>NC_138770.1:507297523-507835023 GCF_965119305.1 Pelophylax lessonae | reverse complement strand
CGCAGTCGTGCGACGCTGTACCCAAATAAAATTAATGTTCTTTCCCCCCCCCCCCCCCCCCCCCACAAATAGAGCTTTCTTATGGTGGTATTTGATCACTTTTGTGTTTTTTATTTTTTGCGCTCTAAAAAAAATTGCGACAATTCTGGAAAAAAGCAATATTTTTTACTTTCTGCTATAAAACACAACCAATAAAATAAATTAAATATATTCTTTTCATAATTTTAGGCCAATATGTATACTGCTTCATATTTTTGGTAAAAAAAAAGGGGGATAGATTTATGGCATTTTTATTTTTTTACTAGTAATGGCGGCGATCAGCGATTTTTTTTTTTTTTTTTTTTTTTTTTTTTTTTTTTTGCGGGACTACGACATTGCAGCGGACAGAGTGCACACCTAACTGACACTTTTGAGGGGACTAGTGAAATGACTACAATAATCCGTGCTAAAAATATGCACTTTTACTATACTAATGACACGAGCAGGGATGGGGTTTACACCAGGGGCGATCAAAGAGTTAGTGGTATAATCTGTTTCCTAAGCCTGTGTACCTCCGTCTGTTTTTTTTTTTTTTTTAAATGTTGTGAATACCTGATTTCAGTGTGCTGCTCGGTGATCACGTGACCGACATGCTCTCTCCTCTCCCCGTCTGACAGCTGCAGGGGCCGAGATTCCGCTGCTGACGGCACTCGATAGAGGAGGAGAGAGGGCGCTGGCCAGTCACGCGATCGCCGAGCAGTACACTGAAATCAGGTATTCAAGGCATTTTTTTTGTAAGACAGAGGCACACAGGCTTTGGAAACAAAGAGGATTATATAACACATTAACAGTTATTTCAGCAGGAGGAGGGGCAGGCGGGCCCTGACACTACACAGGGCTGACAGGTAGGGAGGGGAGGGGGATAAAGTCAGAGGACTCAAGAGAGCAGGGCTGCGTATGATGGAGGCACGTAAACTTACCACGGTGTCAGGACCCAGTAGCCATGATATACCGTGGTCAGTTTACAGGGGGAAGGGCAGAACCAGGCAGGATCAGCCAGTCTTATTAGGTGATACAAAGGGCCAAATTACACAGTACAAGCATTTTGCTGTATAACATGCTTTAAGGGAACAGGATCAGTTTTTTTTTTTTTTTTTGCTCAACAAATGCTTTGTGTGTAAAGAAAAGAAATGGCTGCACTCCAGATAGGTCAAAATACAGGTTTATTTCTGGACATCCCGCTTTGTGTGTACCTAGGGAATGGGCTAACTGGATGAACATAGAGGTCTGTGTTCCTGAATAGCAGAAACACAGGATCCTTGTGTTCATCTTTGACAGAACGGCCGTCTGCCTTGTTTACATAGGCAGATTCCTGGGTCTGTCTCCATGGGGAGCGATTGTGGCTCCCCCTCTGGCCAATCAGCGCGTGTGCCCCAACTGGCTATAGCACGAAACAACGCACAGGTACGTCGTTTCGCGCAATAGCCCTGACCTGCCGCAGTATATGTCGGCAAGTGGTTAAATGGTAACAACTCCAATGTTCCAGATCGCTGGAATTCTGTACCATCTTCACCATATTACATATGCCTTTCCATATATTCAGATAAATGTTCCAAAGGAAATCTTTAAAACCTCAGTGTTTTCCAAAAAATACCCATCATTTATTAGCAGCAAATAAAATAACACCCACATTGCTATGTGCACAAAACTGGCGCAGAACAGATGAAGAGCTTCAATATAGCCTTGATCGCCATGGGCGGCGCTGTTATTAGAGTCTGCAGCTTGTGGGTGCGTGTAATACAATAATCCACTATCTTGCCACTGTCCCCTTAAATCTTTAAACAGCGCTGTGAATGGATATTTTTCATCCAGAGCTTTGGAGGGATTGGAGTCTGGTTACGCACCACTGGCTATTATGGACAATGGTTATTTACATGTTGCCACAGCAACCCTCCTGCTGCACTGACCGCTCCGCTGCTGTGTACTGACTGGGTCTAACGGGAAAAGTAATATGTCAGAGAAGAGACTCTTGCATATATTCATTCACATACGATAAATATATGTAATAGATTCTCTGTACCCTAACTTTTTTTCTTACCAGTAAAATCTGTTTCATGTATTATAGTAGAGGGCACAGAACCCTCCTTCTGTCCTTATGGTCTGCTTGCTACAAAATGTGAGGCTAGCTGAGATGAGTGGGAGAGTTTACATAAGGAGGATATCAATGCAGCCTTTTTTTTTTTTTTTTTTTTTTTTTTTTGCCAGTATCCGATCACCTGATCAATGTAATGATGATGTAAAGAAGAAAGTGTTTTGTATTGTAATCCAGAAAATAGATTTTACTCGTAAGTCAAAAATACTAGTATTCTAAAAGATCAAATTTAAAGTGGTTGTAAACCCTCACATGTACCCAGTGACTTGACTAACATTAGGTGATATGCAGAGGTGACACAAATTTGCTTACATAAGTTGTAGCTGTGTATCCGCAGCCATTTCTTTTTTAGATCATTCTGAAAGCATGAATATGAAAGGATTTCCTCTTTCGCTCAGCTGCAGGGGGCAGAGATCTGAAGTCTTTACACAGCTAAGAGCTCTGATTGGAGGGAAAGGACACATACCCCTTCACACAGTATGAAGAACAATCCAGTGAAATTGTGTATAATCAGTGCAAATTAGTGCTAAAACCAGTGTGATATATAACATATAATAACCAATGGCCTATACTAAAGGCCTACTGTGATTGCTGCCAAAACGTATTAGAGCATGTCAACCACTGACTCTATATTTTTCAAAAATAAAGGTATAAATATTAAGTGCAGCGCAACCGTGAATAGGAATACAATCATAAGAACAAAACAAATCATAAGTCCAGTGTGCATCAGTGACAAAAACTACCCAAACTGTAGTTATCTGTTCCACCCCTATGAAAACTCCACTTGATAGTTCAAATTATTAATCCAGTGTGTTCAGTGACCACCACCTATGGATAGAATACCTTTGAACCATGTTATTTCACTTATAAGAACTCGATCATCCAAATATGACCATAAAGACAAAATGGAAAACCATAGTGCTCTCTGCTAAAAATTAATTTAGTAAAGCAGATCTTTACTGCATCTGAGCACCACAAACCAAAAGCGCTATTTGATACATTTTTATTATTCATAGCAAACTCCCCCATCCATCCATGTCGTCTTGCTTTATTTTGCTGAAAAATCGCTTTGAAAATCACCCCCTAGCATTTCTGGCTGTGGCCATCTTGAGTAAGGGAACATGATTCATGTAGCATTTACTTACTGCCCTTGGCTCAAGTATGCATACAGGAGAGTGTGCTTTAGCTGAGAAAACCCCCTCCTTCTCTCCTCCCCTCCCGAAGACTCCTGGGATGTATGACATAATTTGCCTAGGCAGGAAACCGGGGAGGTATGACGTAATTTGCCTAGGCAGGAAAACAGGATGTAACTGAAGAAATGTATTAAAAAAAAAAAAAAAAATGAAACAAGTAAATATGATCTACTTTTCCATTTACTAATGCTAGCAGCACGAGGATTACAAATAATGTTGATTAGGAGAGTGAAGTTCCACTTTAACCACTTCTGGGCCAGGCCTTTTTCTGACACTTGTTGTTTACAATTTAAAATCTTTTTTCGTGTTTTGCTAGAAAATATCTTGGAACCCCCAAACATTACAATTTTTTTTTAGCAGAGACCCTAGAGAATTAAATGGAGATCATTGCAATATTTTTTATCACACACCGTATTTGCGCAGCGGTCTTACAAACGCAATTTTTTGGGGAAAAATTTACTTTTTTCTATAAAAAAATAACAGTAAATTTAGCCCAGTTTTTTCTAGAATGTAAAAGATAATGTTACTTCGAGTAAATCGATACCCAACATGTCATGCTTCAAAATTGCCCACAGTTGTGGAATGGCAACAAACATTGGTACCTAAAAATCCCCATAGGCGATGGCTGCAGGTTACCAGTTTAGAGATAAAGAGGAGGTCTAGGGCTCAAATTATTGCTCTTTCTTACGATCCTGGCGATACCTCACGTTTGTGGTTTGAATACCGTTTACATATGTGGGCATGACTTGCGTATGCGTTCGCTTCTGCGCACGAGCTAACTGGGACAGGCTCTTTAATTTTATTTATTTTTTTCCTATTTTATCTTTTTTTTTTGCTTTTTTTTTAAATGTATTATCACCTTTATTGCTATTACAAGGAATGTAACCATCCCTTGTAATAGAAATAAGCATGATAGGACCTCTTTAATGTGAGATCTGGGTTCAAAAAGACCTCAGATCTCACATCTACACTAAAAAAGAAAAAAAAAAAGTTATTTTTTTTCATGATGAAAAAATGGGCTCTTTAAATCCGTTGCTAGGAAGCAACGTATGACGTCGCTCCGGTCCTCCAAGGCCATAGAGTCGAGTGAGGGCCATCTTGCCCTCACTTAACTTCCTGCCTGAGAGGAGAGCGGACCGGATCGTTTTTCCCGCTACCGGCGGGTCCGGTAAGTGGAGAAAACGACCGGGAAGCAGCAGGAGGGGGGCACCTCTCCTGCCTCCCATAAGGATGATCTTGTGGCAAATCCACTGCTGGGATCTCCCTTATGTTTAAGAGGACTGCCTGCCGTTTAAAAAAAATACTGGACTTATGGCAAATATCTGCTGCCATAACCCCAGTATTTAACGTCAAAGGACCAGCGTAAATACACGGTGGGTGGTCCGTAAGTGTTTAAAAACTAAACACAGGGATTAAGAAAACTCACATAAAAAAGTGAATCTCAAGCATATATCATCAGCTTACCATGAGGTGAACGGATATCTACAGTTTGAACTGTTTGTCACTGATGCACTTATGATTTGTTTTGTTCTTATGATTTGTATTCACGTTCACGGTTGTGCTTTACGTAATATTTATACCAGTATGAAGAACAGGCCCCACTAAGGATAACAGTCACAGGCTGTGCTGCAGCTCCCTCCCCATCACCATTTTATCTCTTGGTATAAAGAAAAGTTGCCAAAACTGATTCACGCTGAGAACCGAGGAACCAGGCAGCTGATAGAAAATACACTCGCGAAGGCGCAAAAAGTACAAAGTATTGAAGGATGGGTTTTTTTTTTTTGTTTTTGTTTTTTCGTATTTCATATCTGACATAAGCCACTTTAAAACAAAATCTAGTTGACCAGCATAACACCAGATAATCCTGTAAGCAAATCCTTTAGTTCTAGCCTAAAAACTAAGAACTTAGATTATGGTGCAATGTCATAAACCCTATTGTTCTTGCATCATTCACGGTATATCAATATAGCTTAATCATAGCAGTCAAAGTAGACTAAGCACTTTTATCTTTAGTAACATTTATTAGAAAGAATACATATGTTTTCCAGACAGCTTCTTCATTCTAAAAATGGTAGCTCGTTAAAAAATGTTTGTTTTGCAACATAATTGGGAACAAAGTTAGCTTGGAGGGTTGTATGTTCACGAGCAGCAGATTAAGTACATTTTCTATTATTGTAACGTAGAGCATCATTTGGCATTGAAGTTACAACCGCAGGCTGTTTTAGCCATTGTTTTGTATGTCCTTTGTAAGCGTAAAGTCAGATTTCCTGTGAGTTAAGATTTGAGTAACCATGTTTGAGAAAATACTCCATTAAGAGCTATTTAGGCCTAAAAGGCCACCATATCTCACAGTAGGATCTTGAACATCCTTAACAATGTAGCACATGTTAAAATCTAATTTACAGCATGTAAGGAGTCATGCCACCTCTAAAACATGTGGTAACAGTGCAAGTCTAAACATAAAAATCAAAATTCCCCAATCTTTTTTTTTTTTTTTTTATATAAAAGGTTCTAGTCATGTGCTGTCAGCTTGTATTACAGTGGTGGAAGGATAAGTTCACCTTTGTGAATATGTTACACCCATATTTAGGGTGTAACTTGTTCAATATCTGCCTGCTCTCCCCCTGATCCCTGTGACAGCGGGCCGGGGATCTTCTCCCTGCACCTGCTGTCACTATTCAAGAAGCGTGCCACCATGCGGGTCTCCGCCCCTGCAGCCACATCATTCATTCACAGAGTTCTGTGAGTTAATGAACTGTGTAAGTAACCGACAGCCTTTGGGCTGATGGCCTTATATAGTTATCAATGAACTGCCAGGAAGCTGGTGAGCGCTCTAGGGCAGTTCATTGATCTTCCTGTCATTCAGTAACGGCCTGCTCGTGGCATGGGCAGACCGCTACACAGACATTCTGCAGGAGCATGACATTGCATCTGCAATCTGCTGATCGCAGGTGCAATGCTCTCCACGCTTCTAAAAAAAAAAAAAGGAATGCACTTTTTTTTTTCCTGCAAACAAAATGTGCATTTATAATTTGTTTTAAAGGTGAACTTGTCTTTGAATGAAAGCACATTTATATGAAGACTGAATACTTAACTTCGAAAAATGGTAATATTGCTTGTATATAGTGAATTTAGCAGATCCTTGTTTTACTAAATCCAAGACTACTACAACTTAATAGCAACTGGTTATAAGTCTAAGTCGAGTAATGGAAAAGCGCTTCTAGTAATTTGTATAGATAATGTGGCCTACTAGCTTTTTGGGTCGTTCGGATATTTCTCTTTTCTTGTACGTAAGTGCCGGTTCACATTCTTGCGGCTGCGGCGATCGCATGTAATATCGGAGCGCACTGCTCCTTCATTACATGCGATCGGCTGTGCGGTGCGATTTCAGACATACACTTTATGGCTAAATTCGCACTGCACCAGCACCAAAGTCGCACAGGACCCTTTTTTTCAGCCGCATCAGGATCGGATCACACAGTGGTTCACACTTGTGCGATCCGATCCTGTGCGAACTGTAAAGATCGCACTGCGATATGCGATCAAACTGGGGGTGTCGTTAACATTTCATTGACACCCCCAGCGGATCGCATATGGCAGTGTGAACTGCCAGGGGTGCATTTGCGATGCGGGAACAGGCTGCGAATTCACAGCCTTCCCGCATCGCATAAGTGTGACCCGGCACTTAGGCTCATGGCAGTTATTAAAATGCAGGGTGACTTGGTCATTGAATATTTTTGAAAGGCCAAAATGTTGTTTATTTCTTTTTGTTGTCGTATGTTAATTATTAGTTATGCTTACTGTAAAATGATAGAATAAACAAGTTGATTGGGAAACGTGATTTTGAATTAAGTGAATCCACTAGTGCTAGTTGCTTTGTTTGCTAAGCATAGCAGTTTTCACAAAACAGAATGGTAAGTTGGACAAAGCAAAACAAAAAGATAAATACTGAATGAGCAATATGCCACATTATTGTACATGGTTAACCACTTCCGCACCAGCTGCCACAGTTATACGGCAGCAGGCTAGCGCTCCCAGGCAAAGCGCCGTACATGTACGGCGCTCGCCTGGGTGGAGCTAGGGGGGATCATGCGCTGCCGGAGGCGTGCCCTCGCTCGTCGGCTGGGGAGCCAGCGCTTGTGACCGGCAGCTCCAATGGCCGCCGGCCACTCGCGATCTCCCGCAGCTGGGAGAGGGCAGACGGCTGATGCTAACACAGCCGTCTGTCATTCTCACTGAAGTAATCACAGAGGCTATGTGATCCTGCTATATAGGATCGCATGTCTCTGTGATTACTTCACAAGCCACGCCCCCTGACAGTTAGAATCACGCCCCTAGGGATACGTTTAACCCCTTGATCACCAGTACAGTCAACCTCTTCCCTGCCAGTGTCATTTTTACAGTAACAGTGCATGTTTTTAGCACTGATTACTGTAGTAATGTTGCGAATACCCCCAAAAGTGTCAAAAATATCAGGGGTCCGATCTGTCTGCCACAATGTCGCAGTCCCGAAAAAAAATTTCAGATCGCTGCTATTACTAGTAAAAAAAAAAAACAATTAAAATGACATAAATCTTTCCTGTAGTTAGTAAACGCAATAACTTTTGCGCAAGCCAATCAAAATATGCTTATTGCAATTTTTTTTTTACCAAAAATATGTAGCAGAAAACAAATTGGCCTAAAACATTAAAAAAATTAGATTTTTTTTTTTAGAATTTCATATACAAAAATGTGAAAAATATTATTTTTTCAAAATTGTCGCTTTTTTTGTTTATAGCACAAAAAATAAAATCGAACAGGTGATCAAATACCACCAAAAGAAAGCTCTGTTTGTGGGGAAAAAAAGGACGTCAATTTCATTTGGGTACAGCGTTGCACGACCGCGCAATTGTCAGTTAAATTCACGCAGTGCCGAGTCGCAAAATAGGGCCTGTTCATTGAGCAGCCAAATCCTCCGGTCTGAAAGTGGTTAAAGCGCAAGTAGTTAACCCTTAGGAGTGGAAGCAGGGCTATATAAAATGTCATAAAAAATATAAGAATAAGGAAGGAGAAAAAAAAAGTTTTACAATTTTGCACACCAATAGTTGCCCAATGATTTCACACACATTTTTTTCTCATCTTTATTTAACCACTTGCCGACCGCCGCACGCCGATCTACGTGGGCGGTCAGCCCCTCACAGGCAAAGTGACGTAGGGCTACGTCACTAGCTTGTGAGGGTCTAGGGAGCGAGCGCGCGCCGCCGGAGGACCCGATGTCCGCCGGCCACTCTGCGATCGGCGGGGGAGAGGGAGAAAGTCAGGCAGCTTGTGTAAACAAGCTGCCTGTCATTCTCCCCTCTGTATGAGAGCTGATCATATGGATCTACTATGTAGATCCGTTGATCACTCTGCATACAGCTGAAGCCACAGCCAATCACAGTAAGAATCACGCCCCTAGGGACACACACAGCCCCTCCCTCTCAAATAAAGTTAACCCCTTCACTACCAGTGTATTTTTACAGTAACAGTGCATATATATAGCACTGATTACTGTAGAAATGTCACTGGTAACCCCAAAAGTGTCAAAAATGTCAGTCAAGGGTCCGATCTGTCCGCCCCAATGTCGCAGTACCGCAAAAAAAATCGCAGATCGCCGCCATTACGCGTTAAAAAAAAAACAACAAAAATGACAAAAATCTTTCCCTTAGTCAGTAAACGCAATAACTTTTGCGCAAACCAATCAAAATACGCGTTTTGCGATTTTTTTTTTTTTTACCAAACATAGGTAGCATAAAACAAATTGGCCGAAAATGTTAAAAAATTTTGATTTTTACATTTTTTTGGGGGGGAATTTCATATAAAAAAAAGGGAAAAATATTGCTATTTTTGCAAAATTGACGCTCTTTTTTTGTTTATAGCGCGTGATCAAAAAATCGCACAGGTGATCAAATACCGCCAAAAGAAAGCTCTGTTTGTGGGAAAAAAAGGACACCAAATTTGTTTAGGTACAGCGTCGCACGACCGCGCAATTGTCCGTTAAAGTCACGCAGTGCCGAATCGCAAAATACCCCCTGGTCGTTTAGCAGCCAAATCCTCCGGGGCTTAAGTGGTTAAGAAGTACAATTAAATACACAGAAGTAACAAAAAATAAATCATCTCAGTATGGGTTAACACAAAACTGCTCGGTAAAATACTAACAAATATCAAACAAAAGTTAGCAGTTATATGTTGCAGGACAGTTGGTAAAATGTTGCAGGACAGTTGGTAAAAAGATAATCATCCAAAGACAGTAGCAGTGAGTTTGTTTGCGTAACGGTGGCCCCACATGCTTATATTTCATTATACGATCAATTCGAAATTCAAAGATTGAATACTCAATCAATCTGAACTCCTCTTCCATTTAATTTAGAGATATTTTGGTCATGAATACAACCCTATTTCGATCAATAAAATTATAAAAATTACATGGTTGAAACAGGCATGACCGATAACTTACAATCATTAGTTAAGTTTTTATCTTTACTTGCGATCTAAAGTCACTTCCCCGAGTGTGACATATCTTTTGAATAAGATTGTTGGCTATATATTGATTATTTTAGGAAGGATTGATCAGAAAATAAATGTATCATTTATTTGGACCAAAAGAATTAAGGTTACACTTCAAGAAGTGTAAAGCAAAAACTTCTGTTACCAGTTTGTGTTAATCCAGTATCACTGGCAATATTGATAAATTTAGTGTGAATGGAGTCCCAGGACAAATTTTCACCTACAGACCCTCTGAGTGCGACTGCGGGACCTTCTGGGTCCCAGCCCCTGTCAGCTTTTACTGCAGTTTTGGAACACTTGTTGTCAAAAGTGGATTTAGTGTTAAAAAGTAACGCTAGCCGTAAGCGCCCTTTGCCTTCACCTCCCTCTGTTGTATCCTCATTTTCAGAGGCAGATGTGGCCGCCGCAGACAAACCCCACCCTGGAGGCTCTGTGTCATCACACTGATGGCGAAGAGGACATGTCCTCGGGAAAGCACATTGGTGGAAGCACTTCTAGTTTCAGTACAAGAAACTTTAAAAATAGTTGATGAGTCTACAGTGTCAGGAACACAGGTGTCTTTTGGTACTCGCAATTTGAAATCGTGTTCCCCAGTATGGAACTTTTTGACAATACAGTGATACCTCAGTTCACGAACGCTTCTGTTCACGAACAGAAAAGTTCATAAAAATATGCTCCGGTTCACGAACTCCGCTTCGGTTCACAAACAGGAGCCGCACCCATTTTAATGCCATTTCCAGGCTGTCACATGGTCTTGACTTCCTGTAGGAAGATCGTGGAGAGAAGAAGAGACACAGAAAGAAGTACTGTGAAGACACTTTTTGCTTTTTGGTGTGCTTTTTAGCACATACAGTACTGTACTGCACAATACTGTACAGTACTTCTGTACAATACTGTACTTAATGTATTGTATATCACAGCCTCCCACCTGCCTTCCTCCATGCCAGAAGTCATTTCAAGCAAGGTTAGTGTTCTCTCTTTATACATTACTATACTGTACTAATGTGTATTGTAATTTGTTTCAAATTTTTGTGCTTCAGAAACAAAAAAAAAAAAGGTCAGAATGGATTAACCGGATTTACATTGAACCCTATGGGAAAATGTGCCTCGGTTCACAACCAAATCGGTTCGCGACCAGAGTCAGTTCACAAATTAAGTTCATGAACCGAGGTATCACTGTATTGTCAATGAACAGTGGGGGCACATCAAGCACATGTTAGTGGTGCCCAAGCGTTTTAAACGCCGTTATCCCTTCGCAGATAAGGTCTCCACTCAGTGGAACGTGCCACTAAAGGTGGATCATCCAGTTTCCAGACTGAATACGTCTATTGTGGTCCCAGCGGAGGAATCCCCAGCCTTTACGCACCCCGATGATAGACGGATTGAGTCTCTGTCCTGCCGTTTACATGTGTTAGCGGGCTTAATATTGAAACCAATTTTTGTGACCAACCTTGTGTCACAGACCGTCACTGAATGGGTGAAGTTACTAAAAGGTGTCTTGGTAACGGAACAGCTCTCCCCGGGACTGATTGAGCTCATGAATCAAATGGCTCAAGCCCTTATATATATATATATATATATATATATATATAGTAACTTGGTTTAAGAGCGCTTTGCAAGACAAGCAAAATTTTCAAATAAATTTTGACTTGATATACAAGCAATGTCTTGATATACAAGTAGCCTCAAGTCACAGCTGAGTATAAAAGAGAAGAGAGGCGCTTCGAAGTGTAGCAATATTGTTACATTTAATGAAGGTACAACATTTAGCAACTCACATGGTTGATGATTGGAACAGGCACATCTAAGTATGCAGGCATCCAGGCTAAAGCTGTCCACATAGACCATCCTCCGCACTGCCATCTACGTCATCCCTTCCATGCTGCCCCTCGCTTTCAGATCACTTTACTGCAGGGTGGTCTTCCCGGTCAGGATTATAGACTGGCAGCCGGCGGTGCAGAAGATGGTCTATGTGGACAGCTTTACCCCGGATGCCTGCATACTTAGATGTGCCTGTTTTATTCATCAACCATGTGAGTTGCTAAATGTTGTACCTTCATTAAATGTAAACATATTGCTACACTTAGAGGCGCCTCTCTTCTCTTTGATACTCTGTAGCTCCTGCTGGATTTTGCTTCTAATCCACTTGTGGAAGCGGCTATTTGTGGATGGACATTTTATGGTTATACAACCTATCGCAATGCTATAATCTTTCTATATGGACTATAAACTGAAGGACTCATGAAGAAATGGTTGTGGAACGAATCATCGGAGTTTCCATTATTTCTTATGGGGAAATTCGCTTTGATATAAGAGTGCTTTGGATTACAAGCATGTTTCCGGAACGAATTATGCTCGCAATCCAAGGTTTTACTGTGTATATGTATATATATATATATATATATATATATATATATATATATATATATATATATATATATATATATATATATATATGATGCGTCGCTGGATGCAGCTCCACTGGTAGCCAGGGTGTTCGCGGTGAGGAATGCTATTAGACGCATGGTATGGCTAAAAAGCTGGTCTGTGGACCAGGCTTCCAAAAAAGGCTTTTTCTGACCTTCCCTTTACGGGGGACAGGTTGCTTGGATCCTCCTTGAATGAGTTGATCAAAGGCCTTATGGGTGGGAAGAGTATTCTTCTCCCTCAATCCTCCAAGGGCAAGGCACCACGTGCGAGACAAGGGGCCTTCTTTTACTGCTTATTGGCCACTTTTTCGTACCTCCAAGTCGCAAGAAAAAGGAAAGCCATTCAGGTCTTCTGGGAGTTCCAAGAAGACATGGTCAGGTAAATCAAAGACTGGCCAATCCAGATCTGCAGACAAATCCTCGGGTGGGGGGGACGTCTTTGCTTCTTTATGGAACCATGGACTCCCTTGTTTCAGGACAAATGGGTTGACCAGGACGATCTCCTATTGAGGGCGGACTCTCACTCTGCCATGTTGGACGACTTGACTATCACTGTCCGAACACTGCAAGAGTTCAGTTGGAACATCAATTTAAAAAAATCTGCCCTGATACCTTCAATGAGACTAGATTATCTGGGCCTGACTCTGGACTCCGCTTTGGCGAGGGTTTTTCTTTTCCCAGACAAATTGCAAAAATTGTAGGGGGCGATCTGGTAGTTGCTAGCAAACAATCTGTCCTGCATGCAGGCTTTGGGTCTGATGGTATTAACCTTCGCGGCGGATCTGTTGCTCAGTTCCACACGAGATCCTTACAAAAGGAGATTCTCGTAAAATGGAACTATCCAAAATCCTTGGATACTTTGATTCGGTTGAATCGCAACACAAAGTCTGCTCTTCTGTGGTGGCTTCACTTGTCAGCACTTTTGTCCTGGCAAGTCCTTCCTGCCGTTGTATTGGACAGTGGTAACCACGGACGCCAGCCTGTCAGGCTGGTGAGGAGTGCTGGGGAAACTCTGCGCCCAGGGATCCTGGACGCTAGAAGAGTCCAAGCTGCCGATAAATAGCTTAGAGCGAGTAAGCTGTGTCTGAGTCATTGGCCGGCTCGTCTGCAAGGTTGTCCGGTCCAGGGTTATTCAGACAATATATTAAAAAAGAAATGTATATTAAAAAAGAATAGCGCGCAAATGCAAAAGAAATTACTACCAAATCTGAAGACAATCCATAAATAAAAATGGGGGTTTGGTCCCACCATATGGCCATATCGTGCTCAAGCCCACTACTGCGTCAAAGTACCCCATTATCAGTGGGTCCTACACTATCCATGAAAAAGAGATGAATCCAGCCCTTCTAACCCTTGGAGATAATACTCCTTGCTGGGAAAGCTGTGCAAATGCACTACAGGGGACTCCTCCTATATCCACTTGATGGTGGACACTGATTGGGTACAGGTGTGTGTGGGGGGGTGGGGAGGGTTGCTCAACCTCAATAGTCTGGTCAGACCGAATACATAATAAACAGGCAAAAAATTTTTGGGGGAGCATACCCATGTTTTTCTAAAGCTGCTGCAGCTATGAACCAAAAGACATGTATATTAAAAAAGAATAGCGCGCAAATGCAAAAGAAATTACTACCAAATCTGAAGACAATCCATAAATAAAATGGGGGTTTGGTCCCACCATATGGCCATATCGTGCTCAAGCCCACTACTGCGTCAAAGTACCACATTATCAGTGGGTCCTACACTATCCATGAAAAAGAGATGAATCCAGCCCTTCTAACCCTTGGAGATAATACTCCTTGCTGGGAAAGCTGTGCAAATGCACTACAGGGGACTCCTCCTATATCCACTTGATGGTGGACACTGATTGGGTACAGGTGTGTGTGGGGGGGGGGTGGGGAGGGTTGCTCAACCTCCATAGTCTGGTCCCCCAAAAATTTTTTGCCTGTTTATTCAGACAATGCCACGGCTGTGGCATACATCAGTCATCAAGGGGGCACCAAGAGGGTCTTGGTGTCCGAGATTCTGGATTGGGCGGAGAAGTTTGTCCCAGCTTTTTCTGCTTTCCACAACCCAGGGACAGATGTTTGTGGCCAGGTCAAGAGATCCTCTGGCCGACGCCACAGACGGACTGGTGGCTCCTTGGGGTCAGTATCGGCCGATCTGCACGTTCCCTCCGCTAACACTCCTGCCGAAGCTACTGCGCAGAATAGAGGTGGAAGGGATTCCGGTCATTCTGGTGGCCCCAGACTAGCCTCGTTGGTCTTGGTACGCAGACCTGGTAAGGTTGGTCACCGATGCTTCTTGGAGACTTCTAGGGAAGATCTACTGTCTCAAGGGCCAATCTTCCATCCTGCTTTACAGTCGCTGGCTTTAACGGCGTGGCTGTTGAAAGCCAGGTATTGATGGATAGATGTCTTTCTGACTCTGATTCTTACACTATTGAAGGCCCGGAAGTCTACTTCCAGGAAGATCTGTCATCGTATGTGGAAATCGTACATTTCATGGTGTGAATCTTTGAACGTGCACCCTCGCTTGTTTTCGGTAGCTAGGGTTTTGACTTTTCTTCAAAAAGGGGTTGAACAGCGTTTTGCTTTGGGCATTATCGAAAAGGCCAAGTGTCGGCTTTGGCTGTGTTTTTTTAGCGTCTTTTAGCGACTCGTGCACTGATTTGCACTTTTATTCAGGGGGTGCGTCATATGGCGCCTCCGAGTTGATCCCCGTTACCTCCGTGGAATCTGAATTTGGTGTTATCGGTTCTTCAAAAACCTCCTTTTGAGAACATGAGGGAGATTCCCCTGCTTACATTATCTCAGAAGGTTGCCTTTTTGGTGGCTATCACTTCTGCCCGCAGGGTGTCTGAATTGGCGGCGGCGTCTTGCCGTTCACCTTATCTGGTGGTCCACAGGGATAGTGGTACCTAGATCTAATCAGTCGTTTCTTCGTAAGGTGATTTCTGGTTTCCATTTCAATAAAGTCCTAAGCCCAAGCACCCCAAGGAAATTGCTTTGCATTCCTTGGATGTGGTTCGGGCAATAAGAGTTTACCTGGCGTCTACTGAATCTTTCAGGAAATCAGACTCTTTGTCCTTACCGAAGGACCTCGAAAAGGATTGGCTGCATCTGCTGCGACCATATCCATATGGATCATACAGACGGTGGTTCAGGCTTATTCACTGAAGGGTCAGGTTCCTCCTTTCCCTGTGAAGGCGCATTCTAGTGCCTCTTGGACTTTTCGACATCAGGCGTCGGTGATGCAAGTTTGCAAGGCGGCAACTTGGTTGTCTGTGCACACGTTCACAAAATTCTACAAGGTAGATGTGTTGGCATCTTCGGATGCCTCTTTTGGCCGCAAGGTTTTTCAGGCTGCTGTTTAAAAGAGAACTTTTTTTCTCTTTGAAGGTGTATGTTTGTTTTTTTTTTCTGGGTTGAGCTCCATGTTACCTGACTGCAAAGTTTTTAGCCTTGGGAAATTACGTTCTTTTTTGCATTGTTCTTCCAACCCCTCATGCTAATACTGCTTTGGGACGTCCCAATGGTCAAGAAGATATGAAGCTGCCTCTTGTAATGAACGATAGAGAACTGGATTTTTGGAAATCCTTTTCGCTGAAGTTCATTGGCAGACACAGCACCCGCCCATCTAATTATGAGTGGAATGGGGTTTTTGTCTTCTAAACACTGCTTGCAACAAAACTGAGGGCTGTAGCAGAGTGTGTGGGGTTATGCCTGCAGGGACAGCCCCATAGCGCATGGTGAAAGCTTTTTCCTGCCTAGTGACCTATTCCTGAAGGGAGGAGCATAACCCAGTGGTCAAGAAGATATAAAGCTGCATCTGTCAAACAACTTCAGAGAAAAGGATTTACGGTAAGTAAAAAAATCAATTTTTTTTTTTCAATTAGTAAGGAAGGGTTATAAACCCTATCAGATTTTTTTTGTTGCCATCTGTGTGCCATTGCAGAGATTTTCCTTCACTTCAGGTCCCATAACCAAACAGGAAGAGGAAATTCCTGCATATATATATATATATATATATATATAGATATAGATATGTATACATATACAGTAAACCCCCGCTCCATCGCGGTTCAGTTTTTGCGGTCCCGGTATATTGCGTTTTTTTTTTTTTTTTGTAATGTTGTTTTACTATATAAATCATTAAAAATTAAATATTTTTGTGTTTTCCATAGCTCTTGCTATGTCTCTCGGTATCTTTTATGTGTTTAAATGAGTTTCTATTGTTTTAAAAGTGTGTTTAAAGACCTTAAAATGCTTTTACACGAACAGTGACAGTAAAAAAAAACATGCCTACAATGCATTTTAATAGGGTTTTTCTATTTCGCGGATTCTCACTTTTCGCGGCTGGGTCCGGAACGTAACCCCCGCAATGGAGGGGGGTTTACTGTGTGTGTGTGTGTGTGTGTGTGTGTGTATATATATATATATATATATATATATATATATATATATATATATATATATATAGTTTTTTATTTTTTTTTTTTTTTTAGAGGTCCTAGGGTAGTGTTTCTAAACCTTTTTTCAGTCAAGGCAACCGATTCTAAAATGTGAAAAACTATTCTAATGTTTTTACATAATGCGGCAGCATTGACCCACATAGGACACCCAATGTTAAAGGTGATCTTTTCTTCCAAAGCAAATACTCTTTTGCACACTGGTGCCGACTAGTGTTTCTCCTCTCCCTCAGTTTCTCTCCATCACTCAGCTAATCTGACTCCAGTGTTGGCAGGGAGGGTCAAACATGGATGCTGTGCAGGCGATCAACACCCTTTTTATCAACACTGATTACATCACTGTTAGGACGTCAGTGGCTGGAAGGTTGAAATGGTGCACAATAGAAAAAAAAACCTGGGGCTTTGTGTAAATAAAAGGCAGGCTTGATCCACCTGCTGGCTTGAATACATTTTTTAGCAATTTTTAGTGATTTTGCCAAGGCACCCTGAGGGGAAAAAAGGCTGTCCTAGAAAATAAAATTGCTGTTGTTTTTGTATCCCCCACGGTATTTGCGCAGCGATTTTTTTTTTTTCCAAACGCAATAAAAAAAATTTAAAAAAAAAGACTTTAATGAATTAAAAATCAAAGCACAATGTATAACTGATGTATATATTCAAAGAATATGCCTCGAGCCTAGGAGTGCCTAATATGATGTGTACTAATTAATATAAAACTATATAGTATATAACGGAGCAGCTGCTATAGATAAAATTGATTGAGTAGAAAAACCCCCAGGCTAAAAGTGATAATATAGCGCTTGCTGGTAGAATGCAAATAGGGATAAAATACCAATCTAAAAGCATAAAAAGCTAACCCAAATTGGAGGACCTCGGGGACCCGATCTATTTACCTTGGAGAATGCCGGTCTAGGGGGACCAGAGCCCAGCAGTCACCTTTTCCCTGACCTGGATGGTCATAAAGCACTACTGGTCTCTTTGTCGTATGACATTTGAGACCCACCTTATCTGGTGTTTACATCCTATTTCACCTTTGTGATTGGATTTCCTGGAACATTGGAGGATCCAGCACCAAGCACTGGCACTTTTTCCTGGCACTTTCTTTGGACTTTTTATCACACAGTCACTTTTGAACTATTTTGGACTTCACCTGGCACTATTATTACACTTATCTTTTTACTTTGTCATTTTTTTATATATACTGTCTTACTGTGCATTTTAAGGGCATATATTTTAGCTTTTTATGCTTTTAGATTGGTATTTTATCCCTATTTGCATTCTGCCAGCAAGCACAATGTATAACTCAATTTTTTTATTTATTTATTTTGTAAAATATGAAAGATGATGTTACGCCAAGTAAATAGATACCCAACACGTCATACTTTAAAATTCCACAACCTATTGAATGGCGTCACACTACGATACTTAAAAATCTCCTAGGCGGCGCTTTACATTTTTTTACACCGTTTACATATGTAGGTGGGACTTACGTAGGCATCTTCCACGCGGCGATGGGGGCACGTTAAAAAAAATATAAATATATATATTTATTTTATTACCTTTTTTTAGTTTTACACTCTCTTTAATTTTATTTTTTTACCACTTTTATTGCTATCTCATGAAATGTAAACATCCCTTGTGATTATACAGCTTAACTGGTCTTCTTTATGGAGAGTTCTTGGGTCTAAAAAGACCCCACATCTCTCCTCTACAATGGAAAGCATTAGATCCAAAAAAAAAATGTCATTGTTTACATCGGACCAGATGCGCAAGTGATGTCATGGCGTTGTTCTGGTCTTCCTAGGCCATAGAGTTTAGCTGAGGCCATCTTTCCTCAGCTAATCTGTGGTCAGCCACCGCAAACACCAGATTTGTTCTTGGAGCTACCGATCAGCCATGTAAGCCCGAGAAAAGTGGGGAGGGACCCTTCCCGCAGCTGATCCAGTGGCTAATCTCCTACTGGGATCACTATTAGCGGTTAGAGATTCGCCGGCTGAAAAAAAAAAGAAAAAAACAGTCCCGGGGGTTATGGCGTATATAACCCCGATATTTTGCTTACAACCAAGGATGTCATTTGGGGACTCTTCCTCCTCATTGTCTTAAACAGCAGTGGGATCCATTGGCTCCCGTTGCTGTCAGTCACAGCCAGTGAACCAATGAGATAGGGCATGGAGCCAAGCTACGGTTCTGTGTATGAATAAATGTGCAGAGCCAGTGCTTAGGAATGTGCCTGCTTGGGTGCCCCCAATGCAAGCTGCTTGCTCTGGGGGAACTCTGCAGAAGGGAGGGGGCAGGAGCGCCGGCGAGGGACCCGAGAAGAGGAGGATCGGGGCTGCTCTGCAAAACCACTGCACAGGCCAGGTAAGTATGATATGCTTGGTATTAAAAAAAAAAAAAAAGCCTTTAATATCACTTAAGGGAATGCAGGCACTGTACAATGTGCAGGATTACTAGGTGTTAAGTCCAGCAAAGTGCATGCCCACTTATGTCTTTAATTTTCAATTTGAATTTTACTGAGCATCAAGAACATGGTTATTGCCTTTTTGCCAGCGCTCCAACTCTCTACGTCTGGCCTCGGCTACTGCAGCTGCAGAGTTGCATGCTGCTGCTGTGCCCGCTCCTCTCCTTCTCAATCACAGAGCGCTTTGTATTACGAGAACTCATTCACAAAATACAAAGCCTTCTGAAGGTGTGAATTGGATTCACAGAGCTAAAGTTTGTTGTGGCAAAATATTATAAGCACAAGTAGCATAGACACCACTTGATACTTGTTTGGTTGTTGCAATATATTGAAGCACTTTCGGAGCACTGTCAATATGCTGTGTTTGTGTGTGTGTGTGTGTGTGTATGTATTTGTGTATATTGAGATATACAGTAAAACCTTGGTTTGAGAGTAACTTGGTTTGAGAGCGCTTTGCTAGACGAGCACATTTTGTAAATAAATTTTGACTTGATATACAAGTAGCGTCATGTATAAAAAAGAAGAGAGGGGCCTCTAAAGTGTAGCAATATGGTTACATTTAATGAAGGTTCAATATTTAGCAACTCACATGGTTGATGATTAACCACTCTACTACCGCTCACAGTAATACTACTGCGGCAGAGTGGCTCGTTCCCGTCCAGTCACGTAGTATTAACGTGACTGGACTCCTCCCCTTCTGGGCGGCGCTTGCGCGCCGCCGGAGGCTCGCTCCCGCTGTTTTCATTCACAGCGGGAGTCGGGCCAGGGGAGGAGCAGCGGCGATCGCCGCTGCTCTTACCCGATCGTCGGGGATCGAGTCTGGAGATCCGCCCGCTGTGTGTAAACACAGCGGGCGGATCTCCATAGTGACAGGGAGTGACAGATCGGACTGTTCAGCATAGCTGGACATCCGATCTGTCCATGAATCACATAGTCACCTCCCCCCCTACACGTCAGTAAGCACCAGGCATACATTAACCCCTCCCTCTCCAATAAAATTAACCCCTTCCCTGCCAGTGTCATTTTTACAGTAACAGTGCATATATATAGCACTGATTACTGCAGTAATGTCACTGGTACCCCCAAAAGTGTCAAAAATGTCAGTCAGGGGTCCGGTCTGTCCGCCGCAATGTCGCAGTCCCGCAAAAAAAATCGCAGATCGCCGCCATTACGCGTTAAAAAAAAAACACCAAAAATGACAGAAATCTTTCCCTTTGTTAGTAAACGCAATAACTTTTGCGCAAACCAATCAAAATACGCTTATTGCGATTTTTTTTACCAAACATATGTAGCATAAAACAAATTGGCCAAAAACTTTTAAAAAAATTGGTTTTTACATCTTTTTTGGGGGGAATTTCATATAAAAAAATGTGAAAAATATTGTTATTTTTTCAAAATAAACGCTCTTTTTTTGTTTATAGCGCAAAAAGTAAAAATCGCACAGGTGATCAAATACCACCAAAAGAAAGCTCTGTTTGTGGGAAAAAAAGGACGTAAATTTCGTTTGGGTACGGCGTCGCACGACCGCGCAATTGTCAGTTGAAGTCGCACAGCGCCGAATCGCAAAAAGTGGCCTGGACGGAAGACAGCAAAATCCTCCGGTTGTAAAGTGGTTAAAACGGGCACATCTAAGAATGCAGGCATCTGGGGTAAAGCTGTCCACATAGACCATCCTCTGCACAGCCATCTTCATCATCCCTTCCCCGCTGCACTCCACGAGTGATTCAAAGCCTCACTTTCAGATCACTCTACTGCAGGCTATTCTTCCCGGTCACGATTGCAGAATGACAGTGGTGAGAGTCGGTGGTTCAGAAGATGGTCTATGTGGACAGCTTTACCCCGGATGCCTGCATACTTAGGTGGGCCTATTTTAATCATCAACCATGTGAGTTGCTAAATGTTGAACCTTCATTAAATGTAACCATATTGCTACACTTAGAGGTGCCTCTCATCTCTCTTATATTCTGTAGCTCTGCTAGATTTTGCTTCTAGTCCCCTTGGGAAGGCTGCATATTGTGGATGGACATTTTATGGTTTCACAACCTATCACATTGCTATAATCTTTGTATATAGACTATAAACTGAAGGACTTGTGGAACGAATCATTTCTTATGGGGAAATTCGCTTTGATATAAGAGTGCTTTGGATTACAAGCATGTTTCCAGAACAAATTATGCTTGCAATCCAAGGTTTTACTGTATTTGAATGTACACGCACAGTATATTTTTTTTCCTTCGTTCATCGATGGGCACAGAGCTCCATAAATTATAACTAATGGGTTATATTGCCTCCTCCAGGAGTAGGACTAGGCAGAACATAAAACACTTGGTTATGCCCATGGGCCGTCCTCAGCTGGTATATAACTCCCCTCTCTGCTCTAGGTATTCAGTTTATTTCTGTCTAATCAGAAGTAAAGACCTAGTCTCCCTGCTGGGATCTATTGGTCCTAACAATTTTTTCTCCTTCCATGCATCTTTTTTGTTTTTATTCTCAGAATCTACAATCAACTGCCAGGCTGGGTGATGGGCTTGATAATCTTGATCTAGTGGTGCCAACAAGTCTTTTTGTACTGCAGGGACTTATTTTTCCCTCTGAAGCCTCAGGGTCACATCTCCCCACTGACCCCTCATGGAGGTGGCAGGTCCATCGGAACTCCAGCTTCCCATGGTTGCGCTGACAGTGGTCCTACAGTCCTTAGTATCCCGGGTGGAAGTGGCATATGGGAAAAGGCCCAAGAGGAGGCGTCCCCCCGCTATCGCCTGCTCAGTCTGTCTCATCTGATTCTGAGCCTGATGCCATGGACGCGGCTCGTTTAGGGGGGCTTGATATCATGCCCCCTGATCTGTACAATAGTGAGGATGATTCCTCCACAGTCACAGCAGAGAATGAGAAAGCCCTGATAGACGCACTTATTACTGCAGTGTGCGAGACTTTAAAAATGGAGGATGCAGCTGATGTGGCCACGTATGTGGCTGTGTCTTTTGGTACGCATAAGTCACGTCGCACACCAAAGATGTTTCCTTATCTGCCCTATTTTGACAGATTTATCTATAAGAAATGGGAACAACCAAAGTTACCCTTTGGTCCCCAAACATTTCTCAGTACGTTACCTCTTTGAGGAATCGCTAAAGAAAGTGGGCTAGTTCACCAGTGGTGGATCCTCCAGTTTCCTCCTGTGGATCCTCCTTTTTTCCGCTGACAGGAAAGCAGAGGCTGTGGCTCGCAGCATGTTTATTATGGCTGGTTTGACCTTGCAGCCAGTCTTTGCCTCAGCCCTGGTGTTTCAGACCCTAACTGAATGGGCCATACTTTTGCTCCAGGGTCTGGTGATTGAGCAGGTGACTGCTGCTTATGTTGATTTAGCAAACCAATTGATCCAGGGGCTGCAGTTTATTTGTGATGCAGCCATGGATGCAGCTCCTGTGCTGTCAAAGCTTTCTGTATCAGCGGTGGTGATTAGGCACGTGCTGTGGCTTAAGAATTGTTCCGCTGACTAAGACTCTTAAGAAAGCTCTCATTGATCTGCCCTTTCAAGACGTCTGTTTGGGGCTACTCTGGATGACAATTTAAGGGTCTCACGGGGAGGAAGATTACTTTCCTGCCACAATCTTGGAAAAAGGAGCCTCGCAGATAGGGACCCTCCATCTCCCAGCTCATAGAAACTTATTTCGTACTCCCGGGACTGAGTATAAGGGAAATAGAACCTTCAAGTCTACCCCGGGAGGTTCCAAGCAACCTTGGTCTGGTAAGCCTAGAGCTTGCTTCTCAGGACCCACAGACAAGACCTCTTCAGCATGGAGGTCTGCCCTCACCCATAACTGGGGTGGGAGGACATCTTCGCTGGTTTCCGGCCCCGTGGACCTCCTTCGTGAGTGTCAACGGAATCTACAAAATGATTATTTTGGGGGTACCAAAAAAGGGGGGCAAAGTTTGTTCATTTCAGGTTTTTTAGGCCCCCGAGTCTCCTGTGCGGATATAATTCCTGCAAAGGTTCGGGTGACATCTGAACTACCTAAGGTCCTCCCTATCTCTGTCCAGGAAATTGAATTACCTAGGTATGATTTTAATTCTGACCATGGTGGTGGTGGTCCTTTGTCTGGACAAAATTCAGGAACCACAGGCTGTGATTCACCAGCTGCTGTCACACACACAATTCTCTCTCCAGACTTGCATGCAGGTTCTGGGTCTGGTGGTATTCACCTTCAAGACACTTCTGTTTGCACAGACCTGCATTCAGCTCCTTCAGCAGGTTCGAGCCCACGGGAGGTTACCGAGGTTCGTGGCGAGGTCACAGGTTCCTCTGGCAGATGCCACAGGTGACCTAGGGGTACGGAAAGGTCAGTATCATCCTCGGCTCAAGCTTCTTCCGCGGTTTCTGCGAGGAATAAAGGGCAAGGGTCTTTCAATCATTCTGGTGGCCGTAAATGTTCTTTGGGGGCTTCCTCTCAAAGAGGACCAGTTGTCCCAAGGGCTGATCTACCATCCCGCTTAAAGTGGCTTTTTTTAATGGCTTAGCTATTTAAAGCCAGATACTGAGGGATGGAAGTTTCCCTGGATCAGGATCCCTACTATGGTGAAGGTGAGGAAGTTGACTTCCAGCAAGATATACCATCATTCTGGGAAAGCGTACATTTCTTGGTGTCAGTTGATGCTCATCCTTGATCCTTGTCTGTGATTTGGATCGTAGCCTTTCTTCAACAGGTCGTTGAGCAGAAGTTGGCCTGGAGTACCATCAAGGGCCAGGTGTCTGCCTTGGCAGTCTTCTTTCAGAGACCCCCTAGCCACGCACTCTTTATTTTGTACCTTCATTCAGGGGGTTCGACATGTGGCTCCACCTGTAAGGTCTCTCTTGCCACCTTGGGATTTAAACTTAGTGCTCTCGGTTCTCCAGAAACTTCCTTTTGAGACTATTTGGGAGATTCCCTTGCCTACATTGTCCCAGGTGGCATTATTGATGGCTATTACTTTGGCCCGTAAGGTATATGAATTGGCAGTGCTATCCTGTCGTACTCCTTATTTAGTGGTCCAAAGTAATAAAGTGGTTCTTCGTCCCAGTCTGTCATTTCTGCCCAAAGTTGTCTCTAACTTCCATTTGAATGAGGACATTGCTGCCTTTGTGTCTCAAGGTGGCTCATCCCAAGGAATTTGCTTTGCATACCTTGTATGTGCTTCAGGTGTATTGGACCAAGAAAAAGGCTGGCTGCTTCTTCGGCTACCATCTACAGATGGATCAGACAGAGCGTGACTCAGGCCTATTTTATTAAAGGTCGGTTCCTCCTTTCCCCATCACAGCGCATTCTACTCGGGCACTAAGTACTTCGTGGGCTTTGTTGTCAAGCCTCAGTTTCTCAAGTTTGCAAGGTGGCCACTTGGTGGTCAGAGCATACTTTCACCAAATTCTACACAGTTGATATTTTGGCATCTGCGGATGCTTCTTTTGGCCACAAGTTTTTGCAGGCTGCTGTTTTAGGGGCTGTTCCTTCTTTAGGGGTGTTTTTTTTTTTTTTTTTTCTTTAAATTTTTGATTTCAGATGGGGCTCCTGTGACTTGGTTAGTGCTTTTGTGTTTACCCTTGGGTTATTTTCCCCATCCCTTATTTCCCTTTTGGCACTGCTTTTGGACGTAAAATTAGATTTTTTTTATTCACCGTAAATCCAATTTCTCTGAGTTAATAGACCGACACAGCACCTATCGCTCTAAGGAGTTTTGATACTTCAAATACTGCTTGCTACTAAATACCTAGAGCAGAGAGGGGGTTACATACCAGCTGAGGATGGCCCATGGGCATAGCTAGGTTACATAGTTAGTGAGGTTGAAAAAAAGACATCAGTCCATCCAGTTCAACCTATGATGTGTGTGTGTGTTTGCTTTTAACCGTACATTGTATACCCCTGTATGTTTTGGTCTTTAACCACTTGCCTACAGTGCACTTTCACCCCCTTCCTGCCCAGACCGATTTTCAGCTTTCAGCGCTCTCACACTTTGACTGACAATTACTCAGTCATGCAACACTGTACCCATACAAAAATTGTGTCCTTTTTTTCACACAAATAGAGCTTTCTTTTGATGGTATTTGATCAATACTGGGTTTTTTATTTTTTGTGCTATAAATAAAAAAAGACTGAAAATATCGTGAAAAAACGCATTTTTCTTTGTTTCTGTCATAAAATTTTGCAAATTAGTAATTTTTCTTCACAAATTTTGGCCAAAATTTATACTGCTACTTATCTTTGGTAAAAATAACCCAAGTAAGTGTATATTTGGTCTTTGTGAAAGTTATAGAGTCCACAAGCTATGGTGCGAATCATTGAAAATTGATCACACTTGATCACACCTGATCACACCTGATGTACTGAAGGCCTATCTCATTTCTTGAGACACTAAAAAGTCAGGAAAGTACAAATACCCCCCAAATGACCCCTTTTTGGAAAGTAGACATTCCAAGGTATTTAATAAGGGGCATGGTGAGTTTTTTGAAGTTGTAATTTTTTCCCACAATGCTTTGCAAAATGAAGATTTTTTTTTTTTTTTACAAATTGCCGTATTAACAGGTTATTTCTGTCACACAGCACATGTATACTTGCAACTACACCCCAAAACACATTCTACTACTCCTGAGTATGGCGATACCACATGTGTGAGACTTTTTCATAGCCTGGCCACATACAGAGGCCTAACATCCAAGTAGCAGCGTACGGCATTCTAGGAGCATAAATTACACATATAATTTCCTGACAACCTATCGCACTTTTGAAGGCCCTGGAGCACCAGGACAATGGAAACCCCCATAAAATGACCCCATTTTGGAAAGCAAACAGCCCAACGTATAATTTTTGAGGCATAATGAGTCTTTTGAATATGTCATTTTTTTCCACAAGTTTTTGGAAAATGTGGAAAGAAAATGAAAACACATTTTTTTTACACAAAGCTGTCCATTTATGCAATATTTCTAACACATAGCATGTACATAGCAAAAATTGCACCCCAAAATACATTCTGCTATTCCTCCTGAGTATGGCGATACCACATGTGTAACACTTTTTCACAGCCTGGCCACATGCATAGGCCTAACATCCAAGTAGCGCTTTACACAAAGTTGTCCATTTATCCACTTTAAGACTGGGCCTATTTTTGACAATTGGTGTTTACAAGCTAAAATCATTTTTTTTGCTAGAAAACTACTTGGAACCCCCAAACATTATATATTTTTTTTTTAGCAGAGACCCTAGAGAATAAAATGCAGATCGTTGCAATATTTTTTTATCACACCATATTTGCGCAGCAGTCTTCCAAATGCGATTTTTGTGAAAAAAAATCACTTTTTTGAACTAAAAAATAAGAAAACAGTAAATTTAGCACAATTTTTTTCCATAATGTGAAAGATAATGTTACGCCGAGTAATTAGATACCCAACATGTCATGCTTCAAAATTGCGCATGCTCACAGAATGGCGCCAAACATTGGTACTTAAAAATCCCCATAGGCAACATTTTAAAAATGTCTGCAGGTTACTAGCTTAGAGTTACAGAGGAGGTCTAGGGCTCAAATTATTGCTCTCGCTCTAACGATCGCCGCGATACCCCACATGTATGGTTTGAACACCGTTTACATATGTGGGCGGGACTTGCGTATGCGTTTGCTTCTGCGCGCGAGCTAACGGGGACAGGGCGCTTTAATTTTTCGTCTTTTTCGTCTTTTGACGTAGCTCCGGTCCTCCAAGACCATAGAGTTGAGTGAGGGCCATCTTGCCCTCACTCGACTTCCTGTCTCTAAGGATCTGGGACCGGATAGTTTTCCCCACTGCCGGCGGGTCCGGTAAGCTGGGAAAACGTCTGGGACGCGGCAGGAGGGGGGGGCACCTCTTCCCCTGCACCGTAAGGGTAATTCCGCGGCGAATCTGCCACTGGGACCACCCTTATCTGAAAGCCGACCGCCCGCCGTTTCAAAAAATACCTGCCATAACCCCAGTATTTAGCTTTTAATGGCCGACGCATATAGTCGTTAGCCGGTCAGTAAGTAATTGCATGTATATGGCAAACAGGTGACGATGACTGATGGGGTGACAGGTGACGATGACTGATGGGGTGACAGGTGACGATGACTGATGGGGTGACAGGTGACGATGACTGATGGGGTGACAGGTGACGATGACTGATGGGGTGACGGGTGACGATGACTGATGGGGTGACGGGTGACGATGACTGATGGGGTGACAGGTGACGATGACTGATGGGGTGACAGGTGATGATGATTGATGAGATGACAGGTGACGATGATTGATGAGGTGACAAGTGACGATGATTGATGGGGTGACAGATGACGATCACTGACGGGGTGACATGTGACGATGATTGATGGGGTGACAAGTGACGATCACTGATGGGGTGTCAAGTGACGATGATTGATAGGGTGACAGATGACGATGACTGATGGGGTGACAGGTGACGGTGATTGATGGGGTGACAGGTGACGGGCGATGGTCACTGATGGGTGACAGGTGACGGGCGATGGTGCACGGCGGTACTGATGGCAGTCTCTGGTGACCGGTGAACTTTAGGCTACGTTCACCATGTGAGCTTAGCGATCGCGGGCAGAATCACTGCGATTCCGCCCGCGATCCAGAAATCATTGCAAATTGCGGGACGCCTGTGCGTTGTCCATTTTTTGCAATAGCACCCCAAACGCTCTGCGATGTTGCTGCGATTTCCGCCTGCCGAATCGAGGTAACATCACGCAAACAATGCATGACGCACCAAAGAAACTCTTGTACCTTTTTTGGGCGTCATGCGATGTTTGCGCGATGTTACCGCGATTCAGCAGGCGGAAATGGCGGCAACATCGCACAGCGTTTGGGGTGCTATTGCAAAAAACGGGCAACGCACAGGCGTCCCGCAATTTGCAATGTTTTCCGGATCGCGGGCAGATGATGAGGTGACTGTTGGGTGACAGGTGACATTGGGGGGGGCTGAGGACTGTGTGGGGGGACCTTTATTGGTGTGATTTTTACTTTTTACAGGTACACAGAGCAGTAACTCAATGTTTCTAGCTCTTCTCCCCTCATACTGGAAACTGTATGAGGAGAGAAGAGCTAGTAACAGTCAGTTACTGCTCTGTGTTTACATTTTGTGATCGGCTGTGAATGGAGGACACGCCGGCAGTGCATGGCGGCACGCCCGCGATTGCGCACCTGCCCTGCATTTCCTGCGGACGTCATATGACGTCCGCCCAGGATAATAGCCGCACCGTCGGCAAGTGGTTAAGGTGTCCATCTAATAGTTTTTTGAAACTATCAATGCTCCCTGCTGATACGACTGCTTGTGGAAGAGAATTCCACATCCTTACCGCTCTTACAGTGAAGAACCCCTTACGCACTTTAAGGTTAAACCGCCTTTCCTCTACTTTTAGTGAGTGGCCACGTGTCTTATTGTATCTCCTTTCACTGAATAGTTTGTTCCTTATGCTCGGGTCACCAGTACAGTATTTGTACATTGATATCATATCCCCCCTCAATCGTCTCTTCTCCAGAGAGAATAGGTTCAGTGCTTGTAGTCTTTCCTCATAGCTGATGTCCTCCATTCCCCTAATTATTTTTGTTGCCCTTCTCTGGACTTTCTCCAGTTCCAGCACATCCTTCCTGAGGACCGGTGCCCAGAACTGGACAGCATACTCCAGATGTGGCCGGACCAGAGTCTTGTAGAGAGGGAGAATAATCTCTTTATTTCTGGAGTGAATCCCCTTTTTTATACATCCCAGTATTCTGTTGGCTTTGCTTGCAGCGGCTTGGCATTGCATGCCACTGCCAAGCTTGTTGTCTACCAGTACCCCCAAGTCCTTTTCCATCCTAGACTCACCCAGAGGTTCCCCCCCTAGTGAGTAGCTTGCTTTCAGGTTTCTGGTCCCCAAGTGCATTACTTTAAATTTTTCAACATTAAACCTCATCTGCCATGTAGTTGCCCATCCCGTTATTTTGTTCAGGTCCGCTTGCAAGGTTTCCACATCCTGCATAGAAGATATTGGCATGCCTAGTTTAGTATCATCTGCAAATACTGAGATTGTACTCGATATCCCCTCCTCTAGATCATTTATGAATAAATTAAACAGGATTGGTCCCAGGACAGAACCCTGGGGGACCCCACTTTCCACCCCCGCCCAATCCGAGTACTCCCCATTAATCACCACCCTCTGGACTCTCCCCTGGAGCCAGTTCTCTATCCAGGTACTCACCTTATGGTCCATACCTACCTTCCTTTGTTTGTACAGTAAGCGTTTGTGGGGAACGGTGTCAAAGGCCTTTGCAAAGTCCAGATAAACCACATCCACCCGCTTACCTTTATCTAGATGGCAGCTCGCTTCATCGTAGAAGGTTAATAGATTGGTTTGGCACAGGTGTTTTTTGTTCTGCCTAGTCTTACTCCTGGAGGAGGCAATATAACCTAGTAGTTATAATTTATGGAGTGCTGTAGGATCTGTCTATGAGAAACTCTAAGAAAATGATTTTATGGTGAGTAAAAAAAACCCAAATTTTGAATAATCTTGATTAGTAAGCAAAGGATACAGAGCACTAGCACTTTTTTGCTGATAGTTGTATAAGTGTAAGTTGCAATTATGGTAATTGTTTTCTTTGATACAAGAAGAAATGGTTCCCCTGAGTGGGACTTTGAAGGCACATATATATTAGAAAATATATAGTGGTATGAAAAATTGAATTTTATTAAATATAAAGTACAATAGAGGAATTAAATCCTCTATTGTACTTTATATTTAATAAAATTCAATTTTTCATACCACTATATATTTTCTAATATCTATGTGCCTTCAAAGTCCCACTCAGGGGAACCATTTCTTCTTGTACTTAACCAGGGATGTGGCACCCTCTACCAACCTAGGTCCTCAGCACCCCTTGCTTGTTTTCTTTGATTGTATGGGCCTTATAGGTTTTACAGGAGGAAGTTTATAAACAGCACTGTTCTGAAATGTAAAAAAATATAAACATTTGTACTCACCTAGGTGTATTCAGCATCGGTCCAATGCTGCATACCTCTAAGACCGAAAACTGAGCGATCAAAGACTGCTGATCGCTCAGTTCTTGGGTCCACTCTTTCAGTCACTGCTCTGGGCTCTGCCCCTCCAGCGCTCACTGGAGCACCACACTGAGGAGGGGGTGGAAGTTGCTTGCTCATGTTCCCAGCTGCACACTTTGAGGCTGAGCCTGCTGCCTCCTGGCATCTGGGTCTATCCTGACAATGAAGTTGGAATCCCTCCAGAGTCTGCACTGGCTGAGTGACATCAGCTGACAGTGGACTTTAGCCTGCTGTCACCTGAATCTGGGTCACAGGAGTGCAGAAATGAGTGCACCTCTGGGTCCCACTGAAGAGGAGATCTTTGGCCCTATTTCTCCTTTAATTATCTGACATCATTGGTATTTATTATCTTTTGGATCGCTGGCTAATATAGATAGGGGGTGTAAGTGCAGAGGTTTAAAGAATTTCATCAAATATGTATAGGATAATTACAAGGAGAATACAGTTACCACAAGACTTCTGTTCAGTTTTTCCCCATAATTGGGAGAGGGAAGGGGGTGGGGGGCATTTTCGAGCAAGTACGGTTTTCTAGTATCTAGACTTAGGCTAGTAAAGATTTTATAATCTTAAGGGTAAGTGGAAATATGTATCTATGTGTTAAATCATAATGCCCCTTTTTATGTGTAATTGAGGAACCAAGTTTGATTGAGAGTGATGTATATAGGTCTGTTGACCTCTTGTAACATTAGCAAAGAAATAGGGAAAATATTACATTTATGACCCACACTATCCATACAATTTTTTGTATGATTTTATGATCTATTTTTTTAGCTTTCAGTAATAAAAGGTTTTTTATATTGTATTGTCTCGCTGTCCTTCTCTGAAACCAGTAAAGTCTGCAAGGTTCTAAAAAAAAATAGCCAGTCACAAGATCTTAAAGCCCCAGCCGCCTCCTCCTGGCATTTAAAGCCAGGGGTTTGTGGTTGTTTGTGATCATCGGAGGTGAGGAGGATTCGTATTTCTACCTTTAATGGAATGTAGACAGCATGAATACGGCGTGTATTTGGGGGGGGCATGGGGTGACGGCGGCTCTGTCCTAATGGACACACAGAGCTGCGTCTCAGCTCAGGTACCCCCATAGCGATTTAGCAATAGTTTTTCAATTCTGTTTGTTTTAACATCAATAGCGCTGGGTGAGTTTGGTACAGTAGTGTATGTGAAACTTGACCTTGCTCCTTTGACAAATACCCCCATAGCAAGCTACTTGCTGTGGGGGCAATTGACAGGAGGTAGGGGCCAGGATTGCTGGCGAGGGTTGAGAAAAGAGGAGGATCCAGGCTGCTCTGTGCAAAACCACTGCACAGAGTAGGTAAGTATAACATGTTTGTTTATTTTTTAAAGGAAAAAAAAAAGAGACTTTAGTTTCACTTTACCTTTCCTATGTTCTTTTTGCAGTATCATTTTGAAAGTATAGTATTTGTAAAAATAATTGTTGCACCAATTATGCATTAGGTATCTGCATCTCTGTCTTTATCTGTTTGTGTTTTGTTTGTGTTTTAAAGAGCATGGGGATTTCTTGGGTTCATGCCCTGAAGATGAAGTAATAAGCCCAGGAGACGACTGCATGGAATCAGTTTTGGATGACTCATTACTAGAAACCTGCCCAATTCAGTCTCCATTGCAAGTTTTTGCAGGGATGGGTGGACTGGCCCTTATCGCTGAGCGACTTCCTATGCTTTACCCAGATGTCATTCAGCAAGTAAGACTTTACACTATACTGTTATGACCGTGTTTCAAATTTGCTAACAAAATATTCTTTATAATGTTTTATTATGCCAAAAAATTTGATTGCTGTGTAATTCCTTTGTGAGCACAATGCAGCTTATCTTAATCGTACATTACAGAACACAGGTAGAATATTCATACCCCATAGGGTTATAGGAATATACATTCAGGTGATTAGATACTGGCAAAGCTTTAGATGACACATTTCCTGGGCTCCTCCCCTGTAACTGAACCCCACTCAGTGAGTCCTTTGTTTTGTGCTAGTGTCTGAAGGTGATGGGCCTTTTCTCCTTCACTAAGAAAATCGGCCATTAGTTTATTTTTTTTATTATTTTATCTTCCGATTCCTCAAAATCACATTGTATTCTAATGCAAGAATAGAAGCAGTGGATCCAGATATGTGCACCTCGGTCAAATCTTGGAATCCATACCCTAACTCTGGACTGTGGAAGATGGCCTGTAATGTTGCTTTGGGCACTGGATCCTGTTTAGTCGCTCACCTTGGCACTTTGTGCAATGTGTTGAGATAGCCGTGGAGTGCTATACTGGTTCAGGACTGTGGTCCATCGCTATGGAATCCAGTCTCTGAAGGCCTTTTTTGGGGGTGTGCCCAACCTTGACAGACAAAGTCTGGACTTTATATACAGTCTAGCATCGTGGACAGGTAGGACAGGGTCACCCTTTATCTCTGACCATTACTGTAAAAGGCAACTGGAGTTTGAAATGTGTTCACTACATAGTGCAAACTTTTAAAACCGTCTGTCCTAAACAAACATCTCTGTTCCTAATGAAGATGTTCCTCCTTTCAAAGATTCTGCAGATAGAAAGTTTGAGACACTCTTAAATTTAGTCCCAGCCCTGCAACCAACTAACTGGACTAGTACAATGAACAACCAACATTCCCCTGTATTTTATAATCAAGTTGTTACACAGCAATTGCCTTCTGCCGTACCTTTCTGTGTTAAGTGGAATGTCCCTAAACCACCTTTAGTAGCTGCTAGCTCCTCAAAATGCAGAGTAACTGCTCATTCGAACCAGGCTTCAATTCCAAAGCTTTCGGAAGAAGGCTTAATTCTCCAAGGCCACAAAACCTTCCTCAAAGCCCCCTTAAAATGAAAGTCCACCCTCTCCAAACCTCTTCATGGCACCAAAGTTATTCAGTTGGGTGTGGGTAGTCAGCTCTTTCTGGACAAATCGCAAAATTTTGCAAGGAATCCCCAAGTTCAATGCTTGCCTCTCTGAGACGAAAGGAATACACAGCATATGTGGACATCCAAGATTCATGTGTACATTTCCCATTTACTCCCCTCATCAGTGCTTTCTGAGCTTCACATTGGCAGATGATCACTTCCAGTTTTCCACAATCAGGGAATCCAAATCATAGGCTATTTAGACAATCTTCTTTTGAAGGACTCCTCCCCCTTGCAGCTACCAGAAAATGTCCAGAAGACAATTATGCTGCTCCAAGAACTTGACGGGGGTAATCAATTTCAACAAATCTGCTCCCCAGCCTTCTTTTCACCTGGTCCTTGACACAGCTTAAAGCGGCTCCTTAGTCATTTTTTCCATTTTTAACTTTGGATAGTAAAACATTTTTTTTTTCCACCAGTAAATACCTCATGCAGCCCACTTCCTCTTTCTTGTATTTATTTTTTTTTTTAATGGCCCCACAGCGTTACAGCGCCCACCCGGAGGTCGGGCATGCGCTAATAGACCCCCACAGAGAGGAAGAGACCACCCTCAAGACTCACTGTCCTTTTAGGCACTCCCACCGGCCTTCACTTCAAAAAATCTCCAGCAAAATGGCCAAAAACGGGTGTACCAAGATGGCCGCCTCCATAGAAGCAGACAGAGGCTACAACAAAATGGCGACCCCGCCCGAAAATTGCAGCAATCGGGGGACCCCCAAAACACCCATCCAAACCATCCACTTCAGGAGAACCCCAGCAAGCCCCCCCCCCCCCCCCCGCACGATCATTGAGCACACCGGACAGCGAACTCGCCCGGCCCCCCCATGCGGCCTGCACACTAGGCCCCAGGCTCAGGTAGGCCCAAACAGTTCCCCACGTGGGGGGGGGTGGAGAGGAGGGGGGTCACAAAAGGACAGAGGGAAACCCAGGAGTGCGAGGGTCCGACAGTCCCAGGGAGAGGGCCCGCGTCCACCCCAAAATCTGCCAGGGAAGGGGGGGGACATTTTCTCACCATACCAGGAACACAGGCGGGCACCATTTCGTGACAGGACCCCACGCCACCGGAGTAGGGGGGCTGTCGGCCAAATAGGAACGCTGCAACATCAGCCTCGACCCTGTCGTGTGTGTGCTGGTGAGACGTTTAACTCGTGGGGCCAGTCCCCATCCAGTGGGACTATGTCAGGGCCGACCCAGCGTGGAGCTAAGGCCTGCACGTGCTTGCTGGCCAAACTGGGGTGACCACTGGATATGGGGGTCCAGTCTGTCGCCCAGCCCGGCATAATTGCTTGAAGATCTCACAGGAAAAAAGTTCCGGAAAAAAAAGGCTAGCTAAAAATATTCTACATAAAAAAATACTTTTATGCCAGGACCAGAGATCCCAGCAAGGAACTAGGTCCTTACTCCTGACTAGGCAGAAAAAAACTGACATCCTATGCAGGAAGAGAGATGGTGTACTCTGGGACTGCCCATAGGCGTAGCCAGAACTTTTTCCTGCCTAGTATCCTACTCCTGTAGGGGGCAGTATAACCTACTGATATGAATCAGAGAGAACTGCGTCCGTCAATGAACTTAAGAGAAAAGGATTTTACGGTAAGTCAAAAATCCAGTTTTTCCGCCAGTAAATACCTCATGCAGCCCACTTCCTCTTTCTTGTCTGGTCATTAGTCTAGGCTAATGACATCATGCACAGCTCTCTCACTCTGAGTTTGTCAGCAAGGGAGGGAGGGATGAGTCATAGGAAAGCTGCAGAGCTGGATAAGGGTGGAGATAACAGGATACTGCAGAGATCCATGAGTATTCATCAAGAGAGGAGAAATGTGCAGGCAAACAGTGGTGTGTGTGTGTGTGTATATATATTGTAACAGGAAGTCAGCTAAATCTGGGAATGTAGTCACAGGAAGGAGATACATTTCCACCTGATTTAGAAAGTCCATTAATTAATTTAGGGTGTTGGCTACAGAGCTAGCCAGCAGGAAGTTGAAAGGCCTTCACCTGTTCAGAATGAGGGAGTTAAGGCTCTATAATTTGTTCAGAGAAATTCCTATTGTTTGCTGCCTCCAGAAGCTGCATCCTGAAGCCATGTGGGCTGGGAGCAGGAGGACAGTCAGCGTGTGCCTCCCGACAGGATGTGTGGGCCTGGGAGAAGACCCCCCGGAGTGATGTGTGCCCGGGACGGTAACCAAGGGTGAATACGTCTCAAAGGTGAGAAGACGAACTGTTGATGTGAAAGAAACAAAAGGACTGTGTTGCCCTGTGAAGCTATTATAAAAGGACTATTGAGTGTCCGCTGTAGGACAAGGAAGTCTGCCCGACGGTAGGTTGGAGACAGACACTTAGGCAGGTTCCAGTTGTGAGAAGGTAGCCGCCCATAGAGGCAAGGATTTATTTTCTGTTTTATTTTATTTTGGATGTTTTGCTGCATACAGCCTGGTGAAGAAAACACCATTTAATAAACCACACTGTTTGTTTGCAAGCACTTGTCGGCTACCTCTCTGGGAAAACGCACCCCCCAAGGGGTCATCCACACCCGCCACCGAGCTAATCCCTTACAATATATATATATATATATATATATATATATATAGTATCTCACAAAAGTGAGTATGCCCCTAACATTTTTTGTAAATATTTTATTATATCTTTTCATGTGACAACACTGAAGAAATTACACTTTGCTACAATGTAAAGTAGTGAGTGTACAGCTTGTAGAACAGTATCAATTTGCTATCCCCTCAAAATAACTCAACCCACAGCCATTAATGTCTAAACCACTGGCAACAAAATTGAGTACACCCCTAAGTAAAACAGTCCAAATTTGGCCCAATTAGCCATTTTCCCTCCCCAGTGGCATGTGACTCATTAGTGTTACAAGGTCTCAGGCGTGAATGGGAAGCAGGTGTATTAAATTTGGTGTTATCACTCTCTTACTGGTCACTGAAAGTTCAACATGGCAAAGAACTCTCTGCGGATCTGAAAAAAAGAATTGATACTCTACATAAAGATAGCCTAGGCTATAAGATTGCCAAGACCCTGAAACTAAGCTGTAGCACAGTGGCCAAGACCATACTGCGTTTAATTAGACCAGTTCCACTCGGAACAGGCCTCTCCGTGGTCGACCAAAGATGTTGAGTGCACGTGCTCAGCGTCATATCCAGAGGTTGTCTTTGCAAAATAGGCATATGAGTGCTGCCTGCATTGCTGCAGAGGTTGAAGGGGCTGGGGGTCAGCCTGTCAGTGCTCAGACCATATGCTGCACACTGCATCAAGTTGGTCTGCATGATTGTTGTCCCCCCAGAAGAAAGCCTCTTCTAAAGACAATGCGCAAGAAAGACGCAAACCGTTTGCTGAAGACCAGCAGACTAAGGACATGGATTACTGGAACCATGTCCTGTGGTCTGAGGAGACCAAGATAAACTTATTTGGTTTAAATGGTGTCAAGCATGAGTGGCAGCAACCAGGTGAGGAGAACAAAGACAAGTGTGTCTTGCCTACAGTCAAGCATGGTGGTGGGAGTGTCATCGTCTGGGGCTGCTTGAGTGCTGCCGGCACTGAGGAGCTACAGTTCATTGAGGGAACCATGAATGCCAACATGTACTGTGACATACTGAAGTAGAGCTTGTTCCCCTCACTTTGGAGACTGGGCCACAGGGCAGTATTCCAACATAACGACCCCAAACACGCCTCCAAGACGACCACTGCCTTGCTAAGGAAGCTGAGGGTAGGTAAAGATGATGGACTGGCCAAGCATGTTTCCAGACCTAAACCCTATTGAGCATCTGTGGGGCATCAAATGGAAGGTGGAGAAGTGCAAGGTCTCTAACATCCACCAGCTTCGTGATGTCAAGGAGGAGTGGAGGAGGACCCCAGTGGCAACCTGTGAAGCTCTAGTGAACTCCAAGCCCAAGAGGGTTATAGCAGTGCCTGAAAATAATGGTGGCCACACAAAATATTGACACTGTTATACAAGCTGTACACTCACTACTTTCATTGTAGCAAAGTGTCATTTCTTTTTCAGTGGTGTCACATGAAAAGAAATAATAACATATTTACAAAAATGTGAGGGGTGTACTCACTTTTGTGAGATACTCTGTGTGTGTGTGTGTGTGTGTGTGTAAATCCTGGAAATGAACAGGCAGTAGCTTTAGCTGCCCACAGTTAAAATGGCTGCAACCAGATTTAGTGAAGGAATATTTCTGCAGCATATTTGTCAAGTACAGAATCACAGTATTTATATATATATATATATATATATATATATATATATATATATATATATATATATATAATATGCAGTGGTTGAAGGGAAGCTTCAGAATGACAAATTATCTCAGCAGAATGTAGTTACCCTTTAACAGTATAAAAGCAATATGGAGTGGCACTATAACAATGTAAATAGCAGTGAAACTATATATATATTATTTAAAGCGCAATTTTGTGGTGCCTAAGCGGTTTCAGTACCGTTATCCCTTTGTGTCTCCACGGTGGATTCGCTCTGGACTGTGGCCCCTAAGGTGGACCACACGTTGTCCAGGTTAAATAAAGCCACTCTGATGCCCGCGGAGGATTCTCCGGTGCAAGCGGTGATTCTGGCCAGGTGGTACAGATGTCCTCATTCCTTGGAAAGGAGGATCTCTTTGAGCCACCAAGTCAGAACGGATCTTCTGTGGTGGCTCCAGTCTCCGGCTCTGACGGAAAGGAAATCCTTCCGACCGTTGTGTGCTCGATGGGGATCCCCGGACGTGGATCTGTTCGCGTCTCGTCTTAACAACAAGGTGTGGGAAGGTTCGTGGCAAGAACACGCGACCCTCTGGCAGAAGCCTCGGACGCGTTGGTAGTGCCTTGGAATCGGTATTGCCTGATTTATGCCTTCCCCCCCCCCCCCCCCCCCGATTCAGTTGTTGTCCAGGTTCCTTCGCAGGTTGGTCTCGGAACCGAGATTGGTGATTCTCGTGGCCACGGACTCATCGTCGAGCCTCCCTGGCGGCTCCCGTTACGAGACGATCTGCTGTCTCAGGGGCCGATCTTCCATCCTGCTTTACAGTCGCTGGCTTTAACATCGTGGCTGTTGAAAGCCAGGTCTTGAGAGATCGGGGTCTCTCATTGGCGGTCATTCATACCCTACTCAAGGCTAGGAAGGCCTCGTCCTGTAAGATTTATTATCGTACCTGGAAGGCTTTTTTCGCCTGGTGTGATTTGCAGGGATTCCATCCTCGCTCCTTTCGGTGGCGAGGTTGTTAGCCTTCCTGCAATCTGGTGTGGACCAGCCTCTTGCGCTGACCACTATTAAGGATCAGTTATCTGCGCTGGCCATTCTTTTCCAGCGCTCATTGGCGTCAAATTCCTTTATCCGCATCTTTATTCAAGGGATGCGTCATCTGGCTCCCCCTAGGAAGGCACCCTTGCCTCCTTGGGACTTGAATTTGGTTCTGTCCGTTTTGCAACGTCCTCCATTTGAGAACATCCAGGAGATTCCTCTGCCTGCGCTGTCACGGAAGGTCGCCTTTCTGGTGGCGATCACATCTGCTCGCAGAGTGTCGGAGTTGGCGGCCCTGTCTTGCCACTCCCCCTGGTTGTTCATAGGGATAAGGTGGTCTTGGTCAATCTTTCCTTCCAAAGGTGGTGTCCAATTTTCATCTCAACGAGGACCTTGTCTTGCCTTAGCTGTGTGCGAATCCTAAGCATCCTAAAGAGTTTGCCTTGCATTCCTTGGATTTAGTCCAGGCGATCAGGGTGTACCTGTCGTCTACTGAATCCTTCAGAAAGTCAGATTCTCTTTTTGTCCTTCCTGAGGGACCTCGGAAGGGTTTGGCTGCGTCTGCGGCAACCATTTCTAAATGGCTCAGACAGACCATTGTACAGGCTTATTCACTTAGGGAACGGATTCCGCCCTTCCCTGTCACGGCGCACTCTACCAGAGCGGTGAGCGCGTCTTGGGCCTTCCGCCATCAGGCGTCTGTGTCCCAGGTGTGCAAAACGGCAACCTGGTCGTCCGTGCACACCTTTACAAAATTTTACAAACTTGATGTTTTGGCATCGGCAGATGCCTCCTTTGGCCGCAAAGTTATGAGTGCGGCAGTGCCTTAGGGGAGACATGGCGTTTTTTTTCGCCTGTCCCCGCCTGTTATTTTGCTTTCCTGGGTTTGTTCGCTCAGTGGTGGAGCTAGACTTTTAAAACAGGGGTGGCAAAGGGGTGGCAAGGTATTATTTTGGGCGGTCAATATACATGCGTGCATACCTCCCAACTTTTGAACTTTGCAATGAGGGACACTAAAAGAAAAAGCAAACCTGCGGCGCGGGTGTGGGTGTGGCCAATTGCTTAGCAGTGGGAGGGGCTTAAGGGATAGGGGATAGGGTAAACAAAACCCAGACTTCCTAGTACTCATAAAATATGCTTTGATTGCTCAGCCTACCTTAAAGAAGAACTTCATTAAATAGTCAGAGACTGCATAGCAACCAGCAACTGTTGAGACAATGAAGACTTTGGTGAGAAGTATATAATGTACAGTATTGTGTATATAGTGCAGGAGAGTGTAATGTACAAAATGCAGGAGACAGGAGTATGTAATGTACAGAATGCAGGGGTCGGACTCTGCACCATCCACCCCCCCAGCTCTATACACCCCAAATGCCCACCTAGCTCCATACACCCCCCCCCATACACCCCAAATGCCCCCAGCAGCTCTATCCACCTCAAATGCCCACCCTAGCTCCATCCACCCCAAATGCCCACCCTAGCACTATCTATCCCAAACACCCATCCAACCTCCAAACACTCCAAATGCCCACCCCAGCTCCATCCACCCCCCCATCCAGCTCCATTCACCCCATATGCCCACCCCAGCTCCATCAACTCCAAATGCCCCTTTTGGGGGGCGCAAACAGAAAAATGTAATAGGCATTGCTTTGCGGCAAAAAACGCTGTAAAAAATTGCGTGACTTTGAGGTCACAAAAGTGTGAAAGGGGCCTTCAGTAATCAAGGTATAGTGTGCCCCCTTCAATGCAGAGTGACCAGCGTGCTCCCTTTCAATGCAGAGAGACCAGCGTGCTCCCTTTCAATGCAGAGAGACCAGCGTGCCCCCTTTCAATGCAGAGAGACCAGCGTGCTCCCTTTCAATGCAGAGAGACCAGCGTGCCCCCTTTCAATGCAGAGAGACCAGCGTGCCCCCTTTCAATGCAGAATGACCAGCGTGCCCCCTTCAATGCAGAATGACCAGCGTGCCCCCTTCAATGCAGACAGGCCAGCGTGCCCCCTTCAATGCAGACAGGCCAGCGTGCCCCTTTCAATGCCGAATGACCAGCGTGCCCCCTTTCATTCCAGAGTGACCAGCGTGCCGTGCCCCCATTCAATGCAGAGTGACCAGCGTGCCGTGCCCCCATTCAATGCAGAGTGACCAGCGTGCCGTGCCCCCATTCAATGCAGAGTGACCAGCGTGCCGTGCCCCCATTCAATGCAGAGTGACCAGCGTGCCGTGCCCCCATTCAATGCAGAGTGACCAGCGTGCCGTGCCCCCATTCAATGCAGAGTGACCAGCGTGCCGTGCCCCCATTCAATGCAGAGTGACCAGCGTGCCGTGCCCCCTTTCAATGCAGAGAGACCAGCGTGCCGTGCCCCCTTTCAATGCAGAGAGACCAGCTTGCCCCCTTTCAATGCAGAGAGACCAGCTTGCCCCCTTTCAATGCAGAGAGACCAGCGTGACCCCTTTCAATGCAGAATGGCCAGTGTGACCCCTTTCAATGCAGAATGGCCAGTGTGACCCCTTTCAATGCAGAATAACCAGCGTGACCCCTTTCAATGCAGAATGACCAGCGTGACCCCTTTCAATGCAGAATGACCAGTGTGCCCCCTTTCAATGCAGAGTGACCAGCGTGCCGTGCCCCCATTCAATGCAGAGTGACCAGCATGCCGTGCCCCCCTTCAATGCAGAGAGACCAGCGTGCCCCCTTTCAATGCAGAATAACCAGCGTGACCCCTTTCAATGCAGAATGACCAGCGTGACCCCTTTCAATGCAGAATGACCAGCGTGACCCCTTTCAATGCAGAATGACCAGCGTGACCCCTTTCAATGCAGAATGACCAGCGTGACCCCTTTCAATGCAGAATGACCGGCGTGACCCCTTTCAATGCAGAATGACCGGCGTGACCCCTTTCAATGCAGAATGACCGGCGTGACCCCTTTCAATGCAGAATGACCGGCGTGACCCCTTTCAATGCAGAATGACCGGCGTGACCCCTTTCAATGCAGAATGACCGGCGTGACCCCTTTCAATGCAGAATGACCGGCGTGACCCCTTTCAATGCAGAATGACCGGCGTGACCCCTTTCAATGCAGAATGACCGGCGTGACCCCTTTCAATGCAGAATGACCGGCGTGACCCCTTTCAATGCAGAATGACCGGCGTGACCCCTTTCAATGCAGAATGACCGGCGTGACCCCTTTCAATGCAGAATGACCGGCGTGACCCCTTTCAATGCAGAATGACCGGCGTGACCCCTTTCAATGCAGAATGACCGGCGTGGCCCCTTTCAATGCAGAATGACCGGCGTGGCCCCTTAATGTAGAATGACCAGCGTGACCCCTTAATGCAGAATGACCAGCGTGACCCCTTAATTTAGAATGACCAGCGTGACCCCTTAATTTAGAATGACCAGCGTGACCCCTTAATTTAGAATGACCAGCGTGACCCCTTAATTTAGAATGACCAGCGTGACCCCTTAATTTAGAATGACCAGCGTGACCCCTTAATGTAGAATGACCAGCGTGACCCCTTAATGTAGAATGACCAGTGTGACCCCTTAATGTAGAATGACCAGCGTGACCCCCTAATGCAGAATAACCAGCGTGACCCCTTAATGTAGAATGACCAGCGTGACCCCTTAATTTAGAATGACCAGCGTGACCCCTTAATTTAGAATGACCAGCGTGACCCCTTAATTTAGAATGACCAGCCTGACCCCTTCATTTAGAATGACCAGCGTGACCCCTTAATGCAGAATGACCAGCATGACCCCTTAATGCAGAATGACCAGTGTGCCCCCTTAATGTAGAATGACCAGTGTGCCCCCTTAATGTAGAATGACCAGTGTGCCCCCTTAATGTAGAATGAACAGTGTGACCCCTTAATGTAGAATGAACAGTGTGACCCCTTAATGTAGAATGACCAGCGTGCCGTGCCCCCCCACCCGAGACTGGTGCACTTACCTGTCCCTCTGTCCCCCGGCGTCTCCTCGAGTCCTTCTGCCTCCTCCTCGGCCAATGCCATTGCGACGGAAGACGAGGGCGGAGCTGGGAGGAGGAGGAGGGGGCGGGCGGCAGCAGAGATGGACACGGAAGACGAGGGCGGAGCTGGGAGGAGGAGGGGGCGGGCGGGCGGCAGCAGAGATGGACAGGACACGGAAGACTAGGGCAGAGCTGGGAGGAGGAGGGGCGGGCGGCAGCGGAGATGGACAGGACACGGAAGACGAGGGCGGAGCTGGAAGGTGAGTAGCGGCACAGCAAACCAATCAGGTATGCAGGCACGCGTGATTGGTTAGCTGTGCAGCGGCTCACGGCGCCGCTGCCGCTCACCGCTCTGTCACACAGTCACAGAGAACTTGATGCACAGGTGCCCCCTCGTTCAGCTAGCGCGAGCGGGGTGGCAACAGGGGTGGCAAGGATGTCGTCTGGGGTGGCAATTGCCACCCCAGCTAGCCCTCTGGCTCCGCCACTGTGTTCGCTCCTGTTGAGCTTTCCTGTTACCCAGTGTTTTACCTTTCTGGTTCAGATAAGGTTCTTTACTCTGACCTGGGTGCTGCGTTGCCTTTTAGATGGTTATGTTTCCCACCCCTCACATCTACACTGCTTTGGGACATCCCAGTAGTGAAGACTGTATGAGTGGGCGGCGACTGTCAGAGGATGTAAGAGAAAATATAATTTTTGTAAGAACTTACCGTAAAATACTTTTTTCTGAATCCTCTGACAGTCGCCGCCCCCCACCCCTCTTTTGGGGTTTATGGACTATCTACTGCTTGATACCAAACTGAATTGGGAATGCTGCTAGCAGGGTGGTATTGGACCAGAGGGACAGCCCCCTGTAGGTGTGTCTATGCCAAGTTTTTGTAAATGTTTCTAACAAAATCTTCTGGCTAGCTTACTCCTGTGGATAAGACCAATACCCAGTAGTGAAGACTGTATGAGTGAGCGTCGACTGTCAGAGGACTCAGAGAAAAGAATTTTACGGTAAGTTCTTACAGAAATTCTATTTTCTGCTTGAAACAAGCGGGCTCCTTCTGTTTGCTAATGGTATCTTGATGTATTGGCACCCTAGTTCTGTCACTGCAAAATTATCATAACAGATGTAAATCTCTGAGACTGGGGAGAGCATTCAAATCGTGACAGTCCAAGAAGCTTATTCACTGAGGGAAGTAAAGCTGTCCATCAACATCTTGGAGTTCAGAGCAATGTGGATGGCCATGGAGCACTGGACCCTTTTTTTGTAGATCGCCCACCATAGATATATTCCCCCTGTCAGAACACATTTGCTTAGTGGGTAGATCACTGTTCTAGCATAGTTAGTACAACGAGCTTCTCCATTTTTTTTTCCGTCAGCCCACTGGGATGAACAAAAAAAAAAACCTACCTGTGTGTAACAAGTTTAATGGGGGATTTGATGTTTGGTTCAGGAATTGTTGCGTGAGTTGATGTATTTTTTAATGCAGGTTTGTATTTCTAAATTGCTGCTTTATAAACAGTTATAGAAGGTTTATTTATCATCCAATTTTATAACCTTTATGTGAAATGATTTTGTGGTTTGCTTTGAGTCCCTATCAGCATGAAATAGACTTTCAAAGCTTGCATGCTGCGTGTGTAGCATTTTAGAATCCCAGATGGGAAAATGCACTTTCACCAAAATACTTGGGGCCCATTTACACCAACAGCAGGCAGCTGCTGGTGTATGCTATGAAGGTTTAATTTTTTTGGAACCGTATTGAAACTCCACATATTTGATTATTCTTTATGTATCTCATTGCAACATGCTGCACTGAATAAAAAATGTAGTATGTTTTTTTGTTTTGGTTTTTTTTTTTTTTTTTCAGTGCACACCACTTTTAATTCAATTGTTTAAAACCTAACTTATAGGAGTTAAGGAAAACTTCTCAGCGAAGGCCCAACACATATTGTGTGAACAGGCCCTCTATACCTGGCATGTCAAACTCAACAATGCAATTGCCACAGTAACTTCTTTGGGATTGCATTTGTTCTGTAAACCCTGCTTGTCTCAATATTCCATAAAACTTTGAAAAGTATCATAAAGTATACAACTTTTTTGTTTTAATAGGTGAGTACTCCTGTTGTACCTTCCACAACACAGGAAAAGCCGAAGGACAGCGATCAGTTTGAGTGGGTTACTATTGAACAATCTGGAGAGTTGGTTTATGAAGCTCCAGAAACTATTGCTTCAGAGCCTCCCCCAATCAAGTCTGCTGTGCAAACAATGTCCCCCATTCCTGCTCACTCCCTGGCTGCATTTGGTCTTTTCCTTCGTCTCCCAGGTTATGCTGAGGTTCTGCTCAAGGAGAGGAAACATGCACAATGCCTACTACGCCTGGTACTGGGAGTTACAGATGATGGAGAAGGAAGTGAGTATCATGTTAATATCTCACCACTCACTGTAATGCATAAAAGAAGAGTTGAGAGAGACTCATTTTATCACAATTCTGATTTTATAGTCACACCATTCTACTTTTTAATCCCTGTGTACCAGGATTCCAAACCCCTTTCTAGTGACCTGATTTAGTCTGATGTTGGTAAACGCAGACAAAAAAAATCAGTTTAAAAAGTCTTATTTGATTATTCTTTTTGTGTGTGGTTTTGTTTAGTATGTATATAGTGCCAATGTATGAACTCTTCTAGGCTGCTAATTTAGCATACGTGTTCCTAATATCTACAGTACCTAGAGTGATTTTGTGGTTCTGTGCTTCGACTCTCCAAACAGCACAAGGCTTGTATACTGTTGGTAGCATTTCAGAATTTCAGGAATAAGAAATAGAACTAGGTATGTTAAATTTGAACAGAACCGAATGTCAGCGATTGATCCCATCCGAGGTTATTTTTATTGTTCAGTGGTCTTACACATGCCTAAATGCAATATACGATAGCACTTAGGGAATTTACACAACAGTTATACAATGCTTGCAAGAATAAATAATGTTTGTGTTTAACTGCAAATTTGCAGGCTTTAATGTGCTTTCTACTTGGGATTCATCCAAGCCCCATCTTGATAGAGAAAATTTTGCAGGATTTCAAGTTTTTATGCTGACTTTCAGCAAATGCAAAGTTTATTTTTTTCCTAACGGGTGGAAGAACTTGTAGGTCCAACAAAGCAGCTGTAAGCAGAACTACTGCATCTGAGCACCACAAATCAAAAACACAATTTAATTAACTTTAAATATTTAAAGCAAACTCATTCATCCATCAATGTCTCTATTTTTTTTTTTTGCTGAGAAATAACTTTGAAAAGCACCCCCTAGCATTTAGTGGCCATCTGGAGTAAGGGCAGATATGACCTAGCTTTTCTTAGGCCTGAAGACTAGGAAGTAGCTGAAGAATTGAAAAAAAAAAAAAAAAGTTTAAAACTAGTAAATATAATATACTTTCCTATCTATTTACTAATGTTAGCAGCATAAGGATTAGAAGTATTGTTGATTGAGTGAAGTTCCGCTTTAACTTTGTGATTGAGGAAGCTAGAGTATGTTAACCCTAACAATTATCTTCTCCTATTTGCTCCATTTTGGTTTTCAAAATGTTGTTATACCTGTTTGAAAAAATACCACTAAACCTGCCAGAAATCTTAGCTGATAACTTTATCCGCTCAATGCCTATCCTTAATATATCAGCTTGTTTTCAGCTATCTTGGAGACCTACAGTACATATCCACCCCCCCCCCCCCCCGCCATATGATAAAAAGTAAAAAGAAGGGAGGGGGAAGGTTATCTGTAGCCCTGTCCTTGTGTGACCATGTTTTCCTTAGATATTGTACAGAAAGTGATGATTGGCACCCTTGCACAGGAAGCAAAAACTATTCCAGCCACCAAGGGACCGGTTAGCTGCAATATATACTTTTTTTTTTTGCTTTATGTTAAGATGCCTAAATATGACCCATACCATTCCTCTTGTTTATCCCTTCCAAAAATAAACTTTGCATAGAGGGTGGTGTAAGCAATCCATAGATAGCAGTTGTGCCTGGAAACTCTGGATACTATTACATCTTTTTTTTTTCTTTTTTTTGACTTACCACCTGGCTTGTATTTTATTAATAATCCACATATAGTTTCAGGTAGTTAGAAACATTTAAACTACAAACTTTAGCATACTTATGTTTTATAAACCTAATAGTAGGCTGAAATATAATTTAGCTACCTCTAAGACCTTATTGTGTTCAACAGTGCTGAAGTAGGGAAATGTTTCTAATGCAATACACAACATTGAGTGTACACCCTTATGTTTGTAGCCAGTAAAGTATGACCAACACATTGGTACTTTGAACCCAAAGAATATAAAGTCTGCTGTCAGAAATTCAATTATTGTAAATTTTCTGACTAGAGGTATGTTCCAGATTTGTTCTCCTAGCCCCTAGAGCAGATGAGTACCATGTAGTATAAATATCTATTATATTAAAAGCTCTAATAAATGAAAAATGGCAAAAACTTTACTAATCCTCAGATGTGTTTTCTGCATCTGTTTATTTTGTTTCTACCCCCTCCGAAATTCTTTATTCAAGATAAATATAAAAAGTCATTTTTTTTTAATTGATCTAAAGTACTCCCAGATTCGTATACATTCACTTCCAAGGCGTTGGCTTGGTTAACCATTTGACTTTTTGAGAAAGCAGCATGTGGGTTGACAAAAACGTATGTAACTAGCCTTTTAACTTCTAGAGAACACAATTTTCTTTGTAGATGTAAATCTTAAAATTCAAGTTTCTTTAAGTAAGGTAACTGCTTTCTTTATAATCCTTTGAGTGACACAGGATTGTAAAATAGTCTGACAAGTGAGTTATGCTTCTGCCATCAGGAGGATGATACACTGACAAAATTAAAAGATTTTTAACCAGCCCATTCGTATCTCTGCCTTTAACCATCATGTCTCAGTATTTTGCTAGGGTACTAGGAAACTGGATGCTTTTTCCTTTCCTCTGACCCAAATACATTTTTTTCCGGTAATTTTTTCTCTTCAGTCGAGATTTCTTAAACCACAGATAATCATTTTTGGCAACTTCAGTTAAAACAAGCTGTGTGCACGTCTCTCTCTCCACAGCAGCTATTCAGTTTTCCTAATCCTCTGAAGTGCCTTGGAGGATATACCCATACCCCACTAAACCAAAACTTGCATGCTTAGTCCAGCTTGTGTCCCTGCAGTACTGAGCTCAGCCTGTGGTGCTTTCCAGACTCTGATGTATTTTGTTAGCTGCCAAGTGCTTTCTGGATCCTGAGCTGTGACCCAGTCTCTAAAAGCTTTGTGAGTAAAACTATGGTTGGAACACTGATAAACCATATTTTTCATCTTCCAGCACTAAGCTCTGCATTATGACACTATCAAAACACTTGTTTTTGTGTATGTTAACCACAGGGAATTGTCTTCAAGTCCAAATCCATGTCAAGACCACTGGTGTTAGGCTCAGCCTGACTACTTTCAAATTGAATCAGCCCTACAGGCTGAAACATGTACCTGTCAGACTGGTACATGAATCTGCCAGGGCCCAGCAACAAGCTTGGTGTTTTCAAACTGAACACTGCACCTGTGACTAGTTTGCCGTCAGGTCTGCCTTTCTGTTGATGTTGCATTGCAGTGGACAGATCCAAAGCTCCTATACAGTTCTGTAGCTGCTTTCGAATCTGCCCACTGTCATCCACAATCAATCAAAAATTAAGGTGGACCTGATGGCAAAGTAGTCTCTATTCCTGATCAGCCTCTACCCACCCAGTGACCAAAAAATTTTCAGTACAGTATCTCACAAAAGTGCATACTTTTTCATGTGAGTCTTTTCGTGTGACCACACTGAAGAAATTACACATTGCTACAATGTTAGGTAGTGAGTGTACAGCTTGTATGACAGTGTAAATTTGCTTTCCCCTCAAAGTAACTCAACACAGAGCCATTAATGTCTAAACCACTGGCAACAAAAGTGTGTACACCCCTAAGTGAAAATGTCAAAATTGAGCCCAATTAGCTATTTTCTCTCCCCGGTGTCATGTGACTCGTTAGTATTACAAGGTCTCAGGTGTGAATGGGGAGCAGGTGTGTTAAATTTGGAGTTATTGCTCTTACTCTCTCATACTGGTCACTGGAATTTCAACATGGCACATCATGGCAAAGAACTCTGAGGATCTGAAAGAAAAGCATATTTGCTCTACATAAAGATGGCCTAGGCTAAAATAAGATTGCCAATACCCTGAAACTGAGCTGCAGCACGGTGGCCAAGACCATAGCATGGTTTAACAGGACAGATTCCAGAACAGGCCTTGCCATGGTCGACCAAAGTGGTTGAGTGCACTTGATCAGCGTCCTATTCAGAGGTTGTCTTTGGGAAATAGACGTATGAGTGCTTGCCAGCATTGCTGCAGAGGTTGAAGAGATGGGGGGCCAGTCTGTCAGTGCTCAGACCATACATCGCGCACTGCATCAAATTGGTCTGGATGGCTGTCGTCCCAGAAGGAAGCCTCTTCTAAAGGTGATGCGCAAGAAAGCCCGCTATCAGTTTGCTGAAGACAAGCAGACTAAGGCCATGGATTGCTGGAACCATATCCTGTGGTCTGATGAGACCAAGATGAACTTATTTGGTTCAAATGGTGTCAAGCTTGTGTGGAGTACAAAGGTGAGGAGTATAAAGACAAGTGATCTTGCCTACAGAAAAGCATGGTGGTGGGAGTGTCATGGTCTGGTCTGGGGCTGCATGAGGGCTGCTGGCCATTGGGAGCTACAGCTCATTGAGGGAACTCACTTTTGTTACCAGCGGTTTAGACATCAATGGCTGTGTGTTGTTATTTTGAGGGGGACAGCAAATTTACACAGTTATACAAGCTGTACACTCTCTACTTTACATTGTAGCAAAGTGTCATTTCTTCACAGTTGGCACATTAAAAGATATAATAAAATATTTACAAAAATGTGAGGGGTGTACTTACTTTTGTGAGCTACTCTATGGGCATTGCCAGTGATGACATTGCCAGTATGGCCAGGCCCTTTGTTTTACATTTAGCTTTTTAGCTAAATGTGGTAAGGGATAGAGCCCTGTGCAGTAGACTTTCATATACTTGACGTTTATGAGCGCACACATGCCCCACTCTGAGAACTGGCATACCTGTGTCCACCAGTATGCTAATCTGCAAACTGGTGGTTTAATCTTTAATAAGCTTCTGCTGTCCTGGCAACAGGTTTTCAAAGTGGCAGAAATTTTGTCGGTAATGTTATTGAAACTGGCGCTCTTCCTCTATATAATTTTGGATTTTTTTCCTGCAATCCACAAAACTAGGGTTTGGACGGTTTGGTCTGTTAAAAGCTCTCTTTTCTCTTACGTCCTCCGACAGTCGCCGCCCTCTTCATATTCGTCACAATGGGGTATTAGACTTTGCTCCGAAGGAGTAGCTAGGCAACAGAATATGTTAATATAAAAGTTTTAACACATCCCACCCCCAGGGGGTGGTCCCCTCAGTCAATACCCTCCTACTTCCTGTATCCATACTCCAGTTTCAATGTCTAGCTTGTCAGGAGTGGCTGGCTCTCTCTGTGCTGGGGCTTTGTGCCCCAGACTCTTTCTTCTTTTTTTGATTTTTTGTTTGAGTTTTCTCTCTTGCTTTACTTAGCTGTTATTTTTTCAGCGTTAGTTAGTTCTTCTGATGAAGAGGATTCGTGCGGGCTGGGTCTCGGGCTGATCCCCCTGGTCGCAGGTTGTGGGTCGGTGGCTTCCCAGCCTGCCATCGAGCGTTCAGTCAGGTATCGCTCCTGGCTCAGTGAACGACCCATCCCTGTTCGTTGCAGGGATGCTTGGTGAGATGGCTACCTCACTGGACGCTGTGCGGTTTCTTAACCCACCATTGTGCTGCGTCCTGGATGCGACTCTCCTTGCCTTGTGTGCAGCGGTTTGTTCGCCTGTGCGGGTTCCCCACGCCATCCGTGGAGGTAAGTGATATTTATGTGGGGACCTGTCTGTTTTGGGAGGGCTGTCAGTCTGGGACTGTGTTACCCTGCCTGTGTTCACACTGTGGATTTGTTTCTCTCTGGCTGCATGCTGTGGGCATAAGGAGGGGGGGCTGGGCTGCACTGTCTGTGTCAGCCTGTGTATGTGTGAAGGCTGTGTGCTGTGGGACATGCTTTTGACCATGTTGGGGCACTTTACAGCGATCGCTACGGCGATCCGCCATGTTTTTTTGCATGGGTGGTGTTAATGCATCACTGTAGTGGGGGAGCAGCGGTTTCGGCGCCAAACGGCGCCATTTTGCCTGCACTCGCCCAGCCGCATGTTTTAACTGCGGGCGGCCATTTTCTTGTAGCCTTCCATAGGCTTTAACAGAGCGCCCTGATTGCATCACTTCCTCTTTCCTGGTGTGCACGATCGCGGCGGCAGCTACAGCGAGGTCTCCTTCAGGTTTTTACCTTTCTGATCTTCCTTTATCCATTGCCTGGGTTCTGTGTCTTCCCTGTGGGGGTCTCAATTGTGCTGTGTGTGTGTGCGGTGGGCTGCGCTCGCTGCGCTTGTTAAAGGGGCAGTTAACCCCTTCTTGGCCAGCAATAATTTTGGGGCAATGGATTCTCAGGAGGGCAAATTTCCTACCACATTGATGGGTAGTCAGGGGACTGCTGTTTCCCCCCCAGGGGGGGATTTGGCTGCGATTGTGGCTAATCTGGCAGCACAGGTGCAAATGCTGGTGGCTGCTCAATCCACAAAAAGGTCCAGAGATTCAATTTCCTCTGGTTCAGGGGGTGATGGTGCAGGGGCTGGTGTGGCCGGGGTCTCCTTATCAGGGTCCCGTTCCTCCCTGGATCTTGTGGGGTCCGAGGTGGAGGCTGAGGTTGAAGGGGTGGATGATTCTCCCCCTGGCTCGTCTGAAGAGCTTGCGCTCATGGATGAAATGGTTGCTTCTATTAAGCATACGCTGCGCTTGCAGGATGAACCGTGTCCGCCTGCTGCCTTGGCAGCTTATGGGACAAAGAGACGGCGCAAAACATCGCAGGTTTTTCCCTGCACGGATGTTTTTCAAAACGCTGTTAAAGAACAATGGCGTAATATCCTCAAGCCTTTTGCTGTACCCAGTAGGTTCAAATTGCATTATCCTTTCACGCCCGCTACTGACGAGCGTTGGTGTGTTCCACCTCCGGTGGATCACGCGATCGCGGTTTTGAATAAGTCCACTGCGATTCCTGCTGAGGATACCCCGGTGTTCCGGGATGCCACGGACAAGAGGCTGGAGTCTCTTGCCCGTCATACCTATTCTATTATGGGTTCTATGTTGAAAGCTCTGTTTGCTTCCCTTATGGCGGCCCAGGCGGTCGCGAGTTGGACGCAGGTGCTTAGACGCGTTTTGGTGGCTGACTCAGCCCCGCAGGCGACATTGGACATGGTGGATCAAATCCATCAGGGTGTCATAGTGCCATCAACACATCAGTCTACTGTGTTGGCTATAGAGCACATTCTTTCTTTAGTGCCCTAGCATAACTCCTTGTGACCCAGTCTCTTCACATACAGTGCATCCGGAAAGTATTCACAGCGCTTTACTTTTTCCACATTTTGTTACAGCCTTATTCGACAATGGATTAATATCATTATTTTCTGCAAAATTCTACAAACAATAGCCCCTAATGACTATGTGAAAAGATTGAAATCTTTGCAAATTTTTTAAAAATAAAATATGAAAAAATCTCACATAAATAAGTAATCACAGCACTTGGCATGACACTCAAAATTGAGCTCAGGTGCATCCTGTTTCCACTGATCATCCTTCAGTAAGAAATATGAAGCGATGTGAATACTTTCTGGATGCACTGTATATCCAGAGAATTTTCCACTTCTGGACCGGAAGGTTTTACCCCATTTATGACAAGGCCATTTTTTGCGATACAGCACTGCGTTACTTTAACTGACAATTGCGCAGTCGTGCGATGCTGTAACCAAATAAAATTTATGCCATTTTTTTTCCCCACAAATAGTTTTCTTTTAATTTTTTTTCCCTAAAAGCAAAAAAAGAGCGACCTTTCTGAAAAGAAAAAAAGAAACACTATTTTTTACTTTATGCTATAAAACACAGCAATTAAAAAAATCTAATTTTTTTACTAATTTTATCCTAATATGTTTTCTGCCACACATTTTTGGTAAACAAAATCCCAACAAGTGTATATTGATTGGTTTGCGCAAAATCGTATCGTGTCTACAAACTAGGGGATAGTTTTATGGCATTTATATTTATTTTATTTTTATACTAGTATTAGCGGCGATCAGCGATTTTTAGCAGGACTACAACATTGCAGCGCATATATCAGACACCTGACACTTTAAAGGGGACCAGTGCTAAAAATATGCACTGTTACTGTACTAATGACACTGGCAGGGAAGGGGTTAACACCAGGGGCGCTCAAAGAGTTAAGTGTGTCCCTAGGGGATGCTTATTAACTGTGTGGGGAATGGACTCACTAGATGAATAAAGAGAACTGTGTTCTTGAATAGCAGGAACACAGGATCCCTGTTCATCTGTCACAGAACGGCTGTCTGCCTTGTTTACATAGGCAGACCTCCGTTCTCCCTCTATGGGGAGCGAGTTGCGATTGCGGGTGGCCGTCGGACATTGCGTCTGCCGGACCCGCTGATTGACTCCCCCCCTCAAGCCAATCAGTGCACGCCCCCCCCCCCCACTGGCTATTGCACAGAACAACGTACAGGTATGTTTCGCTCAGCTGCTGCAGTATATGTGTGGCGGCTAATCGGCAAGAAGTTAAACTGTCTGGCCTAAATCGTGTTGGTTTTTCCACAATTGGATTTGGGGTTTTGTCTAGAATGTGTTTTTGGCACGTGGCTTGTCTGACAGTTTACAGGCATTTTTCCCTTTTGTTCATTGAGGGATACAGCTCCTGATTTTCATACTATTGGGTTATACTGCCTCCTACAGGAGTGGGACAGTAGGCAGAAAAGAATGCTGGCTACACCCATGGGCAGTGCCAGGGTATGCTCCCTCTCTCTGCTATAGCCACCCAGTTTTTTTTCTGCCTAGTCAGGAGTAAGGACCTAGTTCCTTGCTGGCATCTTTGGTCCTGGAAATGTTTTCTTTATAATAGAAATTTTTTGCTCCTGGATTTTTCCTGTGAGATCTACAAACTTCCAGACTGGGTGAGTGAGCATAGACCTCAGCTCCTCTCTGGGTCGGCCGCAACATAGCCCCACTGGACAGGGGCTGGCCTGCGAGTTAAACGCCTCGCAAGGTCGCATACAACTGGGTCTCGGCTCGAGTTTCAGCATTCCTAATGGCCGACAGCCCTTCCATTTTGGTGGAGAGGGGTTCTGTCTGGAGCGGTGCCCGCCTGGTTCCTGGAATGGTGAGTAACTGTCCCCCAGGAGGGTTTTGTGGTGGACGTGCGCCCCTCCTTGGCACGATTTGACCCCTGGGTTCCCCTCCTTCCCACAGGCACCCCCCCTTTCCAAGTCCCTCATCCTGCCCCTCCCTTCAGGCTGGGGCTGTTTGTGTGGTCTGGTCTGGCCTGGGATGGGAGCAGGGCACTAACTGGCCATGGGGGCCGGGGAAGGGGGTTGCGCCGCTAGCAACCTGAAAATCGACTGTGTAGGGGGGGTTGTACCAGGTGGGGGATCATGCCATTGCCCCCTGTCCTTCCTGGATCTGTCCTTGAGGCCTGGTCTCCCTCCTGGTTCCCTGTAAGCCTCATAGTTTTGCGTGGGGCCGCCATTTTTTTGTAGCCTGTATGTGTCTATACACGGTGGCCATTTTGTTTTGGTTTGCAATTGGAAATAGCAGAGGCCATGACTGTGGAGCCCAGTGGGCAGCGATTTCGGTGGTGGGAGCCCCTTCTCATCCCCTGGTGCTGACTCCTGGATCATTTTACTTCCTGATCGCCACACATGTAGTGCAGATTCCCCTGGTGGCTGCAGATGCCTTTTTCTGTGGGTGGCGAGGCTGGTGGGGTCCCCTTCTCTACTGAGGATTGCTTGGTGCTTTGTGCCTTGCGACCAAGTGGTGCCGTCAGCGCGGTAGGGGTTGTCCGTTAGTGTAGTGTTTGTGGGGTCCCCCTGGTGACTCATGGAGTCTTTGGAGCACATCCCCCCCCCCCCCGATCCCCTCTCTGAGGCTGCGGGGCCCTCCGGGTCCCAACAATCCATCCATGCACTGATTGCGGTCCTGGAGTCCCTTGTGTCCTAGGTGGAGGTGGGTTGTGGGTGACGGGCTAGCTAAATGCACCCCCCGCCTTCCCCTGCCTCATCGGTCTCATCAGACCCTGAATCTGATTTGATCGCCGCGGACGTGGGTCAACCTGCTGTGTCTGCAACCACATGCCCGGAATCCTCTGTTAGTGAGGATGATTCCTCCACATCTGCGACAGCGCAAAAAGGCGCTAGTGAATGCACTGATTGTATCTGTGCCTAACACCCTGAAGATGGACGCAGCTGAAGCTGCCGCAGAGGCGCAGGTGCCCTTTGGCACTCACAAGCCATTCAAAGCGGCAAAGGGGTTTCCTTTCCCTGCCTATTTTGACAGAATTGTCAATAAAGAGTTTGGACGACCAAAGCATCCCCTTGAGGTGTGATCCCTCTTTGGATGTGGCTCCCCTGATGGCTCGCCTCTGTTTTGGCAGTGGTCCTTCGGCATGTCTTTTGGCTCAAGTGCTCGTCTGTGGATCAGACTTCAAAAAAGACCTTGACTGATCTTCCTTTTCAAGGAGATCGCCTTTTTGGAGCTACCCTGGATGACATCATTAAAGGTCTCACGGGGGGGGGGGGGGGGGGGGAAAGAGTACTTTTCTTCTGCAGGCTACTAAGGGCAAGGAACCTAGTCATAGACGTGGGCATTCCTTCTCAGCTCATTAGAAGTTTTGAGAAGGTCTTTTTTGGTTTCCGGACCTGTGGACTTCCAGGGTGCAAGACAAGTAGGTCCACAAAGTCATTCGGTCCCGCTACAAGATTGAGTTTTGCTCTAGTCCCCGGCAAGGTTTTTTCCTTCCAACTTGCGCCTGTACCCAGACCGCTTACAGGGCCTGTTAGGGGCACTACAAGACCTATTCCTTCAAGGGGTTAATTGTCACGGTTCCGACCTCGGAACGGTTTCAGGGTTTTAACTCAAATCTTTTCACAGTTCCCAGGAAGGAAGGCGAAGTGCATCCAATCCTGGACCTCAAGGCACTGAAATGCTTTGTGCGAGTACAGAAGTTCAGAATGGAGTCCATTCGAATGGTGGTGGCATCCCTGCGTAAGGGGGATTTCCTCGCCTTTATCTATATCAAGGATGCCTACCTTCACATTCCAATATGTGCCAGTCACCAGTGTTTTCTCCACTTTGCTGTGGGAAAGGAGCATTATCAGTTTGTGGCGTTACCCTTTGGTCTCGCATCTGCTCCTCAGGTCTTTGCAAAAGTGTCAGGCCCGGTGCTAGCTTTGCTACACCAACAGGGGGTCGCGGTACTGGGCTACTTGGACGATCTCCTTCTGCGAGTGGAGTCTCCCTTTGCTCTGGTGGAGAACCTGGAAATCACAATATGAACTCTGTACGCGTTTGGCTGGATTCTGAATTTTCAGAAGTCTGCTCTGGTTCCATCCACAAAGCTTAACTATCTGGGTCTGACTCTGAACTCAGCCTTAGCCAGAGTGCTTCCTCTTGACAGACTCCAGAAGTTGCAGGCTGCAATTGGCCTCCTGCTTTCCAACAAATGGTCATCCCTCCGGACTTGCATGTGGGTTTCCTGGCCTGATGTGTCTACCTTCGCGGTGTTTCCGTTTAAACAGTTCCATACGAGGTCCCTGCAAAGGGAGATTCTGACCAAATGTGACAACACTCCGCAGTCTCTGCACAATCTGATCGGGCTGAGTTGGGGATCAAAGGAGTCCCTGATATGGTGGCTTCGTTCTCCGGCGCTTCATCTGGGAAAATCCTTCCTCCCCTTGTATTGGACAGTGGTCACCGCGGATGTTAGCCTGTCCGGCTGGGAAGGCGTCCTCAGCAAGCGTTGTGCTCATGATCTGGACGCTGCAAGAGTTCAGACTCCTGATCAATGTGTTGGAACTCCAAGCGATCAGACTGTGTCTGGATCATCGGACAGATCATCTTCAGGGTTGTCCAGTGCACAGTCAATCAGACACTGCCACGTCTGTGGCTTATGTCAATCACCAAGGGGGCACAAGAAGTTCTCTGGAGGTAGCTGGCATTCTAAGGTGGGCAGAATGGTTTGTTTCAGCCCTCTCCGCCGTACACATTCCCGGGGTGGAAAACTTGCAGGCGTATTACCTCAGTCGGCAGGCGTTTGACCATGGGGAGTGGTCCCTTCATCCTGAGGTGTTTCATCAGCTGTGTCTTCGGTGGGGCACCCCCGAGATGGATCTGTTGGCGCCTAGGCTGAATGGAAAGGTGCAGAGGTGCGCTTGTGGCCCATGGAGTCAGTATTGTCTGATTTACGCCTTCCCTCCGCTCAAGCTTCTGCCCAGACTTCTACACAGGATCGAGGCAGAAGGGATTCCAGTCATCTTAGTGGCTGTGGACTGGCCTTGCCAGGCTTGGCACCCGGCTGGTCGCCGACATTCCTTGGCAGCTTCCTCTCGGAGGATTTGCTGTCCCAAGGACAGATCTTCCATCCTGCTTTACAGTCGCTGGATTTGATGATTTGGCTGTTTAATGCCAGATGCTGAAGGATAGGGGTTTATCTGAGTCAGTGATTCCTACACTGTTGAAAGCTAGGAAATCTACCTCTAGGAAGATCTATCATCGTGCATGGAAGAAATACATTGCGTGGTGTGAGTCTCTTGGGCTTCTTCCTCACTCCTTCTCGTGGCTCGGCTCTTGACCTTCCTTCAACAGGGGGGATTGAACAGAAATTGGCCTTGAGTACTATTAAGGGCCAGGTGTCGGCTTTGGCAGTCTTCTTCCAATGACCTTTTGCCACACATTCCCTGGTGCGTACCTTTCTTTTGGGTGTCTGACATTTGCATGCTCCTTTTGCCGCCCTGGGATCTTAATTTGGTGCTTTCAGCTCTACAGAAGCCTCCTTTTAAAAATATTTGAAGGATTCCCTTGCTTACGCTGTCCCAGAAGGTGACCTTTTTGGAGGCTATCACTTCTGTGCGCAGGGTGTCTGAACTGGCAGTGTTATCCTGTCATTCACTTTACCTGGAGATTTACAGGGATAAGGGGGTTCTTCGCCCCTGTCCGTCGTTCCTTGCAAAGGTTGTGTCTGATTTTCGTTTGAATGAAGATATTGTGTTGCCTTCCCTATGTCCCAGGTCCAAACATTCAAAGGAAATTGCCTTCCCAATTTGGTCCGGGCTATTAGGGTGTACCTGGCAGCTACAGAGTCTTTCAGGAAGTCAGACTTTTTGTGCACATGGATGGACCTTGAAAAGGGTTGTCCACTTCCTCTGGGACCATTTCCAGATGGATGATGGTTCAGGGCTATTCCATCAGCGGTCAGGTTCCTCCTTTCCTTATCAAGGCACACTCTACTAGGGCGCTTAGTGCCTCCTGGGTTTTCCGTCATCTGGCGTCAGTGACTCAGGTTTGCAAGGCGGCCACCTGGTCGCCTGTGCACACTTTTTTGCAAAGTTTTATAAAGTGGTTGTGTTGGCATCTGCAGATGCTTCTTTTGGCCTTAAGGTTTTGCAGGCCGCTGTTTAAGCAGGCTTGATCCTCTTTGAGGGTGTATTGTTTTTTTCGGGTGGGCTCCAGTTGTTTGATTGAGCTCCTGTTGCCATTGTTGACGGTTTAGCCTTGGGAATTTTTTTGTTGTTCCCACTTCCCATGTTTACCACTGCTTTGGGACGTCCCAATGGTTATGAATATCCTGAGCTTTGTCTGTCAATGAATGAAAGAGAAAATGGGATTTCTCTTACGTCCTCTGACAGTCGCCGCTCACTCATAGTCTTCACCAATGGGGTATTGACCTCCTCTCCACAGGAGTAGCTAGGCATAAGACTTGTTAGAAACAAAGCATTTATATAGACACACCCATGGGGGCTGTCCCACTGGTCCAATACCCCCCTGCAATCAGCCATCCCAGCTCTGTTTGTCTTCTGCCTAGTTAAGGAGTAGATAGGCTTCCCTGTGCAGGGGCTACAGTCTCAGCCTTCTTCTATTTTATGATTTTATTTTCTGCAATTGTCATTTTTTTCTTTGCATTACTAGCTGTTTTATTTTGTCAGCGTTAGTCGGATCTTCGGATGAAGACGGCGTTTGCGGAGCTGGGAATTGGACTGGTCATCCTGGTTCTCCGGGACAGAGGGTCAGATGGAATCCCAGCCCGCCATCGAGCGTTTAGCAGGCTATGTGTTCGCCCTGGCCTCGCAAACGACCCATCCCTGTCCTCATGGATGCAGCCTGTGAGATGGCTAGCTCACCGGACACATCCACGGTTCGTCCGTGCACTACTGGTGTCCTGCGCTTTTTGGCTGACGGCACTCCCCTGCCATCTGAGGGCGGGTGGTTTCCCGTTTGATATGAGGCACCCCACGCCATTGAGTACAGGTAAGTACACTCTGTGTGTGGGGCTGGAAGTCCTGTGTGTCTGTGGTGTCCCCTTATGTCTGTGCGTTTTGGGCTCCCTGATCCCGGTCCCTGCGGGGGTTTTTTCTCTCACAGCCAGCGCTGTGTGGATTTTTGGGGGTCCCTCTCCTGTGTCACTTTAGGGTGCTTGGAGGTACAGACACGTGCGGCGACCGCTGCAGGGTTAAAGACCGCCGGTCCCCCATTTTAGGTGTGGGCAGCATGTCTGGCTTCACTATGGGCGCTTATACAGCATGGTATGTAGTGTATTTTGGTGCCTTGCGGCACCATCTTGTGTGTGGCAAACGATCGTTCAGAGCACGTCGGAGGCCATTTTACCGAAGCCTCCCATTACTTTCTATAGGCAACCATTTTTCCTTAGCCTGCAGCCTCAGTTCAGTCTCTGGCGGTGACATCACTTCCTTCTTTCACTCAGGAGCGACCGACTGCGGTGGTAACACACTTGTGGGGCTCTGTTCTGCTGTCCTTTTGTCCTCCCTTGTACAATCTTCCTGGCTTTCAGTTTGTCCCTGCGGGGGGGTCTGTGTTCCACAGTCATTGTAGCGGTGTGCTGCGGGGTCCGCGGCGCGCTTAAAGGGCCAGTACCTTACAAAAAAAAAAACTTTTTTTGCAATGGAATCACAGGACAGCAAATTTCCTCCAGCCTTGGTGGGGGATTCAGGTTCCTCTGAATCCTCTGCCCTGACTAATTTGTCTGCTGTAGTGGCGACTTTGGTGTCCAAAATGGATGTGCTGATGACTTAACGTGCTGCTAGAAAAAGGCCTAGGATTTCTTTCTCTTCTGATTCTGAATGTGACATGGTTGCTGTGGGTAGCGTACCCCTTGAAGGGTCTCGCTCTTCTCAGTCTGAGGGGGAGGCGGAGGTTGAAGGGGTGGATGATTCCCCCTCTGGGACGCCCGAGGAACGCGCAGCTATGGATGCGCAGATTCTTGCCGTGAAAGAAACACTACATTTAGAGGATGAGCCCAATCCTACAAGCATTGTGTCCTCTTTTGGTACACACAGGACCCGCAAGACAGAGCAGGTTTTTCCTTGCCCCGCTGAGTTTCATCACACAGTGAATGAGCAATGGCGCAGTTTAAAACACACCTTCACGGTGCCAAAAAGGTTCCAACTTCTTTACCCTTTTGCGTCTCCTACGGTTTCGCGCTGGTGTGTGGCTCCTCAAGTGGATCACACTGTGGCCAGATTGAACAAGGCTACTCTGGTTCCCATCAAAGATTCTCCGGTATTTAGGGATCTTACGGATAGGAGGCTGAAATCGCTTGCCCATCATTCTTACATGGTGGCAGGTTCCATGCTAAAACCTATTTTTGCCTCTGTCATGGTGGCTCAGGCTGTGGCGGATTAGACCAAGGTGATGAGGCGTGGCGGATTCTGCCCCCCTACTACCTTGGAGATGGTGGACCAGGGGTCATGTATCTGTGCGATGCGGCCTTAAATGAGGCTCCATTAGCTGCGTTGCGTGCCTGTCCAGTGTCGCGGTGCTTAACCGTCGACTGATCTGGTTGAAAAGCTGGTCGGCTGACCAGAAATCCAGAAAGATGGTGGCTGACATTCCCTATGCGGGGTCTCGCCTTTTTGGATACTCCCTAGATGAATTGGTTAAAGGAGTCACTGGGGGCAAGAGCACTCTGCTGCCCCAGAATCCTAAGGGCAAGTTTTACCGCGGCAAGCGAGGTCCCACCTTTAAACCAAACCAGGGGTCCTTTTGTGCCTTCAAGGCGCAGACCAAGGGAAAACCCTTCAAGGACCAGGGTGGCCAGAGAATGCCCTGGGCCGGCAAACCAAAGTCCTGCCATGCTGGTGCGGCGGCTCAGTCCGCCTCTGCCTGAAGGGGCGCCCTCACCCATTTCAGGGGTGGGGGGACGTTTGCGCGGTTTCCTCCAACCTTGGCTGCTCCGAATTCCGGACAGGTGGGTTCAGGAAATCATTTGATCAGGGTACAAGATCGAATTCCTTTCGCGACAAGCGGACAGATTCTTTCCCTCAAATCTTTATTTGACCCCAGAACGGTTGCAAGATCTTCATCGGGCGGTGCAGGATTTATTCGCCCAGGGGGTAATCGTCCCGGTGCCTCATCGGGACAGATTTCGGGGGTTTTACTCAAATCTGTTCACTGTGCCCAGAAAGGAGGGCAAGGTGCGTCCGATTCTGGACTTAAAAGCTCTGAACCGCTTTGTGCGCGTTCGAAAATTCCGCATGGAATCGCTCCACTCGGTGGTGGCCTCCATGAGTCCGGGAGAATTCCTGGCCTCTATCGATCTGAAGGATGCGTATCTACACATCCCCATTTTCGAGGGTCATCAGAGGTACCTCCGCTTCGCTATCGCGGAGGATCATTATCAGTTTGTGGCGTTACCTTTAGGTCTCGCTTCGGCTCCAAGGGTCTTTACCAAAGTGTTGGCGCCTGTTACGGGCACAGGGCATTGCGGTCTTGGGATATCTAGACGATCTCCTGTTAAGATCGAGTGCCAGTCAGAGCCTGTTGCGCGATCTGTCCACTATGGTCCAGACACTCCAGGAGTTTGGATGGACCACATCAACGTTCACAAGTCGACCTTGTCTCCATCGGTTCGTCTCCCATATTTGGGAATGGTTCTGGACTCTGCTCAAGCAAAGGTGTTCTTACCGGAGGACACGCTTTGGACCCTGCAGTCCGAGGTCAGGTCCCTCAGGGACAACGAATCCTCGTCACTCAGGACCTGTATGCGGTCCCTGGGGTTGATGGTGTCAGCCTTCGAGGCGATACCATTTGCACAGTTTCACACGCGATCTCTCCAAGCGGAGATCCTAGCCAGGTGGGACAGACTACCTCAGTCCTTGGACCTGACAGTGTCTCTGAGTCGCCAAACCAAAATGGATCTCTTGTGGTGGCTTCAGTCCCCGGCTGTGTCGGAAGGGAAATCCTTTCCGGCCGTTATTGTGGACGGTGATTACCACAGATGCCAGCCTGTCGGGCTGGGGTGGCGTCCTGGGAAACCTGTCTGACCAGGGCACTTGGTCGGAGGAGGAATCCTCCCTTTCGATAAACATATTGGAATTGAGAGCGATCAGGCTGTGCCTGCTCCACTGGTCAGATCATCTTCAGGGCTGTCCTGTACGGTTGCAGACGGACAATGCCACTGCGGTGGCGTACATCAACCACCAAGGGGGCACCAGGAGTGCCCGGGCGGCCCAGGAAGTGACCGGTATTCTGTCTTGGGCTGAGACTCGTGTCCCGGCGATATCAGCAGTTCACATTCCGGGTGTAGAGAATTGGCAGGCCGATTTTTTGAGCCGCCAGACCCTGGACCAGGGGGAATGGTCCCTGCACCCAGGGGTATTGCAAATGCTGTATGCGAAATGGGGATCCCTGGATTTGGATCAGTCCGCGCCTCTGCTAAACCACAAGGTGGAATGGTTCGTGGCAAGAACGTGCGATCCTCGGGCAGACGCCTCGGATGCGCTGGTGGTGCCTTGGCATCAGTATCATCTGATATATGCCTTTCCTCCGATTCAGTTGTTGTCCAGGTTCCTTCGCAGGTTGGCCTCGGAACAAACCCTGGTGATTCTGGTGGCGCCGGACTGGCCACGCCGGTCCTGGTACGTGGACATCGTTCACCCGACCAATTTTCCATCCTGCTTTACAGTCGCTGGCTTTAACAGCATGGCTGTTGAAAGCCAGGTCCTGAGAGACAGGGGTCTCTCCTCAGAGGTCATTCCTACTTTAATCAAGGCTAGAAAAGCCTCGTCTGGTAAGATTTATTACCGAGTGTTGGCTTTCCTCCAGTCTGGTGTGGACCAGCGCCTTGCGTTGGCCACGATTAAGGGCCAGGTATCTGCACTAGCTGTTCTTTTCCAGCGCCCTGTGGCGTCTAATTCTTTGATTCGCACCTTCAGTCAAGGTGTGCGTCACTTGCTCCCTCCTAGAAGGGAGCCCTTACCTCCATGGGACTTGAACTTTGTTCTGTCCGTGTTACAACGTTCCCTGTTTGAAAACATCAGGGACATTTTGTTACCTCTGCTGTCTAAAAAGGTTGCCTTTCTGGTGGCGATCACTTCGGCTCGCAGAGTGTCGGAGTTGGCGGCGTTGTCTTGCCGCTCCCCTTACCTGGTGGTTCATAGGGATAAGGTGGTCTTGTGACCTAACCCGTCCTTTCTTCCAAAGGTGGTTTCAGATTTTCACCTTAATGAGGACATTGTTTTACCTTCGCTTTGTGCGAATCCTAAGCATCCTAAGGAGGTTGCCTTACATTCTTTGGATGTTGTCAAGGCGATCAGGGTTTACCTGTCGTCGACTGAATCCTTTCGAAAGTCGGATTTTCTCTTTGTCCTTCCTGAGGGACCTCGGAAGAGTATGGCTGCGTCTGCGGCGACCATTTCAAAATGGATCAGACAGACAATTGTACAGGCCTACCAGATCGGTGAGTGCGTCCTGGGCCTTCCGGCATCAGGCCTCGGTGGTCCAGGTGTGCAAGGCTGCGACTTGGTCGTCAGTGCACACCTTTTCCAAATTCTACAAAATTGATCTCCTGGCATCAGCTGATTAATCCTTTGGCCGCAAAGTTCTCTGTACGGCAGTACCGTAGGGGTCCCTGGTTTTGTTGCGGGTCCCTGACTGTTGGGGTTGTTTACCCCCTTGGTTATTTGCTTTCCTGGGTTGTTGCTCCTGTTGAGCTTTCTTGTTGCCCAGAAGGTTCCCTTGCTGTTCATGTAAGGTTCCTTTCTCTGATGTGGGTACTGGGTTACCTTTTCTGATGGTTGCGTTTCCCACCCCTCATGTCTACACTGCTTTGGGACATCCCCATTGGTGAAGTCTGTATGAGTGGGAAGCGACTGTCGGAGGACGTAAGAGAAAACTGAATTTTTGTAAAATCTTACCGTAAAATTCCTTTTTCTGAGTCCTCCGACATTCGCCGCCCCTCTTTTGGGGTTCTTATACACTTAACTGCTTGCTACCAAACTGAGCTGGGATGGCTGATTGCAGGGGGGTTATTGGACCAGTGGGACAGCCCCCATGGGTGTCTATGTAAATGCTTTGTTTCTAACAAGTCTTATGCCTAGCTGCTCCTGTGGAGAGGAAGTCAATACCCCATTGGTGAAGACTTTTCGAGTGGGCGGAGACTGTCGGAGGACTCAGAGAAAGGAATTTTACAGTAAGATTTTACAAAAATTCAGTTTTTTGACTTACCGTAAAATCAATTTCTGATGATCATTGACGGACACAGCACCCACCCCTTTGTGGCGTTAAAATTCTCCTGACACTGCTTGTAACAAAACTTGAGTGACTATAGCAATGAGATGGAGTATTCTCCCTGGGACTGCCCATGGGTGTAGAATTCTTTTCTCCCTAGTGTTTTACTCCTGTAGGGGACAGTATAACCCAATGGGTATGAATATCAGGAGCTATGAACATCAGAGAAATGGATTTTACGGTTAATCAAAAATCTCATTTCTTTTTCGTTCATAGACGGACACAGCTCCAGAATCTTCTTAACCATTGGGTTATGCTGCCCCCTACAAAGGTAGGACACTAGGCAGGAAAAATCTTTACCACACCTATGGGGCAGTACAAGGGGATATACTCCCACACTCTGCTATATTCATTCGGTTTTTCTCTGCCTGGTCAGGAGTAAGAACCTATTTCCTTGCTGGGAACTCTGGTCCTAGCATTTTTTCCTTTTTAAATAGATAAGGTGACCCCCTTTTCTTTTGCAGGGTCTCATAGGTGGTCCATTTGTGGACCTTTGGCCCGGCCTCCCCTTGCAGGATCACAGTCGGCGTTCTCCCCTGATTATGTTTCAGGATGAGCTTAGTATGTAGCGACCCACTGGGTCTGCGTCCAGGCACTTCGAGTGCTCTCTTAGTGAGGATGATTCCTCTTCTACTGCAGCCGTGCATGAAACTGCACCGATGGATGCGATAATTGTATTGGTGCGGGCAAGTTTTAGAATTGGAGGATGCAGCTGCTGCAACGAGGGGGCCAGTCCCGTTTTGGTACCCACAGCTCTCCAAAAGCGGCAAAGGTATTCCCTTTTCCCGCCTATTTTAACAAAATTGTTGCGTGTCAGTGACCTAAACACAATTGGTCGGTGCCTAAGCATTTCTCTAGACAGTATCCCTTTGGGGAGTCTCCGTTTAAAAAATAAATAAAAAGTTGACAGTGCCACCTGTGGAGGATTCTCAGGTTCCAGAGTGAATGAATCCACTCTAATCCGGTGGAGGAGTCTCTGGCTTTTAAAGAGCCCTTTGACAGGAGAGCCGAGACTTTGTCCCGCCACATGTTTACTGTGGCTGGTTCAGTCCGTAGGCCAGTGTTCACCATAGCATTGGGTGTAATAACTATATGGTTTACTTGTTTACTGTTACATTGTACCTGGTCATTCCCATGTTGTTGTCGTTTTAGGGCTAGCCACCCATTTTGATGCTTATGTATGTATTGTATTTTTTTTGTTTTGTCGATACATTTTTTGTAAATAAAATTATATTTTTTATACAAATATATTTTTCTCATTGCTTAAATAGCAGTGGATTTCTTTTGAAGACCTCTAAAGTCCCATTGGGGGGTTCCTACTCTTTGTAGCATTGGTGTCCCAGACTTTAACAGAGTGGGCAAAGCTTTTTTGCCAGGATCTGGAGGGGCAACAGCTTCTCCCTGCCCTTGCAGAGCTAGTGGTCCCGTTGGTCCAGGGGTTGCAGTTTGTCTGTGATGCCTCTCTGGATGCGGCTCCCTTCGTTTCTAGGCTGTCCGTGACAGCAGTGGTCCTTCAGCGCATATGGATGATATCATTAAGGGTCCTACGGGGGGGAAGAGTACTCTCCTTACTCTTCTTCCACAGGTTGCCAGGGGCAACGAGTCTCTTCACAGGCGTGGACCCTCTTTTTCTCGGCTCATATGCAGACTTTTTGTCCCAGGATCTCAAGACAAAGGATCTAAGTCTGTCAGGAACTCCTCTGGAGTTTCCAGGAGGACCTGGTCTGGTAAGCCGCGAGTGGGTTCTTCCAGACCTGCAGACAAGCCCTCTTCTGCCTGAAGCAGCGCCCTCACCCGTGTCTGAGACGAGGGGACGTCTTTGCTTCTTTCCAGACCCATGGACTTCCCTGATTTGAGACAGGGGGGTTCCACAAAGTAATTCTGTCTGGCTGCACGATTGAATTTTGGTCTTATCCTCCAGTGAGGTTGTTTCCTTCCAACCTGCGTTTTTCCCTGGACTGCCTGTGGGGTCTCTTCAGGGTGGTGCAAGACTTTCGACTACAAGGGGTGATTGTTCCAGTTTGAAAATCGGATCATTTTCAAAGTTTCTAGTCAAACCTGTTTACAGTTCCCAGGAAAGAAGGCAAGGTACATCCAATCCTGGACCTCAGGGCTTTGAACCACTATGTGCAGGTACAGAAGTTCTGAATGTCCATTCATGCGGTAATGGCATTCCCACATCAAAGAACCCTTACCATCATAATCCAATATATGTCGGTCATCAGCATTCCCTCTTTGTTGTGGTCGAGGACCATTATTAATTCATGGCAGTACCCTTTGGTCTCGCAACAGCTCCTGGGGTATTCACAAAAGTGTTAGCCCCGGTGTTGGCATTGTAGTGGCAGGATTGCGGCACTGGGTACCTGGACGCTCTTCTTTTGCGAGCAGTCTCCCTGACTGCTCTAAAGGACAACCTGAATTACTGTACGGACTCTGCAGGAGTTTGGTTGGAAATTGAACTTCCAAAAATCTGTTTTGGTTCCGTCCACAAAGTTGGACTATCTGGGTCCGACACTGGACTCTGCTTCAACCAGGGTGTTTCTTCCAGGGCAAAAAACTCCAAAAGCTGCAGGATGCGATTTGGCTCCTGTTGTCCAGCAGTTGGTCATCTTTCAGGACTTGCATGCGGGTTCTGTGCCAAGTGGGACAAGAATCCACAGTCTCTAGACAATCTGATGAGAGGGTCCCTCATATGGTGGCTTTGGAGAAGTCAAGACTACCAATGAATATACTAGAACTTCGGGCGATAAGATTTGTCTGGCTCATTGGACAAATCGCCTTTAGGGATGCCCGGTAAGAATTCAATGGGGACACTTCTATGGCAGGTCGCCGATGCCCCTTGGAGACTTCCTCTGCTTTACAGTCGCTGGCTTTAATGGCTTGGCTGCTGAAAGCTAGGTGCTGAAGGATAGGGGGGGTTGTCTGAATCGATGATTCCCACGCTGTTAAAAGCTAGGAAATCCACCTCTAGGAAGATTTAGCATCACACCTGGAAGACACGTTGCGTGTTGTGACTACGTTGCGTGTTGTGTTGGCTATGCATTCGTGGGTTCGCACCTTTAATCAGGGGGTTCGCCACTTGGCTCCCCCAGTACGGCCCCCGTTGCCTAAGTAGGATCTCAATTTGCTGCTGTCGGTTCTATAGTAACATCCTTTCAAAAATATTCACAGGCTTCCTCTGCTCACATTGTCCCAGAAGGTAGCCTTCTTGGTGCCTATTACTTCTGCACACAGGATGTCAGAGCTGGTGGCGTTTTCTTATCGTTCACCTTCCCTGGTGGCTCACAGAGATAAAGTGGTGCTTCGCCCTTGTCCGTCTTTCCTTCCTAAGGTTGTATCTGGTTTCCATCTGAATGAAGACATTGTGTTGCCTTCCCTCTGTCCTAAGTCTAAACATCCTAGGGGGATTGCCTTGCACTCTATGGATGTGGGTCGGGCGCTCAGGGTGTACCTTGTGGCAAATGCGTAGTTTAGGAAATCAGCCTTACTATTTATCCTTACGGAAGGACCTCAGAAAGGGTTGGCAACGTCTGCCGTGACCATTTCCAGATGGACAAGACAGACGGTGGTGCAGTGTGGCTTGAGAACATCTACCTGCGACTCAGTCTTTTATCGTTTTGCACCAGACAGTGGGTCAGGTTCCTCCGTTCCCTGTTGAGGAGCTTTCTACGTGGGCGCTTAGTGCCTTTTGGGCTTTCCGCCAACAGGTGTCAGTGGTACAGGTTTGCAAGATGGCCACCTGGTCGTCTGTGCACCCTTTCACTAAATTTTATAAAGTGGATGTCTGGCATCTGCAAATGCTGCTTTTGGCCGCTAGGGTTTTCAGGCTGCTGTTTGAGAGGACCTGGTCCTCTTTGAGGTTGTATTGTTTTCAGGTGAGCTCCAGTTGAGCTCCATGTTACCTGGTTGACTAGGTTTAGCCTTTTGGGAATTTTTTCTGCTGTTTTTCCCACCCCTTATGTTTAACACTGCTTTGGGACGTCCCAATAGTTAAGAAAATTCTGGAGCTGTGTCCGTCAATGAACGAAAGAGAAAATTGGAATTTTATCTTACCGTAAAATCCTTTTCTCTGATCATTGATGGACACAGCACCCACCCCTCTAATGAGTTGGGTTATATTTCTTCTGACACTGCTTGCAACAAAACTGAATGCCTATAGCAGAGTGTTGGAGTATATCCCCTGGGACTGCCCGATAGACGTGGTAAAGCTTTTTGCTGCCTAGTGTTTTACTCCTGTAGGGGGCAGAATAACCCAATGGATTTTACTGTAAGACAAAAATCTAATTTTTTTTTATTTATTGCAATCTGCTTTAGCTCAAACACTTCACTTTTATAATTGACCCTGAGCAGACAGATATACTGTAAATTACTTCACAAAGCAGTAGTCAATTTTTTTTGTAATATTTTCTTGCAATTTTTCCCCTTGTCATGGTGACAGTTAAGGCTAAGGCAACTGAGTGCTAATGTCACCCACTAGGTGAAGTATAGCATACACATGCTCCTCATACTTTTTCCCATCTTTTTAACCTGAAAATTCATTGTCCTATTAAGGCTGTGAGTCTTTTGCTCAGCCACTGATTTTTTTTTCAGAAAGACAGATTCCACCTTTTAATTTCACATAGGTACATAGTTATTCTGGTAAAAAAAAAGTTGATTCAGTTCAACCAACAAAGACAGGCAGTCCCTGTGAGTGCATTTGCTTCTCATTACCCCATGTTTAGGGAGTTTAGACAGACCATCATCCAAATCTATGGTGTCAAGGATTGGGTTACATTCATTCCTGTTAAGGTAGACTTTACTAGATCGGTAAGTGCCTGTTTGGGCATCAATGATTTTATGTTAAATCCATAAATCCTGTTCTTGGAGTCCATTGAGTGATAAAGGTTACATGACTGTTTATGGTCATGCTTTCTGTACTGCAAAAGTGGGACATGCTAGTAGTGGGTCTCCTAGGCTGGCCTAAATTTGTTTTTGGCCTTAGTCCAATCCTCTTGTTGGTGGCAGTATAAACTAAGGTTAAAGACCTCTGTGTTCTTCAATGGACTCCAAGGAAAGATTTTTATGGTGAGTACAACATCCTTTTTTATTTACTGTAGAAATAATTCTGTGCACTAATAATTTTCTCTGTTCCTTCTTTTCATTAGGTCACATCTTACAGTCCCCATCTGCAAATGTCCTACCAACTCTTCCATTTCATGTTCTGCGCACTTTATTCAGCTCTATGCCACTCACTACAGATGATGGTGTGCTCCTGCGACGCATGGCGCTTGAAATTGGGGCATTACATCTCATTCTTGCTTGTTTATCGGCCTTAAGTCACCATGCACCCCGGATTCCCAATTCTAGCTCTAATCCGACAGAGGTATGTGGGACACGGGAAAATATGTTAAGTCAAATGAAAAAGGTTTATTTTGACCCTTGCCATTTAGTGGTTAAAGGCTCACTGTAGAAAAACAGAGTCATTGCATTTTGGTATCTGTATGTGATTAATACCTGTGTTCAGTATATGAATTATTATTATTTTTCTTTAATTCATCTGTATAGTTTTCTCTACCGTTGCATGCAGGGAATGCATTATTAGAAAAGTGATAAGTTACATTGGTATTATGTCAACAGGGGTTCCTACAATGGTTTGCTTTTATTCAGAAGTTTTTTTTTTTTTTTCAATAGAGTAAAAAGTAATAAGGTAAATTGCCATTAATGAAAATCTTTATTCTTTATTAACCCGTCCAGTAGAGCTGCACGATTATGGATAAATTGAGAATCACAATCTTTTTTTGCTTAGAATAAAGATCACGATTCTCGAACTAACCTCATCTTTTACATTATGCAAAAAATTGGGCTAACTTTGCTGTTTAGTTTTTTTTTTTTAATTCATTAAAGTGTTTTTTTTCCCCCAAAAAACTGCATTTGAAAGACTTGTGCGCAAATACAGTGTGACATAAAAGATTGCAACGATCGCCATTTTATTCTCTTGTGTCTTTGCTAAAAATATATATATATAAAATGTTTTGGGGTTCTAAGTAATTTTCTAGCACAAAATACTGATTTCTAACTTGTAAGCAACAAGTGTCAGAAAAAGGCATAAGGCCCGTACACACGTACCGATTGTCGGACGTAAATATTCGGCCAACGTCCGATCGGCCGATTGTCGGCTTGTTAGTATGATGCTTCCGACAACCGACTGCGACTTTTCAGCCGCACAAAATCTGGTGTGCAGGCTATAAAATTTTTGTAGGCCAACAAAGCACGGCCGATTGTTTGTCAGTCAGTACAGATTTCGTCCGACAAAAAGCAGATGAGCAAGACTTGGCATGCTCAGAGAAGAAAAAACACACACAAAGTTAACCATTACATGACATCACTTCTGCAGTCGGTTGTTGTTGGCCGACAAAATTTGTGTGCAGTCTTTAGCACTTTTCAACCTACACGACAGCACTGGACAAAAGACGGCCGATCGTTCGGCCGACAATCGGTGCGTGTGTACGGGCCTTTAGTCTTTTAAGAGGTTTAACTGCCCTCCTTCAGTCCTGGTTCACACTATAGCAATGACAGACATCGCATGTGATTCTTATTGCACTTCTCTGAAAATCACATGCGATGTCTGTGATGCGAGTTCAGCCATGCAGATTGTATGGCTGAATTTGTGTGTGATTCAGACAGAACACGCACAGGACCCTTTTTTGGGTCTGCAGCAGAATCGGATCGCATTGTGGTTCACACCAATGCAATCTGATTCATGTCCGAACTGATAGTTCACACTCTAGGGGTGTCGTTAACTTTGTATTGACACCCCAAGCGATTCACATATGGTAGTGTGAACTACCTGCGATTTGAATGTGATGGTGGAACCCGCAGTGGGTTTGCAGGGTTTCCGGCATCGCATATATGTGAACCTGCACTTAGACGGATCCTTTGATCTACTGTCCAGCACAAAAAGCACCAACTGTCCAACAGTAAGACTTTCTTCTTTTTACAGAATGCAAGTGTTTTGTGACTAAAGATGGTGTGAATAAATGTCACCATGTCCACTTAGTCTCACTATACCAGTGCAGATAGCCACATTTTCCCTGATCTCCTCCCCACCCCAGTGTCATCAGACCAGATCAGCTACATTGTCCCTAATCCCTGCCTCACTAGTACATTGTCTCCAAAACAGTGCAGCCAACAACTGTGTTCCTGATTGCTGCCACACCGGTACATTGTCACAAACCATGTGTAGCCAGCAACAGTGTGCCTGATCGCTGACGCACCAGTTAAAATGCCCTCATGTCAGTGAAGCCAGCTAGTGTCCCTAACCACTGCCAGGTCAGTGCAGCCAGCAACACTGTCCCTGATTGACGCAACAGTATGGTGTCGCCACATCAGTAGAGCCAGAAACCATATTCCTGATCGCCACCACACTAGTGACCCAGACTTGTGCAGCAAGTAACCGTGTTCTTGATCTCCGCAAGACTAGTACAGCCATGTTTCTGATCTCTAGTTATTAGTGTCCTTGATCGCTGCCACATCAGTACACCGTCACTATAGCCATCTTGGATCTCTTGTCATGGCAATTTTTTTCTTTTAAATAGTAAGGAAATATTTCTGATCACTGCCACACCAATGCACTATTGCCCCTGCCAACCGCCTGTACTGACCCTGGTCTATTTATTGACCATGTCTCTGCTTGCCACCTTAACAGACCCATCTGCATGTCCTGCTAACTAAGTTCCTGCAAGACACCAGTCCCAGCTATCCCCGCTGGACAACTTCACTCGTGGAACCACAGGAACTCTTTTGTTCACCCTTTGTTCGGCCGCCTGTACTTTTTGGCCAGTGAGCATAGCATTTCTGCTGGCAGATATATTATATTACCAGTAGGCTAGGCTTTCTTTTCTTGTAGGAGGGGGGACTGCTATAGGTGATGCAGCATTAAGCTATAACCTTGATCACTTGTAAAGAGGTGAGCATTACAGTAAACAGTTTTTGTTTGAATGTTGGTTGATTTTTGTGATACACAAGATACAGTGACTTGAAAAAGTATTACAACCAAAAATGTATGTGTGTTTTATTGGGATTTTATGTGATAGACCAACACAAAGTGGCAACATTGTGAAGTGGAAGGAACATGATAAATGGTTTTCACAATTTTTTACAAATATCTGAAAAGTGTGGCGTGCATTTGTATTCAGCCTCCTTTACTCTGATACCCTCAACTAAGATCTAGTGGAACCAATTGCCTTTAGAAGTCACATAATTAGTAACTAGAGTCCACCCGTGTATAATTTCATCTCTGTATAAATGCAGCTGTTATGTGAAGCCCTCAGTGGTTTGTTAGAGATTCTTAGTGAACAAACTGCATCATGAAAGCCAAGGAACACACCAGAGAGGTCAGGGATAAAGTTGTGGTGAATTTTAAAATAGGGTTAGGTTATAAAAAAATATCCCTATCTTTGAACATTTCATGGAGCACTGTTCAAATTCATCATCTGAAAATGGAAAGCTTATGGCACAACTGCAAACCTGCCAAGTCATGGCCGTCCATATAAACTCACAGGCTGAGCAAGGAGAGCATTAATCAGAGAAGCAGCCAAGAGGCACATGGTAACTGGAGGAGCTGCAGAGATCCACAACTCAGGTGGGAGTATCTGTCCACAGCACAATTATTAGTTGTGCACTCCACAAATCTGGCCTTTATGAAAGGGTGGAAAGAAAAAAGCCATTGTTGAAAGAAAGCCATAAGAAGTCCCATTTGCAGTTTGTAAGAAGCTATGTGGGGGACACCGAAAACATGTGGCAGAAGGTGCTCTGGTCAGATGAGACCAAAACTGAACATTTTGACCTAAAAGCAAAACCGCATGTGTGGCAGAAAACTAACACTGCACATCACCCTGAACACACTGTTCTGACCGTGAAACGTGGTGGCAGCATCATGTTGTTGGGATGCTTTTCTTCAGCAGTGGCAGGGAAGCTGGTCTAAAATGATAGGAAGATGGATGGAGCCCAATACAGGGCAATCTCAGAAGAAAACCTGTTAGTCTGCAAAAGACTTGAGACTGGGGCGCAGGTTCACCAGCAGGACAAAGGCTCCAAACATACAGACAGAGTACAATAGACTGGTTTAGATCAAAGCATAGTTGTGTTAGAATGGCCCAGTCAAATTCCAGACCTAAATCCAATTCAGAATCTAAGGCAAGACTTGAAAATTGCTTTTCAGATGCTCACCATCCAATCTGACAGAGCTTGAGCTATTTTGCAAAAATGTCACACTCTAGATGTGCAAAGCTGGTAGAGACATACCCAAAAAGACTTGAAGCTGTATTTTCAGAAAAAGGTGGCTCTACAAAGTATTGACTCGGGGGTGAAAACAAATGCATGCCACACTTTCACATATTTATTTGTAAAAAGTTTGAAAACCATTAATCATTTTCCTTCAACTTCACAAATATGTGCCACTAGTGTTGGTCTATCACATAAAATCCCGAAAAAATACATTTACATTTTTGGTTGTAACATGACAAAATGGGGAAAATTTCAAGGGGTGTGAATACTTTTTCAAGGCACTGTACAATGTCTGGTACATATTCAGTTCAAACATTGAAAGTCCCACATATGTGGTGCCCCCATACGTGCAAGAAGTAGCAGAATGTGTTAGAGGGTCTTTTTCGAAATGCCCATTCTATGTGTAAAAGTAGACGGGTGTGTGTGTGTGTAAAAAAACTTTAATTTCTTTTTCGTTTATTGACGGACACAGCTCCTGATCTTCTTAACCATTGGGTTATATTGCCCCCTACAGGAGTAGGACACTACGCAGAAAAAAAGTCTGGCTACGCCTATGGGGAGTCCCAGGGGGTATACTCCCTCTCTCCGCTATAGGTTTTTTTCTGCCTAGTCAGAAGTAAGTACCTAGTTCCTTGCTTGGATCTCTTGTCATGGCAATTTTTTTCTTTAAATAGATTTTTCTTCTTTTTTTATTCCTGTGAGAGCTACAATCAACTGCCGGACTGGGCGTCGGGCTGGATAATCTAGATTCAGTGGTCACCCCAGTCTGGCCAGCGAGCGCACACAGACCTTAGCTCCGCCCTAGTTTGGGCGCCACATGGCCCCACTGGACGGGGGCTGGCCTGCGAGTTAAACGCCTGTGCAAGGCCTCATACAACCGGCTCTTGGCCCGAGTCGCAGAGTTCTTCCTAGCCAACAGTCCTCCAATTTCAACGGAGAGGGGTTCTGTCTGGAGTGGTGCCCGTCTGGTTCCTGGTATGGTGAGTGGTTGTCCACCCTCTCCCCCTGGAGGGTTTTGGGGTGGACGTTAGCCCCTCCATGGGATGGTCTGACCCCTGGGTTCCCTTCCTTCCTCTCAGGCACCCCCCTCATCGCCCCCCTATCAGCCCCCCCTTCACTGACACGGCGGCTGTGGGGTGGCCTGGTCCACCTGTGGGCTGTGGGGGTGGGCTGTACCTGGTGGGGGCTCCTGCCAGGGCCCCCCCCTGCCTGCCTGTGCTGTAGCCTATGTGCTCAATGTGCACACAGGCTACAGGCTGCGCACACAGGCTTGGCGGTGGGAACCCCTTCTAATCCCCTGGTGCTGATGCCTGGATCATTTCATTTCCTTATCGCGGCACGTGCAGTGCAGATTATCCTGGGGGCTGCGGTTCCTGGTTTCTGCCGGGTGGTAAGTCAGCTGGGGTCCTCTCCCGCTCTGCTGAGGATCAGTTAGGTGCTCTGTTACTGGCGACCGAGTGGTGCTGCCAGAGCGGCGGGAGTGTCCCTTAGCAGTGTTTTACACTTTTTTTGGGGGGTCCCCCTGGTGACTCATGGAGTCTTCGGAGCACATCTCCCTACCCGATCCCCTCTCTGAGGCTGCGGGGCCCTCCGGGTCCCATCCATCAATCGATGCACTGATGGTGGTTCTGGGGTCCTTTGTGTCCCGAGTGGAGGGGGTTTTCAGGCGACGCCTTCCCCTGCCTCATCTGTCTCATCAGATCCTGAATCTGATTTGACCATCGCAGACGTAGATCACCCTGCTTGGTCTGCGACCGCATGCTCTGCGTCCTCATAGTGAGGAGGATTCCTCCTCTTTTGCAACCGCGTTCGAAAAGGCGCTGGTGGATTCACTGATTGTAGCTGTGCATGAGGCCTTAATGATGGAGGCTGCAGCTGCGACAAAGGCGCAGGTTCCCTTTAGCACTCACAAGCCACCCAGAGTGGAAAAAGTGTTCCCTTTCTCCTCCTATTTTGACAGAATGGTCACTAAAGAGTGGGGACGACCAAAGCGTCCCCTTGGGGGCCCCTAAGCGATTTGCTAGGCGATACATCTGTGAGGAGTCCCTTCTTAAGAAGTGGACTGCTGCACTGGTGGTGGACCATCCAGTTTCCAGATTAAACAAGGCAACCATGATTCCGATTAAGGAGGACCCGGCTGACAGGGAGGAGGCTGTGGCCCGCATTTTGTACACCCTAGCTTGTTCTGCCTAGATCACCATTGCCCTAGTGTTGCAGAGACTGACCAAATGGCTTTTGCGCCATGACCTGGAGAAGTAGCTCCATCCCTGCCTTTGTGGAGCTGGCAGACCAGCTGGTCCAGGGGCTGCAGTTTATCTGTGATGCCTCTGGATGCAGCTCCCCTAGTGGCTCAGCTCTGTTTCGGCAGTGATCCTTCGACATGTTTCTTGGTTAAAATGCTGGTCTGCGGACCAGACTTCAAAAAAAGGCCCTGACTGATCTTTCCTTTCAAGGAGATCGCTTATTTGGTGCTACCCCCGATTACATCATTATAGGTCTCACAGGGGAGAAGAGTACCTTTATGCCACAGGCTAGTAAGGGCAAGGACCCTCATCGTAGACGTGAACCCTCCTTCTCGGCTCATAAGACTTCGGGGGCCTCCTCTGGACGATCCAAGCAAACTTGGTGTAGCAAGTCAAGTGTGGGCTTCTCCAGACCCGCGGACAAGGTGCTTTAAGCATGAAGGTGCCCCCTCACCCGTTTCCAGAATGGGGGGGCGTCTTCACTGGTTCACGGACCTGTGGACTCCCCTGGTACAAGAACAAGTGGGTCCACAAGATCATTCGGTCCGGCTACAAAATCGAGTTTTGTTCTTACCCTCCAGTGAGCTTCTTCCTTCCAATGTGCGACTGTCCCTGGTCCACTTTCAGGCTCTTTTTAGAACCGTGCAAGACCTTTTACCTGGTCCTGGTGATGGTCCTGATTCCGACTTCGGAACGTTTTCAGGGGTTTTACTCAAACCTGTTTACAGTTCCCAGGAAAGAAGGCAAGGTGCGTCTAATTCTGGACCTCAAGGCGCTGAACTGCTTTGTGTGGGTGCAGAAGTTCCGAATGGAGTCCATTTGCCTGGTGGTGGCTTCCCTACATCGAGGATTTTCTTGCCTCCATCGACATCAAGGATGCTTCCCTTCACATTCCAATATGTGTCGGTCTCCAGCGATTCTTCCGCTTTGCCGTGGGAGAGGAGCATGTGGGAGAGGGGCATTATAAGTTTGTGGCGTTACTCTTTGGTCTCGTCTCTGCTCCTCGGGTCTTCACAAAAGTGTTAGCCCCCGGTGCTATCTTTGTTATGCCAATGGAGGATCGCGGTACTGGACTACTTAGACGACCTCCTCCTGCGAGCGGAGTCTCCTAGTGCTCTGGTGGAAAACCTGGAGATCACCATACAAACTCGAAGGAAGTTTGGCTGGATTCGGAAATTTCAGAAGTCTGCTCTTGTTCCGTCCACAAAGCTGGACTATCTGGGTCTTACTCTGGGCCTGGCCTTAGCCAGAGTGCTCCTTTCTCTGGGCAAACTCCAGAGCCAGCAGGCTGCAATTCGTCTCCTGCTGTCCAGCAGATGATCAACCCTCCGGACTTGCATGTGGGTGCTGGGCCTGATGGTGTCTACCTTCGAGGTGGTTCTGTTTGCACAGTTCCATACAAGGTCCCTGCAAAGGGAGATTATGGCCAAATGGGACAAGAATCCGCAGTCTACGGACAATCTGATCCGGCTGAGTCAGGGAATGAGAGAGTCCCTGATTTAGGTGGCTTCGTTCCCTTGCGCTTCGGCTGGGTAAATCCTTCCTCTCCTTGTATTGGACAGTGGCTACCATGGATGGCAGCCTGTCCAGCTGGGAGGTGTCCTCTCCAAAAAAATTGCAAAAAAAAGAGTGCAGACTATCAATCAATGTCTTGGAACTCCGAGCGATCAGACTGGGCCTGGAACATTGGATGGATAGTCTTCAGGGATGTCCAGTGCTCATTCAATCGGACAATGCCATGGCCGTGGCTTATGCCAATCACCAAGGTGGGCACAAGAAGTGTCCTGGCGGCTCTGGAGGTAGTCGGCATTCTAAGGTGGGCAGAACTGTTAGTTCCAGCCCTCTCCGCCATTCACATTCCTGGGATGGAAAACTGGCAGGCGGATTACCTCAATCGGCAGGCATTGGGCCAAAGGGAGTGATCCCTTCATCCAGAGGTGTTTCATCAGCTGCATCTCCGGTGGGGCATTCCGAGATGGATCTGTTGGCGTTGGAGGGTGGCCCCAGTGCAGGTTGCTGAAGCCCCCACTCTTCCTTTGGGCATCTGCCGCGCTGAGGACCCGTGCAATTGCGGCTGGGTCCCCACAAAATTTAGGCTGTGGTCTGCTGGGCCATATGGTCAGCCTTGCACCTCCCTTGGACCAGGTGGCACTGTGGGGGCGCTTCATTGTAAATCACAGTCATATGTGCGCTTTGGCTGGTTCGGCAATTAGGCCGGTAATTACTATTGCCCTGGTGTCACGAACTCTGACCGAGTGGGCTAGGCTTTTACGCTGGGACCTGGAGGGAGAATAACTTCCCCCTGTCTTTGCAGAGCTGGCAGACCGGTTGGTCCAGGGGGGGGCTACAGTTTGTCAAGTGTCTTTGGATGCGGCTTCTTTGATTTCTAGGCTGTCTGTATCAGTAGTGGTCCTTCGTGTATTGTCTGGCTTAAATGCTGGTCTGCGGACTAGACTTCTAAGGAGGTCTCATCTGATCTCCCTCTTGTAGGGGATAGCCTGTTTGGAGCTTCCTTGGATGACATCGTTAAGGGTCTCACAGGGGAAAGAGTACTCCTCTTCTGCATGCTACCAAGGGCAAGGAGCCCCGTCATAGACCTGGGCCATTCTCCCCAGCTCCTAAGCGGCCTCTTCGTCTCTCAAGACAAGGGATCAAAAGTCAGGGCCTCCTCCAGAGGTTCCAAGAGGAACTGGTCTGACAAACCACGAGCGGGCTCTTCCAGACCTGCGGACAAGGCTGCCTCTGCATGAAGGGGCGCCCTCACCCATATTTGGAGTGGGGGGGGACTTCTTCGCTGGTTTTTGGATCCATGGACCTCCCTGGTACAGGACAAGTGGGTCCACAAAGTTATTCGCTCAGGCTACGAGAGAGTTTGGTCTTGTCCTCCGGAAAGGTTTTTTCCTTTCCAACTTGCACTTGTCCCCAGATCACTTAGTGTCTCTTTGGGGCAGTGCGAGATTTGTTATTTCAAGGGGTGATTGTTCCTGTTCCGACTTCGGAACATTTTCAACTGTTTTTTACTCTAACCTCTTTACAGTCCCCAGGAAGGGAGACCAGGTTTGTCCAATTCTCGACCTCAAGGCGCTAAGCTGCTTTATGCAAGTGCAGAAGTTTCGCATGTAGTCCATTCACATTGTAGTGGCGTATGTGCTGGTCGCCAGCGCTTCCCTCATTTTGCAGTGGACTTGGAGCATTATTAGTTTTTGGCGCTAACTTTTGGTCTCACCCCCGCGCCTCGGGTCTTCACAGGAGTGTTGGTCCGGTGCTGGCATTGAGTCAGCAGGGGATCGCGGTACTGGGGTACCTGGACGATCATCTTCTGAGAGCGGAGACTCCCACTGCTCTGATGGACTACTGGAGATTGCTCTGCGAACTCTGAGGGAGTTCAGTGGGGTCCTGAACATTCAGGATTCTGCATGGATTCTGTCCATAAAAAATGGCCTATCTGGGTCTGACTCTGGACATTTCGGCCTTAGCCACAGTGTTTCTTCCTCAGGAAAAACTCCAGACATTGCAGGAGGCAATTCAGCTTCTGTTGTTCAGCAGACGGTCTTCCCTCCAGGCTTACATGCGCATGCTGGGCCTAATGGTATCCACCCTCCAAGCGGTCTGTTTGCACAGTTCCACACAAGATCTCTCCTAAAGAAATTCTGCTGAAATGGGTCAAGGATCCGCCATCTCTAGAGGTGGCTTTGCTCTCTGGCATTTTGGTCAGGGAAAATCCTTCTCCTGTACTGGATGATTGTCTCCATGGATGCCAGCCTGGGAAGCCCAGACTGCCGATTGGTGTACTGGAGCTACGAGCGATCAGACTTTGTCTGGCTCATTGGACAAACGTCTTCAGGAGTGTCTGGTACGAATTCATTCGGACAATGCCACGGCTGTGGTCTATGTCAATCACCAAGAGGGCACAAGTGTCCTGGCGGCTCGGATAAAAGCTGACATTCTAAGGTAGGCTGACTGATTCGTTCCAGCCCTTTCTAAATTCTGCCATGACTCCTGTGCAGGATTCCGGCAGATGGGATTCTGGTCATTCTAGTGGCTCCAGACTGGCCTCGCAGGTCTGGTATGCCGATCTGGTACGGCTGGTCACCGATGCTCCTTAGGGGACTTTCTCTCTGGGATGGTCTGCTGTCCCAAGGACCAATCTTCCATTCTGCCTCATAGTTGCTGGCTTTAACGGCTTGGCTGTTGAACGCCAGGTGCTGCTGAAGGGTGGAGGTTTGTTTGAATCGGTGATTCCTATGCTGTAAAAAGCTAGGAAATCTGCCTCTAGGAAGATCTACCATCGTACATGGAAGACGTACATTGCGTGGTGTGAGTCTCTTGGGGTTCATCCTCGCTCCTTCTCGGTGGATCAGATCTTTACCTTCCTTCAACGGGGGGGGGGGGTTGAACAACAATTAGCCTTGAGTACCATCAAGGGCCAGATATCTGGTTTTGTTTTTTTTCCAACGAACTTTGGCCACACACTCCCTGGTGCGTGCCTTTCTTCAGGGTGTCTGACATTTGGTTGATTCAGTGCGGGCTCCTTTGCTGCCCTGGAATCTCTACTGAAGCTTCTCCTTGAAAATGCTTATGCTGCCCCAGAAGGTGGCCTTTTTTGGTGGCTATCACCTCTGCATGCAGGGTGTCGGAACTCACGGGGGTTATCCTGACGTTCACTTTATGGTGCGTCACAAAAATAAGGTGGTGCTTTGCCTCTGCCAGTCATTCCTTCCTAAGGTGGTCTCTGACTGTCATTTGAATGAAGACGTTGTGTTGCCTTCCCTGTGTCCCAGGCCTAAACATCTGAAGGAAATTGCCTTGCATGTCTTGGATGTGGTCCAGGCAATTAGGGTGTACCTGGCAGCTATGGAGTAAGTCAGACTTTCTATTTGTGCTCATGGATGGACCTCACTAAGGGTTGTCCATTTCTTCTGCGACCATTTCCAGATGGATCAGGCAGAAGGTGGTTCAGGCCTATTGCATCAGGGGTCAGGTTTCTCCTTTCCCTGTTTAGGCACACTTTACTAGGGCGCTTAGTGTCTCCTATCTCCCATCTTCAAGTGTCAGTGATGCAGGTTTTGCAAGGCGACCACCTGGTAATCAGTGCACGATTTTACAGAGTTTTTTGTAAAGTGGTTGTGTTGGCATCTGCAGATGCTTCTTTTGGCCTGCAAGGCTTTGCTGGCTGCTGTTTGGAGCACCTGGTCCTCTTTGAGGGTCTATTGTTTTTCAGGTGAGCTTTAGTTGTTTATGGTTGAGCTCTGTTACATGGTTGGCTATTGTTAGCCTTTGGGAATTTTTTTCTTATATTTTCCCACCCCTCATGTTTAACATTGCTTTGGAACCTCCCAATGGTTAAGAATAATCCGGAGCTGTGTCCGTCAATGAACGAAAGAGAAAAAATACTTTTTACATATGGTTAAGCAGTTGATCCAATACACTTGACATGTTTCGCTATTAAGTATTCGCTTCTTCAGGAGATAGTTGGATAACACATATGTAAAATATCACAGGTCACACGGAGAGAATCGTATAGCAAAATGAATGCTTATACAAGCAGATTCAGGTGAAGGATGTTTTTAGGGAAAATAATACTTGGGTTTAGGTTTCGAGACACCCCATTCTAAAATGTAAAAAACAAATCTAATAGCATTACATAATGCAGCAACATCCACACATAGGACACGCAGCATTAGAGGTTATTTGTTCATGCAAAGCAAATACACTTTTGCACACTGGTACTGACTGGTAGACCCATGTTTCCCTCGATTTCTCTCCATCAGTCAGCTAACGTCACCCCAGTGCTGAGGGAGAGGGGCACAAGAGGGTCAAACGGGGATGCTGTGGAGACAACAAACATCCTCCTTATTAACTGATGTTGTTATTGCTTGTTAGGATGTGTCTAGAAAGTCGTAATGGTGCATAATGAAACCCATGGCTTTTGGTAACAAAAAGGCAGACTTCATCGGCTGGCTTGTATACAATTTTTGATACATTTTTGGGCATTTTGCCAAAGGCCGAAACCTTGGGGCACCCTGGTTGAAAAAGGCTGCTCTAGAATACTGAGTCACCCCTCCAGTGCATAAGTGCAGTCTCGCAACTTCTGCATGTCCTGCCTCATCAGTGAAAGTTCCACTTTTTCTGCCTTATACTTTAGTAGAGAAGTCAGTGATAGAGGTATTACAGGTAGTTACTGACATAAGGGTTTCTCTTAGGATGCGATCAGGGGCTATATCTTCTCCATAGGGAGCACAGCAGATTGAGAAACCTGTACAAAACCAGCAGCTCTATCCTCAGTCATCTGTATTTTCATGACCTGCACTGTCCCTATCCCATTCATCAATGTCATCCCAGGTATGTGTACCAGCATTTTATTTTGTAGGATTTTTTGCGAAGAGCTTCTGTGCAGCCTCCTTAAAGCTTTCTTTAGCTAGCGGGGCAGGAGGGCGCCACTTTGAGGGCTCTGCTTCTTCAGGTTAAGGGTGTCCTTCGACTGCTTAGACATCATGGTGCAGCAGAACAGGGTATCGACGGGTAGTTCACAGCTTGGGCTCACTCTTGGTCTCCAGGACACTCAGTTCTGGAGTGCTGGGAGGGTGTCAGCAGGATTGTAATCGGGAAGCATGTCCACTCACGTACCATTCAAGCCACGCCCTTGGTGCTTTAGCGTTAGAACTTTAATCATATCCCTAGCTTTCATTCACCTTATGTTCATGGACATGCTGCCATTGGCACTCCTTGATACCCTTCCTCATGAGAATTTCTCTCTGGTTCTGCTGGCAAACTCCAATGCCCAGTTTCTCCACTCAAGCCCCCCTGTCATACCACCCTCAAACTCTGCCCTGAGTTTTGATGTACCCTCCCTCCCTGTATCAGGATTTCAAATCACTAGGTGGCCTTTTTATGAGCTGAGAAGTCCTCCTCTCACCTTCTGAAAAGTTCAGAGTTTGGTTATGGGTCAGTTTCTTTCACTAACCTAGTACTAGAAAAGGTGGCACAGCCCCTCTTGTCAGTACTCCTCTTGTATGTTTGTTTCCCCTCCAGGTGTCTGTAGTTGCTCTCACACTTGCCTGCCCACCTCACCAAATATATTTTTGCAACTGCTCTTCTAACTCTTGTCCAGAGAGTTTTCAGCATCTCTGCTTCCCTGATATTTACCAGTTAGGTACATTATCACTAGGTTGGGTGCCACTCAATCTAGGGTCATGCTAAGTGCTCTGCCCAATGTTCTGTAATCTATCATGTCGGGTAGTTCTCTCCTAGTGTTACTATAGGCAACCCTATCCTGGAACTTGTTCCCATTCCTAATGCTTCAACTTCAGTTTAACACTAAGCCCTCCAAGCTATCCAGCCAATCTTGATTAAGTCTTGTATATCCTCTTTCTAACTTTTTAGCTTTCACTTTTCTTATGCACTCCCTTCCGCAAGAAATTGTGCTGCTGCTTTGCCATTGCAACTTCCTGTGCCCCTCTGGGGCTTCCCCCAGGGGCCCAAAGGAGTTACTCCTTTTAATGGGCTCTCGCCCTGCGTTCACCTCTGTTGCTTCAGATCCCTGCCTGCCCGCCCTGCACTCATGGTGGGGACAAGGAAGATATAGATGCAGTGTGGAATGGGGCATCACATGGTATACTGCACTATGAGAGATGTGCTAGAACCAGGTGAGTGGGATGTAAGAGAGCTTTTTTATTTATTTATTATTTTTTTTTGGGGGGGGGGGGGGATGGAGTGGAGTGAAATGAGGGCTGTGGAGGGAGATGTGTGCGGGGGTGGGGGATGGGGTGGAAGTGAGATGTGGACAGCCTGAGAAACATCTGAATCCTGCACACTTCTAAACCCTGCACTGTATGTAGCGCACTCCTCAACCCTGTGCTCTGTGCATAACACACCCCTGAACTCTGCACATAATGTACTTCTAGTGATTTATTGCCCCTTTAAGCTCCTTCCCCTGTTGCACAGTGCATTTTGGCCACACCCACCGACTGGGAGGTTGGGGCGTTGCATGGTTGAGTTCCTGCGCAGAGAAAGAAAAGCCCTGGATACATTTTCTATAGTCTTAAATATACAACTGGCAACAATAATGCTGATGCGGCCTAAGATGAATTTCAGTTGGACACTCCTGCTCTGGGGAATTCCTCTCCTCTTCTTTTTGGATATAATTTTTCTTTTCTTTTTTTTTTATACCCTAAAGATTATTTCCATGCCAAAGTAACAGAATTTGACCCCTAATATTATTATAAATGTGTTATAACCAATATTTATAGTTTGCAAATTACACCCAGTAGAACTGCTTTATCGTACTACCCTTCTCCTGAAAGGTAAATTGACTGTGACCTAGGTAGGACATTTTTGTATTCAGCCTTCTCGCTCAAGATGCTTTTATTTTGCTGAAGCAAAACAGGTTGTGTACAATTTTTTCAAACTCTGCTCAAATAATCCTTTCTTGGCAGATAGTACCAGTTTAAAAGGTTTGGCCTATTTTCCTAGTTCTATCTAAAGAAAAAGTGGCAACGGTAGCTGCAGCCAAACGTCAGAAAGTTTTTTTTTTTTTTTTTCTGCCAATATATACTTTCTCAATATCAATTCTATTGTCAATTTTAATGTTTGTAAGCAAATCATAATTAGGTGCATCCAAACTATAGTTTATATTTTGCTTTATACTGAGTAAATCAGCCAAGTAGGAGAGCCAAAAAATTACCAAGTTTTAATGTTTAACAGCACACTGAGTGTATGACATTTTCTATCCCACAGCTTAATTTTTTTATGTTGTTGTCTGTATTGCTCTCAGAAAAGTATTATTTGTTTAAGGATAAAGGTCCCACAAAATATTAAAATGGCTATAAGCATTCATTTTGCTATACGATTCTCTCCGTGTGACCTGTGATATTTTACATATGTGTTATCCAACTATCTCCTGAAGAAGCGAATACTTAATAGCGAAACATGTCAAGTGTATTGGATCAACTGCTTAACCATATGTAAAAAGTATTTTTTCTCTTTCGTTCATTGACGGACACAGCTCCGGATTATTCTTAACCATTGGGAGGTTCCAAAGCAATGTTAAACATGAGGGGTGGGAAAATATAAGAAAAAAATTCCCAAAGGCTAACAATAGCCAACCATGTAACAGAGCTCAACCTGTGATGAGGGAGCGGGGGTCATGGCCAAACCACACTGTCTGTGTCTATAGATGCAGGCAGTGCAGCTCAGGGTCAAGCCCGCAGGTGTGCCACCACAGGAAGCGGCTTACTGTGGTTGCACACCGAAAAGAGGAGGAGTGCCATCGGGGGAACCCGAGAAGAGGATCAAGGCTGCTCTTTGCAAAGCCATTGCTCATTGCACAGCGCAGGTAAGGCCCTGTTCCTATTATTTGAGAGCTTCAATTTTACAAGATTAAGCGTGGCTCCCGCTGCTGTCCATCACAGCCAGTGTCCTAATTGCCAGTCAGTGCCAGAACTAGTGTCACCAGCACCAGTGTATTGATCACTGACCAGCACACTATTCCAATATCAGTGCTAGTCAGCTCCAATGTCCTAATAGTTAGCCATTACTGGTGTTCTAAAAAAAGGATCAACTAGTGCCCTGATCCCCAGTCAGCACCAGTACAATTGTCTAGCAGAGTGCAAAGCAGCACCAATAACCGTGTTCTAGTGCTAGTGTCAACCAACCCCTGCGTCCTGATCGGCAGGCATGCAGTGTTCTAGTACTAGTGTCCTGATTGCCAGCCAACAACAGTACCAGCAGGGTCCTAATCGCAAGTCAGTACCTGTGTCAGCCAGTGTCCTTTATGTCCAGCCAGCACCAGTGTCATCCAGTGTGATTGCCAGACAGTACAGTGTTCTAGTACTAGTGTCCTTTTCTCTAGCCAGTGGCCTTGATTGCCATCCAGTGCCAGCAGTGTCTTACCACAATCTAGGCCAGTACCAGTGTCTTCATTAGAAGCCAGTGCCAGTATTGAATACCTGTGTCATCCAATGCCAGTGTCTTGCTCATTACCAGTACCATCAGTTACTAGCATCAACCACAACCAATTCCCCCGAATGCCACCAATTAGTTACCAGTAGAGTCACTGCAAAAAATGCCAAAGAAAAATGTACACTAGTGAGGTGGCATTTAAAATTCTTTGGTATGACTGATAAAAGCAACAGAGAGACCTCACTGTCCAATTCACAATACAAACCTGTATAAAGCAGCAGTTGCTCAACACCACTTCTGATTCAGAGAATGAATAGGTCATTCATACTGAGTCGCCAAGTATTGGGCTTTCCAAGACATGGCTATTTGGATGTGTTTCTACTGCTCTGGTACTCCAGGGCCTCAAAAAATGTGGCAGTTGGTTGCATAAATTTATGCCCCTTGAATGCCTGAAGGTTCTCTTTGGACTTGGGCCCCTTTTTACAGGTGACTGCAAAAAAGTTGTACATGTGAAATATCCTCATACTTAGGAGGGATAGCATAATGTACACTGCTAAAAACATATCAGGTCTCAATAGGGAAAAAATATGCTGGATAGCTATACCAATATGCACTGGGTAATGTGTTAGGAACAAAAGGATGCCACATTGTTTAATGGAAATGAAAATGATCAACCTACAGAGGGCTGATTTCAAAGAGACCCTGAAAATCAAAGTGAAAAAATGATGCAGCCGGCTAGTCCATTTTGCTGAAATTTCATTGCAGCAACTCAAAATGGTACTCATCAGTTTATCTGGCCCCCAAGTGCTTATATACATGCCTGACAATGTCTGGGCATGCTCCTTTTAAAATGACAGATGGTGTCCTGGGGTATTTTCTCCCAGATCTGGACCAGGGCATCACTGAGCTTCTGAACAGACTGAGTTGCAACATGGTGGCGTCAGATGGACCAAAACCCAATGTCCCAGAGGTGTTCTATTGGTTTTAAGCCAGGTGAGCGTGGAGGCCATTCAATGGTATTAATTCCTTCATCCTTCGGGAACTGGCTGCATACTCTCGCCACATGAGGACGGGCATTGTTGTGCACCCGGAGGAACCCAGGACCCACTGCACCAATGTAGGGTCTGACAAGGGGTCCAAAGATGTCATGCCAATAACTAATGGCAGTCAGAGTGCCATTATCTAGCCTGTAGAGGTCTGTCTGTCCCTCCATGGATATGCCTCCCCAGGCCATCACTGACCCACCACCAAGCCGGTCATGCTGAACAATGTTACAGGCAGCATAACATTCTCCATGGCTTTTCCAGACCGCTTCACGTCTGTTACATGTGCTCAGGGTGAACCTGCTCTCATCTGTGAATAGCACAGGGTGCTAGTGGGGGACCTGCCAATCGAGCTCCATGATGCCGGGCAGTGAGCATCGGACCCACTAGAGGACATTGGGCCCTCAGGCCACCCATAGGAAGTCTGTTTCTGATTTTATGGTCAGAGACATTCCCTCCGGTGGCCTGCTGGTGGTTATTTTGTAGGGCTCTGGCAGTGCTCATCCTGTTCCTTTTTGACAAAGGAGCAGATACTGGTCCTTCTGAAGGGTTAAGGACCTTCTTTGACCCTGCCCAGCTCGCCTAGAGTAACTGCCTGTCTCCTGGAATCTCCGCCATGCTCTTGAGACTGTGGTGAGAGAGACAGCAAACCTTCTGGTAATGGCACGTATTGATGTGCCATCCTGGAGGAGTTGGACTGCCTGTGCAACCTCTATAGGGTCCAGGTATTATCCAATACTACCAGTAGTGACACTGACCCTAGCCAAATGCAAAACTAGTGATTAACAGTCCTAAAAGAGGAGTAGGGAAAACTATTTCAGTGGCCTTCACCTGTAAAACTATTCTGTTTTGGAGGTCGTATCATTGTTGCCCATCTAGCGCCCCTGTTAATTTTATTAACACCAAAGCAGCTAAAACTGATTAACAACCCCCTCTGCTACTTAACTGACCAGATCAATATCCCAGGAGTTTGATTGACTTGATGCTATACTCTGATTAAAAAGTGTTCCTTTAATTTTTTTGAGCAGTGTCTTTTTGGGGTGTAATTATATAACAATGCCAATGCTTTATTTAAGTAATCTGAGAAGAAAAATAAGAGAAAATTACATTTTTTATCTTAATTTTCTAAAAAACCTGTGGCAAAAAATGAAATCTTCAAATTATTTGCCATCTCTCTTAGCAGATACCTTGGGGTGTCTACATTCTAAACAAAGTAAGTCATTTTGAGCATGTTTGCATTGTCCTGACATTTTAGGGGCTCTAAAAATTGTGATAGGAAATCAGATGCATAGTTTACGCCTCTTGAAAGCCTCAAGGTGTTCCTTGGATTTTGGGTCCCTCTGTGGGGCTAGTCTGCCATAAAACTCTCACTTCTGCTTTATCCCCATAAACTGAAGTTGCCAAATGTTTTTTGGAACTCTATGTATGCCCATGCTTTGTGTGAGAAATATCTTCTGAAAATAACAGGTTTTTAACCACTTAAGCCCCGGAGGATTTGGCTGCTAAAGGACCAGGGTTTTTTTTGCGATTTTTTACTGCGTGACTTTAACGGACAATTGCGCGGTCGTGCGACGCTGTACCTAAACGAATTTGACGTCCTTTTTTTCCCACAAACAGAGCTTTCTTTTGGTGGTATTTGATCACCTGTGCGATTTTTTGATCACGCGCTATAAACAAAAAAAGAGCGTAAATTTTGCAAAAATAACAATATTTTTCACATTTTTTTATATGAAATTCCCCAAAAAAAAAGTAAAAATCAAAATTTTTTAACATTTTTCGGCCAATTTGTTTTATGCTACCTATGTTTGGTAAAAAAAATCGCAAAAAGCGTATTTTGATTGGTTTGCGCAAAAGTTATCGCGTTTACTAACAAAGAGAAAGATTTTTGTCATTTTTGGTGTTTTTTTTTTTAACGCGTAATGGCGGCGATCTGCGATTTTTTTTTCGGTACTGCGCCATTGCGGCGGACAGATCGGACCCTTGACTGACATTTTTGACACTTTTGGGGTTACCAGTGACATTACTGCAGTAATCAGTGCTATACATATGCACTGTTACTGCAAAAATGACACTGGCAGGGAAGGGGTTAACTTTATTGGGAAGGGAGGGGTTAAGTGTGTCCTAGGGGCGTGCTTTCTACTGTGTAGGGACATTGCTATTGGTGTAAAAGCAAAGATCAACCGTTCTACATAGTAGAACGGTCAGATCTTTACTTTTACACAGGGAGAACTGACAGGCAGCTTGTTTACACAAGCTGCTCTGTCTTTCTCCCTTCACAGGAGCGATCGTAGTGTGGCCGGCGGACATCGAGTCCGCCGGTCACACGCACTGACTTGCCTGTGAACGAGCCGCGGCGGGCGCGCGCCTCGGCGGGCGCGCGCCCGCTTGCTATAGGCTCGCAAGTCAGTGACAGGCGAGTGACGTACCGATACGTCACTCTGCCTGGCCGGGGCTGACCGCCGCAGTATATAGTCGTGCGGCGGTCGGCAACCGGTTAATAAAAAAATCAAATATTTTATTTTCCAAAAAAGTGTTGAAAATATGAGCTCTGCAAAATACACACCATCCCTCTTACTCAATGCTTGAAAGCTTTACTTTCCAAAAAGGGTTGTTTTGAAGTCTTTTATATTGTTCTGGTGTTTTGGAGCCCCGTGTCAGAATACCATAGTCTATAGTTTATAGACTGCATAACTTTATTACAGACAATTTCTTTACACTTATTTTGGGGGGGGGGAATCATGTCACCTTAAAACAATTGTTGCTGTTGACAATGAAATACATTTCTTCGTTTGTATAATGCATTTTTAAACCACGTTTTTTTCATTTTAACTTCTGTTTAAGCCACAGGTTTCTACCACTCACAGCAGTGGCACTTGTGAAGAGCAACAGCTTTACTGGGCAAAAGGCACTGGATTTGGTACAGGATCTACTGCATCAGGCTGGGATGTTGAACAGGCCCTGACAAAGCAAAGGTTGGAAGAGGAACATGTTACTTGCTTATTACTGGTAAATATCTAAATTAAGAGCAAGAACTAGTTTGAGTGTATTTTGGTGACTTGTTTAAGGGTCAGACCACTCAGAGCTAAGGACCCTTAAACACTTGTGCAACTTGTCCTGTCATTTGGGACTGCAAAGTCGCATGACAAGTCTTACGCCATGATTTCCAATGAGTACCATTCATATCTGTACGACTTCAAGTTGCAACCAGAGTAGTCCCTGCACTACTTTTGGCTGATTTAAATGTGTTTTGATGTCCAAAGACATAGGCATTGCTTCAAGTCCAGTCAAAATTGCGCAACTTTTAGGTCGCATAAGTGTAAAAGGGACCTTATAGATGGGTTTAGGTGAACGTTAAAAGTAAAATCTCTCACCAATATCCATCATCTTTTGGGAATCTGGTGACAAGAGCTCAACCTTCCACCAGCGGCAGTTAAGAGGGTGGGTTTTTTTCCATCTTTAAAGAATTAATTTTGTATCGTGGAAGTTGGGGACTCCTGGTGGGCATTATAACGACAAAGGTATACATTGGTCTGGTGGCTTTTCCATATTGTTAAACAAATGTGTAAGTGCAAAAGGCAGTGCCAAGAGCTTTGTGGGCTTACAGGTATAGTAGGTTAGAGTCAGAATTTCTCCCTACCAAGGTTCTCAAAAGGTGTATGACTCTGGCCATTTATTGAATTTGCGGGTTTCTGTCCAATCTTTGTATATCTGCTGAGTAATTTGTAAAATACCCTCCTCCCCTCAATTCATGAAAGTGAATGAGGCTTTAGATTCCCGAAGCAAGAAAAGTGCTACATATTGTAAACTCTGTGCTTTATAAATGTTGCCAGATGTATTTTAATGACAGAAGTATGAATCATAAACACTGGAGGTAGCTTAGTACCTCTGCTGCTACTCCATCAGTTCTAACCTTAGTACCAGTGCTTACATCTTTCTTACACCTCACTTATGGCTTGATTTCAGTAGCTCTTAAGCTGATCATGCATTATACAACTTTCTTATTCAATTTCTTTTAGATTTATCTTCCAACTATTTAGTACAAGGGCCTGCCTCATCGCATACAATTTAAATGTCTGTAGGTTAGACCTCATATTATATGTTTTTGGTAAATCTAAAGGAAAATTGTACAAGAAAATTGTATAATGTATGAGCAGCCAAATTCTTACAACCAGTCTAAACAACATTTTAGATTGCTTACCATGAATTATTGTACCTAATTAAAACAAATGAATGGCAATACTTTATCAAATTTGGACATTCATCTGTCATGTGAGGCTTAGCTGTAACACGGTATGCTTGGCATACCGTGTTACCAGTGGAATGGATTGTTTCATGTAAATAGAGATAAGGGGTGAAAATGAAAGATTAATCTCTAGCACTGCTCACACCCTTTTTTCAATAGCTACTACATAGCGAATGAAATAAAATTTATATTGGAAAAATACAAGGCAGCCTTTGTTGTAACTCCTTTAAAAAATGAATTTTAACACTATAAAATGGATTAGTGTCAGTTGGGTTTTTGGTTCTACATTAGACAGTAACACTAGACAATGCTGAGTTTGAGAGCAGCAATCTGAAAACAAACTGATTCAATAAACTTCATGCTTGACAAATTCTTATCTTTTTAAAATACTGTATGAAGAATTTAGAAACGGACTGCAAGATTGGATTGCACGCGCACAAATCTATATAATTGACTTAAAGATAAATCTCGTATTATGGCCATTTTTCTACCCTTTTTAATGTCCTTTTGTAGCTATCTAGTGAACACTGTAATGTATACCCTGGTCCATTTTGTTTTACAGCCATTTTTTTTTTCCCTTGCGTTTGTTTAAACCCCTATCCTGAGAACATGGGGGGAAAAATGACTTCTTAGCTCTTCCCTGGGAATAATGCATGACTTTGCTTTGTAGGATAGCCTGCAAAATAGTCACAATTAGATCCACTCCATGTGAAAAATTCAACATTTATAATCTTTGACACACATTTGCTGTTTTTTTTTTTTTTTTTTTCATTTTCACTTCCTTTGAATGCTAGGGTAACCCCCACACATTAGACAACTGTTTTTGATCAAAGTGTGCCTCGTTTTGGAAAATGATTATTTTATGATTCTATATAAGGAGGCAACATGAGGCTTAGTAGACACCAAAACCCAATTCCTACAGCACAGACTTTTTAATCCGAATAATCGAAAATGCTCATCACCTTCAAGAACAAGGGTCCTCAAACTTTTAGAACAAAGGCACAGTTCACTGTCAGACCTGACGGACGCGGGTATCAGATCTCTGCCCTTCTCACTAAATCGTGAGAAAGGACCGGCCAATCTCACCCCACGCTGTCACTTGCGTAACAATACCACTCTCAGCTGCACCCTGCACAAAAAGCTTGCGGGACCACAACCTAGGTGCCAGTAGGCTGAGCGCGATTGTCACTGGGCTAATTAAGCAATTAACCCTTTAAATGTCACTACCTCCATTTGGTCCGAGCAGGAGGAAGCTCGTAATTCCAGCTATACCAATTATGATTTTAGAATAATCTTCTGTAACACACTCTGTCATCACAGACCGGTATGTTCATAGGATTTTTTTTTATACAATAGCACTCTTCAAGAGACAGGTTCTTTTTTAGCTTGCATTAAAAGCTTAGGGAAAGGGTAACACTTTTCAAAATAAGGTTTTAATAATGAAAAGGTTAAAGTTAGTGCAAATAAAAGATTTACAGAAAAAAGGTGTTTCGAAGAAATAGAGACATAATTCAGTAATAGAGAAATAAGGTAGAATTGAGGAGGAAAAATACTTTGCAGTCAATGTCCTGGGTGTTATCAGAGTTCAGTCGATGAGCCAGGTGTTATCAGTTCTCAATCTTGACAGATGTTCCCGCTTTGATAATACCATGAGAACTCTCAACTGGTTAGGGATCTCCATTTTTTTCTGGGATTAAAGAGGTTTTGGCCCCTGACCAATAAAACGGAGTGGCCATGGGCTGTATTGATGGCAATATCAGGTCCCTCCCTTTTTAAAAAGTTTTATACCACTATTCATATATATTCCAATATGTACTGGTTGCATTCTTGTAACTGATAGATTATTGTTCAGCATTGAATCTCACATCCAGGCATACTAAACACAGGGTAGCTAAGATAAACCTGTCACCCAGGGAATATCTGACAGCTATCTTCTCTACTATATGTGCTAGTGTGGTCATGTATGAACCCAATTCGTTCAGTACAACATTTCCCATCCAAATATTTACTTATTATTAATGGGTCATGTTCCTGTCTTGAGTTTATGAATCGTGTGTGTATTTAAGTTTTGACTTGGGCAGTGCTCTCTTGATTGCCTTTTATGATCCCCTTTAGTTCTGGGTATCCTTAATGGATTTGGTCATAGTTTTACGATAGGCCTAGACAGCAGAAACCAACATCCTGCCAGGACTCAATTAGCGGTTTACAGCTCTGCACCCGCAGATAGTTGAGATAACAGCTTGAGATAATGGCTCTTTTGAAGTGTAGAACCTATGCATTCCATGATTTAGAGGAGGAGGGAGTGTGTACCTGTTCTGCAAGACTGTCATCGCTGACCTATAATGACTGAACAACATGGCCGCTTGCTATGTTTGTCCAGTATGGGCTATCATTACACCCCAGTATTAGTGAGTATAAATCATGCTCTAACGTCAGTGGTGAGTATTTATTATCAGTAATAAATGCCCCTTGTATCAGTGAGAGTAAAAAGTATCCCAGATTTCAGTGAAAATAAACAAATGCCCCGCCGTCTGTGGGAGTAATAATGTTAATGGGAGTAATGATGCCACATCATTGGTGTTAATGGCGTGAATATAGAGCTCCAGCATTGATGTCAGTTGGAGAAATACAGTGCCTCAGCATTGGTGTCAGTGGAGGGAGTACAGCTCCTCGACATAGGTGTCGTGGGAGGAATACAGCTCCTCAGCATTGGTGTCAGTGTAGGGAATACAGCTCCTCGTCATTGGTGGCAGTGTGAGGAATTCATTGCCCCAGCATTGGTGGCAGTGCGAGGAATTTACTGACCCAGCAATTTGAGTCAGTGGGAAGAATACAGTGCCCTCAGCTTTGGGGTCAGTGGGAGAAATATAGTGCCCCAGGAATTAGTGTCAATGGAGTGCAGTGGAATACAGTGCCACAGCAGGGGTGTCAGTAGAACTTACAGGTGCGAAGACTCCCATGTCCCACACCATTCCTTTTGTTGATATCAGGAGGGACTGTGCAGACACAATTGGGTAATAGACCACTCCACCTGATGGTTACTGCTATAGATTGTCAGATGCTAAAATGCTCTGTGTTCCAGTGCCCCGCAGCTGTTTTCACTCTGTAATAAGCTCCTTAACCGAAGCTTCTAATGAGAAAGCTGTGCATGCTAGCTTTCTTGTTGTCCCAACTATACAATGTGCCTGGGGTCTCTAGAGGTTTGCCTTGGTTTCTACTTAGAAAAGGGAACTCCAGTTTTTCTGTCACTTTTAAATACTTTCTTTGGGCCAGCGTGGTTAAAACAATTGTATTCTATACCAGAATGGTGTGGCTGCTGTTAAACACTGTAGTAGCATTTTCTACCTACAGTAGGCACTGTCTTCCTGGAGAGGTGTGTGTAACTTCCAATTTGCTGTCGGAATAGGTGAGTTGCTTACACAGTACCTCAGCCATTTAGGAACAGCATTGTAGTTTTTTCAATGAATACAAGGCATTCTGTGAGTGACCAAGGTTGCTTTTGAATGTTGTCTCCTGTATCAATCTGCAGTTTTGTATTCTCATAAACTGTGAATCATTACCTTGTCAAAACCTTTAAATTAAGTTTTGAAACCGAAAAAAAAAAAATATTTTAGATAAACTCTAATTTTAGTTTGATTGTAATGAATAGCAAATAAGCAGTGTTTGAAAACTTACTGTTTTAAATGTAATTGCTAGAGTATATGAACTACAAATAAAAATATTATACTGTCTTTTTACAGGTTCTTGCTAGCTATATAAATCCATCTGGATGTGCAGTTAATGGTGAAGCACCAGCCAATGAGAGTCGAGGGCAGAATAGTAATGCTCTCCCATCTGTCTTGCAAGAACTACTAAGTCAGTCATGCCTCATCCCAGCCATGTCCTCATATCTAAGGAATGATTCAGGTACAGTTCCCAAAGCTTTAAATCATTGTGTAAGTGTTTACTGAATTCATAATTTAGAGCAAATCATATTTTCTTTTAAACATTTAAAAAGCCGCATCCTGCCTCGGAGCACAGAGACTATGAAATATCAAGTAATACTGCCTTAGTGGCCAGTAAAGACACTTACTGGACACATGGATTGCGAATGGTGGGGCTTAGCAATCAAGTCTGGTAAAGTCAGGACCCAATAACAAAGAGAACCTAAATCAGAGAAGAAAGACAGAACAGATTTTTTTGACCGATAATGGTAACAAGCACCTTGAGGTGTCATGTTTGTGTAACAATGTTTATATTAACCACTTAAGCCCCGGAAGATTTTACCCCCTTCCTGACCAGGGCCTATTTTGCAATTCGGCACTGCGCGACTTTAAACGGACAATTGCGCGGTCGTGCAACGCTGTACCCAAATGAAATTGACGTCCTTTTTTTCTCACAAACAGAGCTTTCTTTTGGTGGTATTTAATCACCTGTGTGATTTTTTGATCATGCGCTATAAACAAAAAAAGAGCGACAATTTTTCAAATTTTTTTATATGAAATTCCCCCCAAAAAAATGTAAAAATCAAAATTTTTTAACATTTTAGGCCAATTTGTTTTCTGCTACATATGGTTGGTAAAAAAAATCGAAAAAAGCGTATTTTGATTGGTTTGCGCAAAAGTTATTGCGTTTACTAAGGGAAAGATTTTTGTCATTTTTATTGTTTTTTCTGCAATCTCATTTTGCAAAGTGAAAGATCTTTTATCTGTGCTCTCCTGTATTTTTCCTGTAGCAGCCTGTAGTGGGTGAACCTGCTGGGTCCAACCCGCATCTCTGCTGTCTGCAAAGGTTATGTACAGCACAGTGATGATTTCACCACTATTTTTAACAAGGTAATAACTATGTTTGAAAATATTGTGCCCTTTGGAGCTTTTGAGAAATATATTTGATATATTTTCTTAAGCACACAGAGTTCAGCTTTAACAAATGGCAACTTATAACTCCTTGCTTAACCACTTCCTGCCCTGCCCCTCTGGTGCTTCTACCGGCTCGCCCGTGCGATCGGCGAGCCTGAGAAGAAATCCACCGGCGACGGAAGTACATCATAGAGAATACAGAGGACCAAATGGTCTCTGGCAGTCTCTGATGTTATGACATCACGTCCGGCCTGGCATTTTTAAATATTGCTGTGATCTCTGCTGGAAATGATTAATTTTTTAATCTCATCCAGCCTGGAGGAGAGATCTGGGGTCCATAAAGAGGACCTGTCATGCACTATTCCTATTACAAGGGATGTTTACATTCCTTGTAATAGGAATAAAAGTGATAAAAAAAATGTAAAGGGTAAGTGTGAAAATAAAATAAACAATAACTAGAAAATTTAAAGTGCCCCCGTCACACACAGAAGTGAATGCATACATATATCGCGCCCACATATGTAAATGGTGTTCAGTCCACACGTGAGGTATTGCTGCAAACATTAGAGAGAGAGCAACCATTCTAGCCCAAAACCTCCTCTGTAACTCTAAATAGGTAAATTTTAAAGCGTTGCCTATGGAGGTTAAGTATCGAAGTTTGGTGCCATTCCACGAGTTTCCGCAATTTTAAAGCGTTATATGTTACGTATCGTATCTATCTACACAGGGTAACATCGTCTTTCACATTATACAAAAAATTGGCCTAACTTTAGTGTTTTTCTTTTTTTTCCAAAAATTGTTTGAAAAATTGTTGTGTAATTACCATGTGTGGGAGAAAAGTTGCAACGACTGCCATTTTATTCCCTAGGGTTTTTGCTAAAAACAACATATATAATGTTAGGGAGTTCTGAGTAATTTTCTAGCAAAAAAATTATGATTTTTACATGTAGGAGCGGAGTGCCAGAATTGGCCTGGTATGCAAGTGGTTAAACTTTATCAGGCATATTAGACATAAATCACAGCGATCACAGAATACTCTGAACTAGATTTTCAAATTTAAAATGTTAAACAAACCATAAGGTTTTATTTCCTAAATGAAAAGTGCGTTTATGCTCTTAGGATCCGGATTATGTCATCTTTCATTTGCATTACCATTAACCGTTATTGTAGCCCCATCTTGTCTACTGTAAAGAAAACCTTTGTGACCAAACCAAATTTTGTGCACCAGATTACTTAACCGCTTTTCTGACCACCCACCGCGGGTGCTCTGTGCCAAATAGCATAATTAGTACTTGATCTGACACTTCGGTACTAGGCACGCACGTGCGCTGCCGGTGTCCTGCTCACACTGTGATCACGCACATCGGGAGCCCAGCGGACTTAGTGTCCGCAGGCACCCGCTGATTGTACAGTACATAGAACAGCAATCTGCCAATGTAAATGAGGCAGATTGCTGTCCTGTCAGTAGGGACAGTATTGATCCTGTGTTCTGCAAAGCAGGAACATGGATCAATGCCTTCCCATAGTAAAAACACCTCCCCCACATTGTTAGAGCACAGGCTAGGAACACATTTAACCCTTTAATCGCCCCTGATGTTAACCCCTTCTCAGCTGTGTCAGTACAGTGGCGGTGAATTTTTTGTGCCCACATCCCTGAATGGAGAACACTATAGAAAGACAGAACCTCTTAGTAGGATTTTGTAAGGGCTTGAACAACTATATGTATAAAAATAGATAGTAAACTTTGTTACACATTAAACCTTAAAATTGTAGGTATTCAATTAAGAAGATTGCGGTTACAACAAAACCGCTTGGTTGTTGAATATAGAAGATAACCATGTATTTATGTCAACCACAAGATCATGAGAGGGAGACTATCAAAAGCGTTTCGAAATAGGCATGTAATATCTTTCTTCTTCAGAGATAAGTGATTTTCATAAGTAGATATCCGTATGGGCAAAGATTATTGGACATGGGACCGCATCATATAAAATCCAAGGGAGAAGAATGCATGCTGCCAGTGATCTGCCAAAGCCCACATCTCTCCGCCTCCGGACAAGGATCACCCCACACAGAAATGCGCCCAGCCTTCAACAAGGAAGACTGATTTAAAATAAATTGCTTGGTGGGACTGCTCAGAGATGCCCAGAATGGCCGTGTGAAGGCCCTCAAAAAAAGGGGGTGGATTTCAACCAACTCCTACAGAAGATGTAAGAGACTTCAATAGTAAATGACAGAAAATGAATGAAGCTTTCCAAAAGGTGTATGGGGACAGAGCCTGGTGCCTCACATAAAAAGTTGTCTAGGAGGTCTTGAAAAAGCCTTTAATGTTCCCAGCCAGAGTACCTGTGAGCAGAAGATAACACAGTTCTGTCAGCAGGGAAGGTATTGATCCTGTGTTCCTGCACATCAGGAACATGGATCAGTGCCTTCCCATAGTAAAAGCACCTCCCCCTCAGTGAGAGAGCACAGGCTAGGAACACCTTTAACCCTTTGATCGCCCCTGATGTTTACCCCTGCTCAGCCAGTGTCATTAGTACAGTGAGTGCATATTTCTCTTTCTTTCATCGACAGACACAGCGCTCCATAAATCATAACTACTGCTTTATATTGCCTCCTCCAGGAGTAAGATTAGGCAGAAATAAAAAAACACCTGGCTACGCCCATGGGCTGTCCTCAGCTAGTATATAACCCCCCTCTCTGCTCTACGTAATCAGTTTTAATCTGTCTAGTCATGGGTAAGGACCTAGGCTCCCGGCTGGGATCTCTGGTCCTAGCAATTTTTTCCCCTTCCTTACATTTTTTTTCTCTCGGGTGATCTACAATCAGCTGCTTGTTTGACGGGCTAGATAATCTAGATCAAGTGGTCCCCCCAGCTCAGCCAGCGAGCGCGTGCTGACCACAGCTATGCACTTTGTCTGGCGCGACATCACAGAGGCTGGCCCGCGAGTTAAACGTCTTGCAGGGTCGCAAATGACCAGGCTTGGGTCTGAGTCGCAGCGGTCCCTTGCCCAACAGCTCCCCTACTTTGGTGGCGAGGATTCTGTCTGGAGTGTTCTGTCTGGAGTGTTACCCGCACCATGGAAGGGTAAGTACAGTCCCCCCCTCTCCCCTTTTGGCAGTTTTTTGGGGTGGACGCGGGAAACCTTCACGGATGGTCGGACCTACCTGCAAGGTTCCCTCCTTCCATCCTTAAAATCCCTCAGTGAGATGGGCTTCCCCCACTCCCTTTCCCCCCTGTCCGGATCTGGAGTCTGGTGGGGGTCCCAGGGCAGAGAATGCAGTCGAGACCCCTTGGGTCTCTCCCCCCCCCCCCCCCCACTATCCCCACTCTGTAAGGGTCCTGGGATAGTGTGCGTCCTGCCTTTGTAGTCTGAAGGGGTCCCAGTGTTGGAGACCCCTAGGCGCATGCCCTACTATTTGCAGTGTGGGCATAGTGCAAGGGGACACAATGCAGAGACCGATGCAGAGTGTGCAGCGGCGTCTCCCCTAACGTGTGTCCTACCCCTGGGGGGGATCCCCTTGCAGAGGGTGCAGCATTGCAGAGGGCACAGGGAAGATCCTGTCGGCATGCTTCAGCGTTTGTAGCTGATGGTAGCCATTTTCCCTTTGGCTGGTCTCCTGTTGGCGGCCATTTCTGTGTAGCCCGATGATGTCACAGGGGCCTTTTTCCCTTAGTCCAGGAGACGCTGGAGATGACAAAAGCCCTGTGGGGATGCCAAAGCTCCTCCTCTTCCTCAGTTTCCTCTTCCTGTGCCCGGTACACATGAGCAGGGATGGCATCCATGATGATGCTGGGTTTGAATTCTTGTGGCTCCCCTGGTCGGTAGGGGGAGACTTTGAGGGTCCCTGTTCTCTCTCTGCTTATAGGTACCCTGATACTTGAGGAGATCCTTTAGTGGTGCCAACATATCATTTTTATACTGCAAGGTCTTCCTTTCCTTATGGAGCCTCAGGGTCACATCTCCCCTACTGACCCCCTCATGGAGGTGGCAGGTCCCTTGAAATCCCATGTTGCACTGACAGCGATCCTGCAGTCCTTAGTGTCCTGGGTGTAAGTGGCGTGTGGGCAAAGGCCTAGGAGGAAGCGTTCCCCGACTTCTTTTGCGAAGTCTCTCATCTGGTTCTGTACCTGATGTGGCCCGTGCAGGGTGACTTATCACACCTCCAGATCAATCTGATCGTGAAGATGATTCCTCCATGGTCGCAGCAGCTAATGAAAAAGCGCTGGTAGACACACTTAGTGCAGTGCGTGAGACTTTCAAAATGGAGGATGCTGCAGCTGATGTATCCACGGACGTGGCTTTGTCGTTTGGTACGCATAAGTCGCCTCCAAAGGTGTTTTTTTTATGTGCCTTATTTTGACAGGTTTTCCTGTAAGGAATGTGAACAACCAAAATTACCCTTTGTGGCCCCTAAATGTTTTGCTGTACGTTACCCTTTTGAGCAGTTCCTTTTAAAAAAGTGGACTAGTCCACTAGTGGTGGACCCTCCAGGTTTCCAGGTTGAAAAAAGCTACCGTGATCCCAGTAGAGAAATCCTGTTCTTTAAGGGACTGGTGGGCAGGAAAGCAGAGGCTGTGGCCCGCAGCATATTTACTATGGCTGGTACGGCATTGCAGCCAGTCTTTGCCTCAGCCCTGGTGTCTCAGACCCAAACTGAATGGGCCAAGCTTTTGCACCAGACCCTGGGGAGTGAGCAGGTCCCCTGCTGCTTATGTTTATTTAGCGGACCAGTTGGTCCAGGGGCAGCAGTTTATTTGTGATGCAGCTTTTGATACAGCTTCTTTGCTGTCTTAACTTTGTTTTATCTGTGGTGATTAGGCACGTGCCATTGAGAAAGCTCCCATTGATCTGCCCTTTCCAGGCAATCGCCTGTTTGGGGCTACCCTGGATGACATCATTAAGTCTATCGGGGGGGGGGGCATCCGGCCATCCGATTGGCTGGAGCCGCTGTGACGTCACTCCCGCGCATGTGCTCAGGAGCCGACGGTAACGGCATGGGGCTCTGAAGGAAAGGCACAAGCGGCCGTTCCTTCAGAGCGCATGCACCAGTGATGTCACTGGCTGCATGCACAGTAAATATCTCCTAAACGGTACATGTTTAGGAGATAATTTACAGCACCTATAGGTAAGCCTTAATATAGGCTTACCTATAGGTAAAAGTTGCAGAGGAGGGTTTACTTCCTCTTTAAGGTCTGCCCTCAACCATTATTGGGGTGGGGGAACATCTTTGTTGGTTTCCGGCCCCCTTGACTTCTTTTGTGAGCCTCAAGGATATCCGCAAAATGTCTATTTTGGGGGTACCCAGAAAGGGGGGCAAAGTTTGTTCTTTTCATTTTTTTTTAGGTTCTGAGTCTCCTTGTGCAGATTTAATTCCTGCAAAGGTTCAGGTGATGTCCGAACTACATAAGGTCCCCCCTATCCCTGTCCAGGGAATTGATTTACCTAGGTCTGATTCTAATTTTGACCAGGGTGGTGCTTCATCTGGACAAATTTCAGGAACCACAGGCTGTGATTCACCTGCTGCTGTCACACAGATACTTCTCTCTCCCAATTTGCATACAGGTTCTGAGTCTGGTGGTATCCACCTTCAAGACAATTCTGTTTGCACAGTCCTACATGTAGCCCCTTTAGCAGCTTCGGCTCCAAAGGAGGATACCGAACTTCGTGATGAGGTTACAGGGTCCCCTGACAGACGCCGCAGGCATCAAAGGGCCTTGGTAAGGCCAGTATCATCATTGACTCAGGCTTCTTCCACAGTTTCTGCGAGTAATCAAGAGCGATCTTCCAATCATCCTGGTGGCCGTAAACGTCCCTTGGGTGCTTCCTCTGAGCAAACCAGCTGTCCCAAGGGCTAATCTACCATCCTGCTTTACAGTCGCTGGTTTTAATGGCTTAGCTATTGAAAGCCAGAGGGATAAAGGTTTGTCTGGATCAGTGATCCCCACTATGGTGAAAGCGAGGAAGTCCTCTTTCGTATCCCATCGTACGTGGAAAACATACATTTCTTCGTGTGAGTCGGTTGGCGTTCATCCTTACCTCAATCTTTCTGTGGCTCGGATCTTAAACTTTCTTCAACGGGACATTGATCAGAAGTTGGCCTTGAGTTCCATCAAGAGCCAGGTGTCTGCCTTGACTATCTTCTTACCCCTTGTCTGCGTTATCCCAGAAGCTGACCATCTTGGTGGCTATTACCTCGGCGTGCAGGGTATCCAAATTGGTGGCATTATCCTGCTGCAGTCCCTATTTGGTGGTCCATAGGGATAAAGTGGTTCTTCGTCCCTGTCCATCATTCCTGCCAAAGTTGTCTGACTTCCATTTGAATGAGAACATTGTGTTGCCTTCCTTGTGTCCAAGCAGACTCAACCCAAGGAACATGCTTCGCATACCTTGGATGTGGCTCGTGCTACTCGGGTGTATCTGACAGAGTCCTTTCAGATCATACTCGCTTTTTGTGGTTACGGTGGACCAATAAAAGGGCTGGCCGCTTCTTTGGCTACCATCACCAGATGGATCAGAGACAGACTGTGACCCAGGCCTATTCCATTAAAGGTCAGGTTCCACCATTTCCTGTCACGGCGCATTCTACTCGGGCACTAAGTGCTTCTTAGGGCTTCCTTCAACAGGCATCAATATCGCAAGTTTGCAAGGCGACCACTTGGTCGTCAGTGCATATCTTTATATAATTCTATAAGGTATATACTTAGGCATCTGCGGATGCTTCTTTTGGTGGCAAAATTTTGCAGGCTGCTGTTTAAGAGGGGCTGTTCCCTCTTGAGGGGTGTTTTTCTTTAAGCTTTTATTTCTCTTACGTCCTCTTGACAGTCGCCGCCCATTCATACAGTCTTCACGATTGGGTATTGGCCTTCTCCGCAGGAGCAAGCTAGGTAGTCATTTTGTTAATACAACAAACCTTAACATATAGACACACCCACAGGGGGCCTTCTCTCTGACCTATATCCTCCAGCCAGTACCACTCTAATCCAGTTCTTTGCTGCCTAGCGTCAGGAGTAGGCTAGGTTTTCCCTGCTGGGACCTAGTGTCTGTTTTTTTTTTTTTTTTTCTTGATTTATTTCTGAAAAGTGTTTTTTCTTTTAAGAATAGCTTTTTATTTTTTCTCACCTACGCTAGTTAGTCAGAATTTGGAGGACTACAAGCGTCAGCAGAACTGGGCCTCGTACTGGTTAATATAGAACCTTATGGACTCCCAGTCTGCCATCGAGCTTCGCAGGCTTTTGGTAGGCCCAGGCCTCGCAACGACAGTGCCCCTCGAAGCGGGGGCGAGCCTGCAAAGTTTTTCTATCTTCGCTGGGATGTCTCAACGTCAGAACGCCCGGGGTTGCTAGCATCCTTCCTGGCTGACGGCACCCCCACCCAGGTGGGAGGTCTCACGTGTCTGAGCGGTGCCCACGTTCGCGGTAGGGTGAGTACTACTACCCCTCTGTCCTTGGGAACAGGGTTTTGAGGGTGTATTGAGTGGACCCACGCTGGGGATGGCGGTGCATGTAAAGTTTGCTGTAATATCCCCCTCATGGCTGTGGGATGGACCCTTGTGTCTTACCTTCCCTGTGGGGGCGCTCCTGCGGTGCAGACTGCCATACGGGGGGTGTGGGGGGGTTCCTTCTCCCCGGGGGTGCTCTGTGCAGATCCCAGTGGGGGCCAGTGCGGGCGTTTTCTGTGGCGTTGGGCGTTGTTTCGCCTGGCCGCCATGTTTGGTAAGGGCTGGCTGTTTGGCCTTTAGAGGGAGGGCAGCGGCCATTTTCCATCATCATTGGCAGCCCCTATCGGGTACCATCTTTAGTATGGGCCGATGTCCTGTCTGGTCAGTGGCCATTTACTAAGTGCTTTTCCTCCATTTGACTCTATCAGACACCATTTTTTTGTGGCACAGGGCTGGCTTTTGCCTCTAGGGGCGTGAGGTCACTTCCTCTTTATAATCGGCCTTCTCAAAAGCAGTGTGGCAAGTATAGGGACACTGTGGGGGAATTTTACTGGTTTTCTCTGGCTATATTTCTGCTAGCACTCTTTTTTGTCAGTTTAGCTTTAGTTAAAGGAAGGTTCTCCACCTGTAGTGCAGTTTGCGATAGGGGTCTGCGGGAACCGCCATTTTAAAGGGCCAGTGTCATTGTTTTGCACTTTGCTAATATGGAGTCCCAGGATAGCAAATTCCCCACAGACCTAGTTGGTGGTTCAGATACTCCTGATCCCACTTCCTTAGCCTCTTTATCTGCTGCACTTGTGACTTTAGCGTCAAAAGTTGATCTGCTGATGTCTGACCGAGTTACAAAGAAACGGCCTATGCCCTCTCAGTCTTCTGACTCAGAGCCTGAATTGGTTGCCATGGGCGTCGTCCCCTTGAGGAGTCCGTCTTCTCAGTTGGATGTGGAGGAGGAGGATTCTTCCTCTGGGATAGCACGTGACCGCGCTGCGGTAGACGCACTTATTAGCTCCTTTAAATCTTTATGATGAGTCCTGCATGGCAGGTAAGCTGGTTTCCTTCGGGACCCGCAAAGCCCTGAAGTCGGGTCAGGTTTTTCCTTGTCCCGAGGAGTTTCAGGAAACGGTAAATTACCAATGGCGTCGCATTAAGCAGACGCTGGTAGTACCTAAGAGATTTAAGTACCTTTATCCCTTTGCGGATTCGGTTGATTCTCGCTGGACTGTGGTTACTAAAGTGGACCACACTGTTTCCAGACTGAATAAATCCACCTTGATGCCCGTGGAAGACTCCCCGGTGTTAAACCACTTTACCACCGAAGGATTTTGCTGTCTTACGTCCAGGCCACTTTTTGCGATTCGGCACTGTGCGACTTTAACTGACAATTGCGCGGTCGTGCGACGCCGTACCCAAGTGAAATTTACGTCCTTTTTTTCCCACAAACAGAGCTTTCTTTTGGTGGTATTTTTTTCTGCTACCTATGTTTGCTAAAAAAAAAATCACAATAAGCGTATTTTGATTGGTTTGCGCAAAAGTTATTGCGTTTACTAACTAAGGGAAAGATTTCTGTCATTTTTGGTGTTTTTTTTTTTTTAACGAGTAATGGCGGCGATCTGCGATTTTTTTTTTTTTTTTTTTTTTTGTGGGACTGCGACATTGCGGCGGACAGATCGGACCCTTGACTGACATTTTTGACACTTTTGGGGGTACCAGTGACATTACTACAGTAATCAGTGCTATAAATATGCACTGTTACTGTAGAAATGACACTGGCAGGGAAGGGGTTAATTTTATTGGAGAGGGAGGGGTTAATGTATGCCTGGTGCTTACTAACGTGTGTGGGGGGAGGTGACTGAGTGACACAGGGACAGATCGCAGGTTCAGCTATGCTGAACCCTGCAATCTGTCACTGTCTGTCACTTAGGAGATCCGCCCGCTTTGTTTGCACAAGCGGGCGGATCTCCAAACTCGATTCCCTGACGATCGGGGAAGAGCGGCGGTGATCACCGCCGCTCCTCCCCTGGCCCGACTCCCGCTGTGACTGAATACAGCGTGAGCGAGCCTCCGGCAGCGCGCGTGCGCCGCCCACAAGGGGAGGAGTCCAGCGACGTAGGCCTATGTAGCTGGACGGGAACAAGCCACTTTGCCGCATTAGAACTCCAGTGAGCGGTCGGCAAGTGGTTAATGACCCGGCGGATAGACTGGAAACGATTTCCCGCCACATGTATATGATGGTGGGTTCCCTGCTGAAACCGGTGTTTGCCTCAGTGATGGTCTCTCAGACTATCGCAGAATGGGCCTAGGTGTTTAGGCACACTCTGGTAGCAGAGTCTGTTTCTGCTGCTGCGCTGGCACAGGCCTTGGTGTACCTGTGTGACGCTGCTTTGGACGAGGCTCCTTTGGTCGCACGTCTATCTGCGGTCGGGATTGCAATCCGTCGCATTATTTGGCTGAAAAGCTGGTCGGCCGACCACGCTTCTAAGAAGACAGTGTCTGACATCCCTTATGCGGGGGATCGTCTTTTTGGTGACTCTGGATGAGATGATCAAGGGGCTTATTGGGGGTAAGAGTACTCCTATTGCCTCAGGTCTTGAAAGGTAAATCTACCTACGCTAATCGGGGTCCCTCCTTTAAGATTAACCGGGGGGTCCTTTCGTGCCTTTCGGGGCACAGGAAAAGGGTAAGTCCTTCAAGGCCTCCAGTGGTCACAAGGAATTTTGGGCAGGTAACGGGTCAAGCTGGGCAGGCAACCCAGTCCACCCCTTCCTGAAGGGACGCCCTCACCCGTTTCAGGGGTGGGGGGATGTCTGTGTTGTTTTCCTGAGCCCTGGCTGTCGGACATTCAGGACAGGTGGGTTTGCAAGCTCATTCGTTCAGGGTACAAGATCGAGTTCCGATCTCGCCCCGCAGACAGATTCTTTCCATTAAATCTCCGTCTGACTCCCGATCGTTTCCGGGATCTACAACGGGCAGTTCAAGATCTTCTTGCCCAAGGGGTCATCGTGCCGGTCCCTCCGCGGGACAGATTTTGGGGGTTTTACTCCAATCTGTTCACAGTGCCCAGAAAAGAGGGCAAGGTGCGTCCGATTTTGGACCTAAAGTTTCTGAACCGCTTCGTGCTGGTACAGAAGTTCCGGATGGAATCCATCTGGTCGGTGGTGGCATCTCTGAGTCTAGGGGAATTCATGGCCTCCATCTACCTAAAAGATGCATATCTGCACATCCCTTTTTACGAGGGTCATCAGCGGTACATCCGCTTCGCAATCGCAGAGGAGCATTACCAGTTCGTGGCGTTGCCCTTCGGTCTTGCTTCGGCTCCAAGGGTGTTCACCAAGGTTTTGGCTCCTGTGTTGGCTCTGCTACGGGGCAGAGATCCTTACCAGGTGGGACAGGCATCCCCAGTCTTGGACAGAAGGATTTCTCTAAGCCACCAGGTGAGATCGGATCTTTTGTTGTGGCTCCAGTCACCGATTCTGACACAAGGCAAGTCCTTTCAGCCGTTATTGTGGAAGGGGCTCTCCACAGATGCCAGCCTGTCAGGCTGGGGTGGAGTCCTGGGCACGATTTGTGCCCAGGGGACGTGGTCGGGGGAGGAGTTCTCCCTACCGATAATTGTCCTGGAGCTCTGGGCAATCAAGCTCTGTTTGTTCCGTTGGTCGGCTCGGATTCAGGGCTGCCCTGTACGAGTGCAGACGGACAATGCCACAGCGGTAGCATACATCAATCAGGGGGGCACCAGGAGTGCCCGGGCGGCCAGGGAAGTGGCCGAGATTCTGTCTTGGGCCGGATTTCATGTTCTGGCAATTTCGGCCGTCCACATTCCAGGTGTGGAAAACTGGCAGGCTGACTATCTGAGTCGCCAGACCCTGGACAAGGGAGAATGGTCCTTACACCCGGAGGTGTTTCACCTTTTGTGTACCCGGTGGGGGTCTCCGGACGTGGACCTGTTCGCATCTCGTCTCAACAAAAAAGTGGAAATGTTTGTGGCTTGATCTCGCTATCCTCTGGCGGACGTGTTAGTGGTGCCGTGGCATCGGTATCGGCTGATATATGCCTTTCCTCCGATTCAAAGGCTGTCCAGGTTCCTCCGCAGGTTAGCCTCGGAACGGATGCTGGTGATTCTTGTAGCTCCAGACTGGCCGCTTAGGTCTTGGTACGCGGACATTAGGCAGATGGTTGTCGAGCCTCCCTGGCGGTTCCACTAAGTAACGATCTTCTGTCTCAGGGACCGATCTTCCATCCTGCTTTACAGTCACTGGCTTTGACGGCTTGGCTGTTGAAAGCCAAGTCTTGAGAGACAGGGGTACCCCATCCGCTGCCATTCCTACCTTGCTAAAAGCTAGAAAAACTTCCTCTGGGAAGAATAATCATCGCACCTGGAGGGAATTTTTTGCCTGGTGTGAGTCACTAGGTCTTTACCCCCGCTCCTTTTCAGTGGCAAGGGTTTTGGCCTTCCTACAGACTAAGGTGAATCAGCGCCTGGCGCTGACACGATCAAAGGCCAATTATCGGCCTTGGTCATTCTTTTTCAGCGCCCTTTGGCGTCTAATTCCTTGATTCGCACCTTTATTCAAGGAGTGCATCATCTGGCTCGCCCGAGGAAGGCTCCCTTACCTCCCTGGGGCCTGAATTTGGTTCTGTCCATTTTACAACTTTGAGAACATCAGAGAGATCCCTCTCCCTGTGTTGTCACAGAAAGTTGCCTTTCTAGTGGCGATCACATCTGCTCGCAGAGTGTCTGAGTTGGCGGCTCTGCCTTGCCGCTCCCCTTATCTGGTTGTTCATAGGGATAAAGTGGTCCTGCGACCAAATCAGTCTTTTCTTCCTAAGGTGGTTTCCACCTTCCACCTCAATGAGGATATTGGGTTGCCTTTGCTTTGTGCGAAGCCTAAGCATCCAAAGGAATTTGCCTTGCATTCCTTGGACGTGGTGCGGGCGATCAAGGTGTACCTTTCCGCCACTGACTCTTTCCGGATTGTCTGTTTGTCCTTCCTGAAGGACCTCGGAAGGGTACAGCGGCGTCTGCGGCAACCATTTCCAAATGTATCAGACAGACGATTGTGGAGGCCTATTCGATTAAGGGTCGGGTTCCTCCCTTCCCTGTTAAGGCGCACTCTACTAGAGCGGTTAGTGCATCTTGGGCTTTTCGCCACCACGCGTCCGTGGCTCATGTGTGCAAAGCGGCGACCTGGTCGTCTGTACACACTTTTTCTAAGTTTTACAAACTTGATGTGTTGGCATCCTCGGATGCTTCTTATGGCCGCAAGGTTTTGAGTGCGGCAGTGGTTTAAAGAGACATGCTATTTTTTTAATGTCTTAGTTATGGGGTTTGTTTAATTTTTTTCCTGGGTTAGCTCCTGTTGAGCTTTACTTAGCCCACTGGTTCAGTTCAGTTTTTTCTCTGACCTGGGTGCTGCGTTGCCTATTTTATCCACTTTACCACCGGAGGATTTTGCTGTCTTCCGTCCAGGCCACTTTTTGCGATTCGGCGCTGTGCGACTTCAACTGACAATTGCGCGGTCGTGCGACGCCGTACCCAAACGAAATTTACGTCCTTTTTTTCCCACAAACAGAGCTTTCTTTTGGTGGTATTTGATCACCTGTGCGATTTTTACTTTTTGCGCTATAAACAAAAAAAGAGCGTTTATTTTGAAAAAATAACAATATTTTTAACATTTTTTTATATGAAATTCCCCCCAAAAAAGATGTAAAAACCAATTTTTTAAAAAATTTTTGGCCAATTTGTTTTATGCTACATATGTTTGGTAAAAAAAATCGCAATAAGCGTATTTTGATTGGTTTGCGCAAAAGTTATTGCGTTTACTAACAAAGGGAAAGATTTCTGTCATTTTTGGTGTTTTTTTTTTTTAACGCGTAATGGCGGCGATCTGCGATTTTTTTTTGCGGGACTGCGACATTGCGGCGGACAGATCGGACCCTTGACTGACATTTTTGACACTTTTGGGGGTACCAGTGACATTACTGCAGTAATCAGTGCTATATATATGCACTGTTACTGTAAAAATGACACTGGCAGGGAAGGGGTTAATTTTATTGGAGAGGGAGGGGTTAATGTATGCCTGGTGCTTACTGACGTGTAGGGGGGGAGGTGACTGTGTGAGTCATGGACAGATCGGATGTCCAGCTATGCTGAACAGTCCGATCTGTCACTCCCTGTCACTATGGAGATCCGCCTGCTGTGTTTACACACAGCGGGCGGATCTCCAGACTCGATCCCCGACGATCGGGTAAGAGCAGCGGCGATCGCCGCTGCTCCTCCCCTGGCCCGACTCCCGCTGTGAATGAAAACAGCGGGAGCGAGCCTCCGGCGGCGCGCAAGCGCCGCCCAGAAGGGGGAGTGTCCAACGACGTTAATACTACGTCGCTGGACGATAACGAACCACTCTGCCGCAGTAGTATTACTGTGAGCGGTTCTAAAGTGGTTAAGGTTGCGTCTTCCCTCCCCTCACATCTACACTGCTTTGGGACGTCCCAATCGTGAACGCTGTATGAATGGGCGGCGACTGTCAGAGGATGTAAGAGAAAATAGAATTTTTTGTAAAATCTTACCGTAAAATTATTTTCTCTGAGTCCTCTGACAGTCGCCGCCCCCGCCCCTCTCTTTGTGTTGACGGTTTTTCATGGACTGCTTGCTACATAACTGGATTAGAGTGGTACTGGCTGGAGGATATAGGCAAGTGGGACGGCCCCCTGTGGGTGTGTCTATATGTTAGTTTGTTGTATTAACAAAATTACTGCCTAGCTTGCTCCTGCGGAGAAGGCCAATACCCAATCGTGAAGACTGTATGAATGGGCGGCGACTGTCAGAGGACTGAGAAAAAATAATTTTACGGTAAGATTTTACAAAAATTCTATTTTTTCAGATTTTGTATGACCTGCTTAATGCTCTTTGGTCCTGGTTAGGGGCACTTATGTTTAGCCTTGGGTTATTTTCCCCACCCCTCATTTTCCTTTTGGCACTGCTTTTGGATGTCCCAGTAGTTATGATTTATGGAGCGCTGTGACCGTCGATGAGTGAAAGAGGAAATTGGACTTTAGCAAATACCATAAAATCCATTTCTCTTAGTTCTACGGACACAGCACCCACCCCTCTATGGAATTTTGATACTTCTAATACTGATTGCTACTAAACTGATTACCTGGGGGGCGTGGCCAAGACCGCCATGTGAGAGGATGCATCTCTCATAGCTCCTGCTGCTGATCCGCTGACTAATCTTCCCCCAGCCTACTACACAGCCTTGATCCGGGCCACATTACCGGACCATACCCCGGACATCACAGTAGACCCCACCCCACTGGCCATCCAAGGGATGACACGGAAAGGGCTGGGTGAGGTTCCGGGCGCCGACGGCCAAGATGCAGCCTTGCTGAAAGGGACTCCGCGCGGCATGGGGAAGGAGGCCGGCATGAAAGGACAGAAATCTTAGAAGGGTCAGGGTCCTCCCCGGGACATGTTGTTTTTTACCCAAAGACTGTCTGGGGCCCAGGACACGGATCGGATGGATCTTTCAGGGGGATCCCAAAAGCTGCGGGGAGGGGACCATGATCAGACTCCCATCCTGGCACATGGCTCTGACATACAGCCCATGGATACACAATCCCCCTCCATCCATGACAATGAGGGGTCAGAAAAGGACCAACCGACGTTGGCTGATATATTAAAGGCTGTGAATAACTGTGCTGCATCCATTCATATCCTGAAGGATCAATTTGGGGGCCTAAGAGAGGATGTAACCTTGCTGCGAGAGGACTTGCAGAAGATGCGGGAAAGAACTACTGCTGTGGAGAGTCGGGTCAGTGATGGTGAAGATCTGCTCCCTGATATTACTAGGGACACTAAATCTGCATATCAGCTTGCAAGGGAGGCCTATGATAAAGCAGAAGATATGGAAAACCGTCTCCACAGAAACAATGTACGTATAGTGGGCCTGCCTGAGAAGGTGGAGGGGAGAAATCCTACTGCATTTGTGGAGAAATGGCTCACAGAGATGTTTGGTACTAGATTTTTTTTCACCTATGTTTGCTGTGGAGAAGGCTCACAGGGTGCCACTTCGCTCTCCTCCACCGGGGGCCCCCTCCAGATCCATGTTGATGTGCATCCACCACTACAGGGACTGTGAGGCGGTGTTACGCCAAGCGCGGGAGAAGGGAGCTGTTCAATTTAATGGAGCAAAGGTATCTTTTTACCCTGACTTCTCGGCAGAAGTCCAACGGTGGAGGGAAAAATTCTCTGATAAGCGGCGGCTGAGAATCCTGCAATTGCCTTACGCCATGTATCCTGCGAAGCTCCGAGTTACGACCCGGGGTCAAGTGCAATTTGAATCATCCCGTTATGCTGCCACATGGTTGGACAGGAACGAACAAATCTTTCGGCGGATAGGAGAGGAAGTGGAGGGGGACTGGTCAGTACTCGTTGAATCTCCCACTCTGCTGCTACGTGCCTTCTTGATCTGACTGGTTCATGCTTATGTCTTACTACATTTCTACATGTCTCTGGCGGGGGGGACAATATATTGCCAGTGAAGATGTGAGCTAATAATGCTATATTGCCTACTGTTGGTGGTGCTTATACCATCCCTCGATGGCTTGCACAAGTTTGGCAAATATTACAACATTCTGAACTGCCCAGTTTGCTAGCTCCCCCACGTTCATTGGGGTTGAATCTTGGTTTGTGCTTCCTAATATGGTTTTAGCGGTACAAACCTGTTGTTCCTACAAAACTGGATTTGACATTGGCGTAGTTGCGTCTCATGGTTCCATCTTGCCATTACCAGTTTGCTATTTCTCTCCCCATACGCATCATGTTGCTCTCACCATTCGGCTGGGCTCCTTGCATACTACCTATACTGGGGATCCTTGTCTCGTACTGAATGTGATCCGGCGTCTCGTACCTGAATGTGATCAGCCTGAATTGTGAGTCATATACACTTGCTTTCACATGTTATTATATACTACACCATGGGGATTCTTGTCTGTTTGAGCACCTAGATCGTGTGAACATCTGTTGGAGGCCCACCTGAGCCCGCTCATTTTAGACACTAAGGACCCCCGGATTATTCATTCCTTTTGTGGAGATTACCATACAGCAACAACCAAATACCCTGTTAATAAGGGTGTAAAGGGTGAGTGCGATACCTAGTGGGCTTCATGGGTATAGGCACTAGACTCACCAGCATCATCCACTAAATTAGCCTTTTGAATTTTGTCACTGGCACTTTTTTTCACTCAAAAGGTTGGATCTATTTATTCCTTTGGATAGGTAATTTCTCATATGCACATTGTCACCTTATAAATAATGAGATAAAAATCTATTGATTTTTAAATATTTATTTATTTTTCCCTCTGAAGCTATTAAGCACTGCGTAAAATATTAAATTTGTATTACACTTTGTGCACCTTTGATTTATTTATAGTGCATATTAGAACATTATTTGGGGCACTGAGCACTTTTTGGGGGGCTTTGCCATTAAGCCCAGTCAACGTTTCTTTTTGGCACATGCACTTTACTCACCATCAGCATACCGTGTATTTATTTATTATATGTTGAATCCTTTTCATGATGGAGATGGTTTTATACGTTTTTTGCACATACAACTTTTAAACAGGTAGCGCCCTTCCCAACCTTTTTCTTCCTTTTTTCATCCTTGTGCTGCTGAACTGGCCCAGGTTCTCCCACTGCAAATATTGACTACCTTCCCTCCATGGTGAAGGTTCTGGTAATCTCATGAAATGTTAGGGGCTTTCACTCCCCTCGGAAGTGGACTATGGTATTTATGTGTATAAGACGGTTGCACCCTGCCATTATCTGTCTTCAGGAGACTCACCTCACCCTTGATGTGTTGAGCTTCTTGAACTACAGATGGATGGGTAAGGCTTACCATTCAACCCATACTTCCTTTTCTCGGGGTGTTAGCATTCTGGTTCAAAATGCCCTGGATTTCCAGGAACTTGACAGTGAGATAGACCAGGAGGGTTGCTATGTTTTTCTTTATTGTCGCATTGGCTGTTTGAAATGTATTTTGGCTTGTGTATATCTTTCTCCTCCATTTTCTGTAGCAGTTTTCCGACTTCTGGTTGCCTTTATGGACGCGAGGCCTGATGTCCCGCTGCTGGTGGTTGGGGATTTCAACTGTTGTATGGATCCCTTTCTGGATAGACACCCGGTCCCTCGTGTATTACCTTCCACGGGTACTCCCTTGGCGGCATTGGCACGTGATGTGGGCAGGGTGGATGTCTGGAGAGTTAGCAATTCTGGGATTAAGCAATTTTCCTGTTTCTCTAAGACTTATGGTACCTTGTCCAGAATAGATATTGTAATGAGCACCATGTCCTTGTTTCCCAATGTTGTTGAGGTCACTTAGACCTCATATTGTATCAGATCACTCCCCATTATTGGTGCATCTGCGGGTGGCCTCACGGGCTACTCTGAGCAGAGCCCCCTGGAAATGTAATGCTTTTTGGTTGAAGCTCTTTCACTCCCCTTCCACTTTATCCACAAATATAAAGTGACTTTTACCCATTCCAGGGTCCTTCTGACTCTGGGGTCCTTCGGTGGGAGGCCTTCAAGGCGTATTTGCGTTGTATACTGATTGCCGAAATATCCAGGGTGAAGAAGTCCTCCACTGCGTTGGTTGCTGAAGTGGAGACTAGGGTGCGGGATCTGGAACAGCGCTAGGTTTCTGACGCGGCTAGAGAGGCTTGGCAGGAGGCTTAGTGCTGCTGACCTCGAAGCCCGAGAAAAAGTGGTTCTTCTCCAAACAGGCGTTCTTTGAGGAAGGGGAAAAAACTGTCCGTCTTTTGGCAAGGATAGCTAACTCTCATCAACGCTCCCCCATTATTGGGGCAATTAAGTCTCGGATGGGGTCCTTGGTGAGCGCGCCTGAGGAAATCATGAGAGAGTTGGCTGACTTTTATGAAACCTTGTATTTACCTAAGACTGCATATTTGCCAGATGAGTTGGAACAGTACCTGCTACACCTTACTTTCCCCACTTTAACTGACATACAGAGATGGAGACTGGATGCACCACTCACTTTGGAGGAACTGCAGGAGGCGGTTTGCTCGTTCCCAAATTGTAAGGCATCGGGGGAAGATGGTATCCCTATATAAGTATGTAAACAACATGCTGAAGTGATACTCCCACGGTTACTGCAAGTTTTCAATGAGTCCCTGTAGACAGGTGCTCTACCTCCCTCTATGTACAGGGCAAATGTGGTTTTACTTCTAAAACCGGGTTAGGATCCGGTGGATCCTGGATCATACAGAACGATTTCCTTATTACAGTGTGATGTAAAAATCTTAGCAAAGGTCCTGGCACTCAGACTGAACGGTGTGATCACGTCCGTAATACATTCTGATCAGGCAGGTTTCATGCCCCAAAAATCCACTGCAATCAATCTTCGGAGATTGTTCCTGAATATGCAATCCCGGGCGGACAATCTGGCTTCCAGAGCGCTTCTGTCCCTGGATGCCGCTAAGGCATTTGACAGCGTGGACTGGACCTACTTGTAGGAAGTTACGGTGAAATTTGCATTCGGCCCAGTATATATCTCCTGGGTAAAACTTCTTTATGCTAGACGACAGGCTGCTATTCGGAATTTTGGCAATATCTCACACTATTTTGATTTGGGTAGGGGAACCAGACAGGGGTGCCCTTTGTCCCCCCTTCTCTTCGCCTTGGCTATTGAACCCCTGGCAATTCGGATAAGGTCCCATCCGGATATATACCAGGTTTTCAATACAGGAATTTTCATGAAAAGGTAATGCTCTATGCTGACGACTCTACTCTTGCTAGGTGACAGGAATGCCTCCCTTAAGGCAGCCCTGGCTACGATAGAGGAATTTGGGAAATACTCTGGCCTATTTAATAAATTGGTCCACTGATGTTCCTGGACGGGGATGGGTCTCAGCTGGTGGCACCCTCGTGCCCCGTTCCCGTCACTGTTCAATTTAAATTGGTGTGCTGATATCCCCCTCGGTGCAAGGCTATTGCAGATTGAATATTTCTCCTCCTCCTTCAGCGGTTTAGGGACAGGATAAAAACATGGAATTCTTTGTACCGGTCAGTGGCAGGTAGGGTGAATTTTATTAAAATGGTACTCATGCCGCAATTATTATACTTGTTACATAACTCTCCTATGGTGATTTCCTTAAAAACGTTTAGATTAATCAACTCTATCTTCCGAACACTGATTTGAAAAAACGGTACTCTTAGGATTAAACTTGAACATCTGCAGAGGCCCAAAGACGAGGGGGGCCTAGCTCTACCTAACCCATAGTTGTATTATTTAGCTGCTCAATTGCAACAATTATTAGGGGCTATGTCGGAAGGGGACGATATAGACAGTGTGACCACTAGCCTGTCCCTGGGGATTATGAGACGCATGACTCGTGAGGGACCTCTGTTCTCAGCTTTGGAGGCGCAAGCATTTGAAAAAACATGTAAGCCTTACTCTACCTACAATCTTATCCAGAAGTTGTGGAACAAAACTAAATACCTACAGGGGGTGGAGGGATTTACTGAGTATATCTGGCTAAACGATTCCTACCTAGAGATCGCTAAATTACAATCTGGGGCCCGATGGAAAGAGTATGGGGTGACCCACCTTAAACATATTTTTCGTAATGGGATGTTACTTACGTTTCCTGAGTTACAGGCCAAGTACAATCTTCCTTCTTCCATGTACTTTCTATATCTACAGCTTAGACATGCAGTTAAGGCCCAAAGTGCATCCTCTGAATGGGTGTTTTCCCAGGTTCCAATCTTTGAAATGGTTAGAGATACTACGGTGTCTAAGGGGTTTATTTTTCAGTGCTATGCTCAATTGCTACGGATGCACTTTAAAACCGCACCCACTAGGAATGTTGGCGATGTGGGTCCAATGGAGACTGAGCAGTGGGACGAGGCCTTCCAGACGGTGAAGATCTGCTCTCTGAATGTTGCCCAAAGACTGATGCAATTATCCATAACGCTTACAGTATACTACACTCCTTACCGACTGCACACAATGGGAATTCCGGTGGATGCCGCCTGTGCAAGGTGTCGGAGGGACCATTGTGACCTTATTCAATTACTTTTGCCCAAAGTTGCATCCCTACTGGACGGGTGTGGTACAGATTCTTAACAATGTGTTCTGGGTATCATTGGCAGTTGCTCCATAACAATGTCTGTTGGGAGTAGTGGGTGAATATGATTGGGATAAATATGGAAAGGAAGCTAGAAAGTTTATCATGGTACATTGGAAGTCGGATCCCCAGGGAAAATCCTGTGGTGGTATAGTGGTGGGGTGCTCGTGATCCCTTATGATAAGTAGCACACTCACCAGAAATACCCACCCCACACAGGGGTATAATGTGGGTATATATATATATATATAGACGTTCCCTCTTGTGGGTCTTGGCTCCCTCTGGGGGTACTGCTATGTGGGCCTTGAAATCCTAGAACACCTCAAAGGTTCCCAACAGGTATCCCTGGATGTCCTATATGGCCGGATGGATGGATCCACGCTAGGGGTCCTGTTTTAAGCACTCCTGGGGGGGGGTCCTAGGGACGTTGGGGTAAGTGGTAATACCATATGAGGCAAGGAAAGGGCAACAATAGTGTAATACTGTATAGCAAATGTATTTATTCAAAGTAATGCGTTCCACCAAGAGCCGGAATCGTAAGTGACGTCATGGCACCGTACGCGTTTTGTCATACGTCTGCTGAAGATGTTCAGCAATGGCTGCTGAAGACGTGTAACAAAACGCGTACGGCGCCGTCACATCACTTCCGGTCACTGCGTTCTAGCAACTAAATACTGCGCTATTTTATCTGTGATACTGTGAGTACTGATTTTTACTTTGAATAAATACATTTGCTATACACCTGATTTTAATTATATTGGTCTTATATATGCCCTATATATAGGGCCACTTATTTATCTATTAATTTGATTAATTCACCTATGGTTATTCATCCACCTACTGGCTAATTTTAACTATTCACAATCATTTGTTACCGTAAACTTGCATCTTACGGCACCGGTCACTTTATCAATTTTTTATTTATTTAATTTATTTTTATTTGCTTGTATTGATTGATGTTTTTGTATTGCTTGGGATTTATACTTTGTGATACATAATTTTATGTCATATTACTTCCATCCATTTTGTGTATGCTATACCAGCATCTACATAACTTCTTCGCCTTATTCTATCATTCACACACCCCTCCTGCTTGAACCCCTAGGCAGCGCCATTTTCCTTTTTTTCTTTTTCTAGAGAGAAATCCTACTCAGTGCTTTGGATCGAGACAAGTGGCCACTATAGAAGGATGTGCTTTGTTCACATTTAATCTGAGTTTTACAACCACTTTAAATGTTGATAGTTTCCAAAGTCTTGTTCGTAGATAAAGATTTTTTATTCCTGTGCTGTTGAGGAAAATTACAAAGTATGCCTCAAAATATATTGATCATTTTGGTGAAATCACTATAGTATATGCCCCTATATTTTAGAGCTAAAACCAGTCAGTTCAGAACATCTGGACCTTGTGGAGCAGTTGAGAAATTGCCAGTACAGAAGTTCTTAATTTCTGTAGTGCATTAGGGGGCTGGTGCAGTATCCTCACTGTCTTCCCGCTCTCATTTCTTATTGCCAGGAGCCTCCTTTATAGTCTTAGGTGGTAAATGGTAGTGACAGCAGTGTTCAATGTAATGATGTACCTGTTTGTCATCAAATTATTAACAAGTCGCTGCATGTAGTGCTATCTGTAAACTATGTATTCCTGCCCACAGTCAGTTTTTTTCTTATATTGTCCTAACTTTAGCCTTAAGGTTTGAGGCTTACCAAAGTGGTCATGTCTACTCTGTGTGGTAAAGCATACCCCTTTCTTAAATATAGATGATCTAATGGAATTGCAGCCAAAAAACAGTTGTAGTCCCAAATGAATGCCGCTGTAAGACTTAGACGTTTGAGTAATATGGTATAGTAAAAACCAAATAACCATTGAGGTCTAATCATTTTTTACAGAAGTTTTTTTTTCCCAACACAGGGTGTTCTGCTCAATGCTAATTCTTTTGACTTTACTATTGTCCAGTTTTTGACCAATAAATATGTATTTCTCTATCGTTTATCAACAGACGCAGCTCCATATCTTCATGACTCATAGGGTTATGCTCCTCCTTCTAGGAATAGGCACTAGGCAGGAAAAAAACATAACCATGCCTATGGGGGCTGTCCCTGCAGGCATAACCCCTCAGACTCTGCTGTCATCAAACAGTTTGTTCTGCCTAGTGTTAGGAATAGGACCTAGCTCCCTGCTTGGACTTCGGTCTTAGTTGTGATTTTTTTTTTTAACTAGTTTGTTCCAAGATCCAGAGAAACTACAAGCAACAGCCGGCTGCAGTTTCTTAGGGGTTCCCTGGCACCCTGGAGGTCTAATCTGGTGTACCCCTTGGCATTCCCCTAGCCCTAGCAGGTTTTACCTTGGGGGGGGGGTAATAATGCGGCCGTTATGACGCTTATTTGAGGAGGGTGAATTGTCCTGGGTGGGTCCCTGGCTAGGGACCTTTAGATGCCTGTTGTTCTGGGACCCCTTTGGGGGGTCCTGGAGACCGCATTGCGCACCGTGGGGGCCGCCATTTTGCTCTGGTTCATGATCTCTGTGTTCCCATTAGTTTGCATGGGCAGCCATTTTCTATACTTTCCCATTGAGAATGTATGAGCGGCCATTCTCTTGATGTCCGTTGGATGGACAGGCAGGCAGCATGGCTTGTAATGATAGAGGCAGAGCTTCTTCCTCTTCCTGTGCAGACAGTTAGTTTAGTTTTCAAACTGATTAGGCTGAATGCTTCTGTGGTCTGGTAATGTTCCTGGGTTTCCCTGTGAATTTGTTTTCTCTTCTGCTCTGCTATTATTACATCATAATCAGGGATTGTGAATCCGCAGTAATAGCGGTGGGACTGTGTTTTTCGCAGTCAAAAAAGCCAATTTCCCAAAACTGCGCTCTCTGCTAGAAAATATCAAATGGGATAGAACCCTGGGAACAAAGAACACGGAGTAAAAATTGGAGTGCTTCAAGAGCATACTTAACAAAGGGATTGGCCAGTGCATTCCAAAGGGAAATAAATTTAAAAAAGCAAAACATAACCCTGGGTGGCTAAACTCCAACATAAAAATGCATATTAATGCTAAAGGAAAGTCCTTCAAAAAATACAAGAGGGGTCATTGGCAGCATTCTAGCATTACAAAGAGTGTAATAAGAAATGTAAAGACGAAATCAGGGCGGCTAAAATAGAACACGAGAGACATATAGCGGAAGAGCGTAAAAAGAACCCCAAAAAATTATTTTAAGTATATAAACAGTAAGAAAGTGAGGCCAGAACACATTGGCCCCATAAAAGACGATAAGGGAGTTTTGGCCACAGAGTACAGTGAAAAGCCGCTCGGCTGTCATTACAAGGAGCGGGAGGGGGCGCCCCCCCTTTCCCGTCGCCTTTTGCGGCTTGCCCGAGTCTCTTGTCCCACCAGGAGACCCAGGCAACCAGCCTGCACGGCCGCTGAACACCCAATCAAAGCCACATTTGGCTCTTATCAAGTCTCCATGCAAAAACCCGGGTACTGGCTCCAGATTCAAAAAAATGACAGCATTCAAAACAGCCAAAGTTGGCATTTTGAATGCTTTTAAGTGCAAAGTAAAATAAATTAAACATTTTTCAAATGTAAGAAAATATCGGCCCATATTGGTCAATACGATACGCGATGACCAACATATCGGTATCGGCAATGAAAAAGCAATATCGGTCAATCCCTAATACTGATGGAGCTTGTAAGGGATTGGCTGTGTCTGCTGCGGCCATTTCCAGATGGATTAGGCAGACGGTTGCACAGGCCTATTCACTGAGGGGTCAGGTTCCTCCTTTCCCAGTGAAGGCTCATTCTACGAGAGCGCTGAGTGCCTCTTGGGCTTTTTACCATCAGGCGTCGGTGCTACAAGTTTGCAAGATGGCAACTTGGTCGTCTGTGCATACGTTCAAAAAATTCTACAAGGTAGATGTGTTGGCATCCGCGCATGCTTCCTTTGGCCGCAAGATTTTGCAGGCTGCTGTTTAAAAGAGAAGTCTTTTAGTTTCTCTTTAAAGGGTTCAATTTTTTCCAGGTGCGCTCAAGTTGTTCCTGGTTGAGCTCCATGTTACCCAGTTGGCTAAGTTTTGCCATTGGGGACTTAGGTTTTGTTTCTGCATTATCTCCCACCGCTTATGATTATACTGCTTTGGGACATCCCAAAGCAGTATGGAGCTGCATCTGTCGATGAACGATAGAGAAAACTGGATTTTTGTAAGAACTTACCGTAAAATCCTTTTCTCTGAAATTCGACAGACGCAGCGCCCGCCCCTCTACTTCTGAGTGAATGGGGTTTTTTGTCTTATAAACACTGCTTGCGACTAAACTGTTTGATGATAGCAGAGTCTAAAGGGGTTATGCCTGCAGGGACAGCCCCAATAGGCGTGGTTACAATTTTTTCCTGCCTAGTGCCTATTCCTAGAAGGAGGAGCATAACCCTATGAGTCATGAAGATTTGGAGCTGCGTCTGTCAATGAACTTCAGAGAAAAGGATTTTACGGTAAGTTCTTACAAAAATCCAGTTTTTCCCTTACATTGTGGCCTTTCATTTACAATGTGTATAGAAAAGAAACACCCTCCTACCCCCTTTAAAATCACATTTTCTTGCTTTGCAGCCTGAATTTAAGACACACAGATTTTGTTGTAGTCAGCTGTGTTTACATCCAAGTGACAGATTGGGGAAATGTAATTTTCTCTTTCATTCATCAATGGACACAGCGCTCCATAAATCATAACTAGTGGGTTATATTGCCTACTCGAGGAGTAGGGCTAGGCAGAACAAAAAACACCTGACTATGCCCATGGGCCATCCTCAGCTGGTATATAACCCCCCTTTCTGCTCTAGCTAATGAGTTTTAATCTGTCAGGAGTAAGGACCTAGGCTCCTGGCTGGGATCTCTGGTCCTAGCAATTTTCTCCTTCCTTACATCTTTTTTGTTTTTTCTTTTGGGAGATCTACAGTCTACTCCCGGGCTGGGCAAGGGGCTGGATAATCTGGATCCAGTGGTCCCCCAAGCCAAGTGAGCGCATGCATACCGCTGCTACGCACTGGGTCGGCCTCGACATAGCCTCACGGACTGAGGCTGGCCCGCGAGTTAAACGCCTCACAGGGTCGCATACGACCGGGCTTGGATCTGAGTTGCAGAGGTCCCCTGACTGACAGCTCCCCCACTTCAGTGGCGAGGAGTTCTATCTGGAGCGTTACCCGCACCATGGAAGGGTAAGTACAGTCGCCTGTCTCTCCCTTTTGGTGGTTTTCTTGGGGGTGGACGCGGGTAACCACCAGACGGTCAGACCTGCCTGCAGGATCCTTCCTCCCATCCCTAATTTCCTCACTGAGCTGGGCTTCCCCCACTCCCATTCCCCCTGTCCGAACCTAGAGTTTGGTGGGGGTCCCAGGGCAGAGAATGCAGCAGAGACCCCTGGGGTCTCCCTCACTATCCCCACTCTGTAAGGGTCCTGGGTTATTTTTTTTTTCCGCCCTGGTAGTCTGGAGGGGTCCCAGTGTAGGAGACCCCTAGGTGCATGCCCTGCTGTTTGCAAGGGGGTCCCAGTGCAGTGACCAGTGCAGAGTGCACAGCAGAGTCTCCCCTAATCATGTGTCCTACCTTTAGGGGGGGGTCCCCTTGCAGAGAATGCAGGAAAGATCCTGGCAGCCTGCTTCAGTGTTTGTAGCTGTTGGTGGCCATTTTCCTTTTGTCTGGCTGGTCTCCGTTTGGCGCTGGATGATGTCACGGGGGCCATTTTCTCTTGTCTTTTGGGGTCCCTGTTATTTCTCTCTCTGCTGATTGGTACCCTGAGCCTTGAGGGGATCCTTTAGTGGTGCCAAAAGATTGTTTTTGTACTGCAAGGTCTTCCTTTCCTTATGGAGCCTCAGGGTCGCATCTCCCCCACTGACCCCCTAATGAAGGTGGCAGGTTCCTCGGGACCCCAGGTTCCCATGGTTGCACTGACAGTGGTCCTGCAGTCCTTAGAGTCCTGGTTGAAAGTGGCGTGTTGGCAAAGGCCCAGGCAGAAGCGTCCCCCGCCTTCCCCTGCTCAAGCGGTCTCATTTGATTCTGAGCCTGATGCCACCGTGGACGCGGCCCATCCAGGGGGATTTAATATCACACCCCCTGATCCATCAGCTAGTAAGGGTGATTTCTCCATGGTCGCAGCAGCGAATGAAAAAACCACTGGTAGACTCACTTATCACTGCAGTGCGTGAGACTTTCAAAATTATTTTGTGACTATGGTCCTTACTGCCTTGAGATCATTCACAAGCTCCTTATATGTGTTTCTGGGCTGATCTCTCACTTTTCTCATGATTTTCCTTGCCCCATGAGGCAAAATCTTGCATGGAGCTCCAGACCAAGGGTGATTGATGGTTATTTTGTATTTCTTCCATTTGCGAATAATCACTCAACAGTTGTCTCCTTCTCACCAAATTCTTACTGATGGTCTTGTAGCCTATTCCAGCCTTGTGCAGGTCTACAATCTTGTCCCTGAAGTCCAAACGTTTGATTTTCAACTGTGATCAGCTGTGGTCATTTTGATTAGCTCAGTGTGAACTTTCCTGGAGCATTTCAGTCCCTGGTAGTTCAGCTGAAGCAAACAGTCAACTATGGGTGGCAAGGTACTGTCCCCGAGATCTCCGGGATAAGGATGTGGACAGGCACAAGTCAGGAGATGGATACAAATTAAATTTCAAAGGCTTTATCAATGCATAGAAACACAGAAATATATTATTTAGAAGTGGAAGGTATTTGGTACAACACAGACCCTCTGTGAATCAGGATGTCGCTCCACACTTGAGAAAACTGGTCAGAGAGGCAAACCTATCTGAAGCAGTTGCATGAATGTGGGCATATATTGCAGTCTAGATGTGCAAAGTTAGTATAGACTAACAGACTAAAGGCTGTAATTAAAGCAAAAGGTAGTCCACCAAAATCCTAACACAAGGGTGTGATCCTTTTTCCAACTCAGTGATTCTGTTTTTTGATTTTTTTATTTTTTTTTTTTTTTTTTGCATTTTGGTGTTATATCTTTCACTTGGATGTTATAGGTTGCACACATTGGGGGAGTGAATCAGCAGGCCGAGTGGCCACGATGTGGGCCGGGCACCTGCGATTACTCCCCGTGTAAACACGGTAGACTGCTGTTCTCTCAGTAATGAACACAGGGATCATTTGTTCCTCTTAATTAGGAACACAGGTCTCTGTTCATCCAGCAGGCCCATCGCCCACACAGTTAGAAAGTACCCTCTAGCGACACATTTAACCCTTTGATCGCCTCCGGGGGTTAACCCCTTCCCTGCCAGTATCATTAGTACAGTAACAGTGCATATTTTTAGCACTGATTACTGTAGTAATGTCACTGGTCCCCACAAAAATCTCAGGTGTCTGATCTGTCTGCCGCAATGTCGCAGTCCCACTAAAAATCACTGATCGCCGCGCATTACTGGTAAAAAAAATAAAATAAAAATTACATAAATCTTTCCCCTAATTTGTAGATGGGATAACTTTTTTGCGCAAACCAATCAATATGCACTTGTTGGGTTTTTTAACAAAAATATGTAGCAGAATACATATTGGCCTAAAATGATGAAAAAATTTTATTATTTTTTTTTTATTTTATTTGGGAATGTTTTATAGCAGAACGTAAAAATTTTTTGTTTTTTTTAGAATTGTCCTTTTTTTGTTAACACAAATGAAAATCGCAGAGGTGATCAAAATACCGCCAAAAGAAAGCTCTATATGTGGGGACAAAAACGACATCTTTTTTATTTGGGTACAGCGCCGCACGACTGCCCAATTGTCAGTTAAAGTAACACAGTGCCGTATTGCAAAAAATGGCCTGGTCGTTAAGGGGTAAACCTTTCAGTCCTGAAGTGGGTAAAGGGGGGTGATTCTTTTCTATATCCATTGTACTTCTAAATACTTTGGCAAATCAGCTTTGTTAACATTGTGAAATATCTTGTTTTAGATATTGCTGTAGATTTACAGTTTAACATTTGCACCCCGGTCACACTGATCGCAACATTGAAACCGTGGTACTTTACCTGAAGTAGCACCATTTCAAAGTAGTATCACGCACAGATGTCTATGCAAGTTGCACCTGAACTTGCAAAAAGTAGTGCATGAACTACTTTCAAAATCGGTGCAACTCCGACTGAGGCAAACTCGCCCCACGTAGACCGCTTCCAATGCGGACAACAAGGTGTGACTTTTCATGCGATTTGACAATGTCAAATCGCACGACAAGTCACACTGGTGTGACCGGGTACTTACAGATTTGAAAAAAAAACTGAAATCTTTGTCATATCAACAAAAAACTACCCCCCACTCACTATACATAATCCCTGTCATGTACTAAACTGGCCCTTCCTAAAGGCTTCCGAAAGGTAGAATCTTCTAGAAACATTTGCCCTGTGTTCTTGTTTTACACATTGTAGATAGTGTGCAATGTCAGCTTTTCCTAAGACTTTTCTAAATAGTACATTGTCTGTCTGAACGTAATCTTTTCAAATTTTATAATTGTAATGGAAAAAATGGCAGATTTTAGATGTTACCCGCTCATTGTATTCCATTGCTCTTCATCAAGCGTCACTAAATGGCGGCCCGCGGTCCGGTTCCGGCCCCAGTAACCTTATCCGGACCGCAGCCTCGCCAAGTAATTGCCTGTTTGTTCTGTCCCCGCCGCTGGCTCGCCTGCCTGCCCTCCTGCTATGTTCAGACGTCCCTTTCATATTAGCACTGCACTTCCCTCTCCCCACACTTCCCGTCTCACTCACACAAGACATGAAGTGCGGAAGCTCTAAACATAGGGGCGGGACTTTCAAAGCCAAGAAGCGGGTGACTGGTTGATAGGCAGTGGGGCAGTCCCCGCAATCAGTCACCCACCTTTAACGTGAAAAGCCTCACCCCTTGTCCAGGGCTGCAGTGATTTCCGTCCTGGGTGAAAAAAGGTAGGGTTCTGTGGGGAGGGGGGAGTGCTGCGCTGCAATGAAAAGGACTGGAGTTTAATATCAAGAGTGCTGTGATGGGGGTCTGTGATAGGGGTCTGTGATGTGTCAGTCTGTGTTTTGGTCTTTTTGATGTGTCAGTCTGTGTTTTGGGGTCTTTGATGGGTCAGTCTGTGGTGGAGTCAGTCTGTGTTTTGGGGTCTTTGATCGGTCAGTCTGTGGCGGGTCAGTCTGTGGCGGGTCAGTCTGTGGCGGGTCAGTCTGTGGCGGGTCAGTCTGTGGCGGGTCAGTCTGTGGCGGGTCAGTCTGTGGCGGGTCAGTCTGTGGCGGGTCAGTCTGTGACTAGGGGGTCCCTGACGGGTCAGTCTGTGATTGGTGGGTCTGTGATGAGACAGTCTGTGATGTAAAGGGGGGGTGTGAAGGGGGGTACTGAGGACACTGATGAAAAAGGGGGTCTGTGTTGTGAAGGGTGGGCGGGGGGGGGGGTGCTGAAGGACACTGATGTAAAAGGGGATCTGTGATGTGAAGGGGGGACTGAGGACACTGATGTAAAAGGGGATCTGTGATGTGAAGGGGGGGGGGGACTGAGGACACTGATGTAGAAGGGGATCTGTGATGTGAAGGGGGGGGGGGACTGAGGACACTGATGTAGAAGGGGATCTGTGATGTGAAGGGGGGGGGGCTGAGGACACTGATGTAAAAGGGGGGTCTGTAATTTCCGCACTAGCAAAACACAGGTCTCTGCAAGGGCAATAGAAAACAATTGTTTTCTGTGTGTCCTATTCATACTGCAACAGTACCCCTGAGTGTAGAGCAGTGCAGTGTGAAATGCAGACTGTTTCTATGCACCGGAACTGAGCTGCGGTGCATAAACAAAAATGAAATCTAATTTTGACATTTCAATAAAGTTGAAAAAAAAAAACCACAAAGCGTGATCTGTGTGTGGGCCCTAAAGGGGTGTGTGTGGGCACTGTGACGTGCATGAGAGGCTGCAATGTGGAGGATATCATGTGGAGTCTTGGCACCAATATGAAACTTGGACCTCCACTAGAAGAAAATTTTTCCGACCGGACCGCCATGAATTTTATTTAAGGACCCCTGCTCTACATCATGCAGTGAACCTATTTAAAGGCTCACAGCCTTTCAATTCTCTATCTAGTATGCAATCGTTAATTTTTTTTTAAACGTTTACTGGGAATTTACACAGAAATATCCCCATCGTGAAGTCCCTGAGCTAACTGTTAAATGCTAATAGACAGGTATCGGACACTGAATTGTTTGGCATGCATAAGCTGCACATGGGTATAATGATTACCGATGTTTACTCAGGAACTTGTTGACAGTTTGTGAGTAAAAAAAATAAAAACTGTTTTAACCACTTTCCGACTGCCTAACGCCGATCTACGTCGGCAGTCAGCCCCTCACAGGCAAAGTGACGTAGGGCTACGTCACTAGCTTGTGAGGGTCTAGGGAGCGAGCGCGCGCCCCCGGAGGCGCGCTCCCGCGTGGTCACGGACCCCCCCGCGCGTGTGACCAGCGGACCCGATGTCTGCCGGTCACTCGGCGATCGGCGGGGGAGAGGGAGAATGTCAGGCAGCTTGTGTAAACAAGCCACCTGTCATTCTCCTCGCTGTAAAGACACTGATCACACGGATCTAGTATGTAGATCCGTTGATCAGTGTCCTTACAGCTCAAGCCACAGCCAATCACAGTAGAAAGCACGCCCCTAGGGACACACACAGCCCCTCCCTCCCAAATAAAGTTAACTCCTTCACTACCAGTGTATTTTTACAGTAACAGTGCATATATATAGCACTGATTACTGTAGAAATGTCACTGGTACCCCCAAAAGTGTCAAAAATGTCAGTCAAGGGTCCGATCTGTCCGACCCCAATGTCGCAGTCCCGCAAAAAAAATCGCAGATCGCCGCCATTACGCGTTAAAAAAAAAACAACAAAAATGACAAAAATCTTTCCCTTTGTTAGTAAATGCGATAACCTTTGCGCAAACCAATCAAAATACGCTTTTTGCGATTTTTTTTTTTTTTACCAAACATAGGTAGCATAAAACAAATTGGCCTAAAATGTTAAAAAATTTAGATTTTTGCATTTTTTGGGGGGGGAATTTCATATAAAAAAATGTGAAAAATATTGCTATTTTTGCAAAATTGACGCTCTTTTTTTGTTAATAGCGCGTGATCAAAAAATCGCACAGGTGATCAAATACCACCAAAAGAAAGCTCTGTTTGTGGGAAAAAAAGGACGCCAAATTTGTTTAGGTACAGCATCGCACGACCGCGCAATTGTCCGTTAAAGTCACGCAGTGCCGAATCGCAAAATACCCCCTGGTCGGAATGGGGGTAAAATCTTCCGGGGCTTAAGTGGTTAAAGACCTCTGAAATGTTAAGTATAAGCGAGTAAATGTGTGCAAAGAGTGAAATTCTTCATTTGGCAGTGTTGTAATACATTTTTTTTACACCTAAGTGCAGCAATTTGCTTGCATACATGTGTTTACTCTTCTATAAGCAGGTTTATGCGAGTATAAATAAGTAATAAATAAATAAAATAATAATAATAACAAAGTAATAAGTGATAAATAAATAAGTAATAAATAAATAAGGTTTATGTGAGTATAAATGAGTATATTGTTGTGTACGCTGTATTACGGATATTTACTCTCGCTGTGTGCATGCTTCCACATAGACAACAGTGCATCTCATCTGTAAAAAAAATAACAGCTTTTTTTTTTTTTTTTTATTTTACTCCCGTGTGCAAGAGGCTTCCTTTCACATCTGTTAAGGAGTGGTTTTAGAACATACAGGAGTCAGACTTAAATATCACCATTATTTTATTAATCAGATCATAGACAATACATTTTTCCATTTTGTAATAATTAGTGTTTATTTTCATTAGTTAAAACGGAATTTGCATCTATTAAAAAACAGTTTTGCACTATTAAGCATCCACATTCTTCAGTTTCTTATTTGCGTCAGTTTTGGTGTTCATCAGTATTTGGATAAATCAAAGATCGTTATGGTTTCACCTTTCATTTTACCCCTATTATTTTGAGTATTATATTGCCAAGCACACAATGAATACAGCTTCCAGCAGTTGATCTTTTGCAGATTAAGCGAGACCAGGTACATAGTTACTGTGGGTGAAAGCTGTCCATACAGATTGTCATATAAAAAAAAAAAAAAAAAAGCTTTGCGGCAGACATTTTGATAGTTTAACACCAGACCATTCATATGTTAATTGTTGTGTGAACACTGTTAAAACAGCACAAGAATGGCAATTGTTTTTATTATAGCAAGGAGACTGCTGGAGTTTCATGAGGCAATGTGAAAACTTAGCCTCCCTTTAGAGGACACAGCTTAAAATGCAAATCCCACTTTGCCTCATGATAGACATGGCATTGGGTCTAAGGTGCAATAACAAGTTTGTGAAATTCTAGAGTCTGTTTCAGGTTATCAAACATGTTGGAAATTGTGCAATTCTGTGATATTGGGCAATATCCACTTGTTACAAGTTATTCAGCCAACATCACTGAATACTCGATGTGTGAATTTGATAATCAGGATTATTTTTTTGATTACCTGATCTGAAAATATTACTTTTTCATCATGCTTAAACAAAGTAATTGATTTTGGCATTGATCAACAACTGCCATACAGTACAGGTTTTCCTATTTACAGAATCACATGTTGAACTGCACAATTGTTTGTGAATGTTCTCCATATACATCTCTTATAAATGGAGCGGTCAACTCTAAAGTTTTTGAAAAGCTTGGTAAACAATTCACGGTATCCCTAAATATTAGATCGCTGTCGATTATTGATTAGACAGCTAATAGGTTTACTCCTGTCAGTTAAATGCATTAAAATATACAGTTTTATCCTGGAAATATGTAAAAAGCTTTAAACCATGACCTGTTCTAACCCAGTTGTCTGTGAGCAGTGGGCCATTGTAGTTTTCCACTGATGGTAGTTTTTAAAGGTTATCTGTAGTAGCTGCTGGATCACATCACTTATACAATTCAACTAACGCAGCATGTAGTGGACAAAATTATTCTAATCAAGTGCCATTTTAAAAATAATATTTTATCCGCATCACATTGTTTAACACACCCTATTTTTTAGAATTAAATGATGGGCTTCTTGTCTTTTTTTTTCTGCTTATATAATCAGTTAAGGCTTGTTACAGATGGGTCTCAAAATGAAGCACTCATGCATGATTTTCTCTCCCATTACATTCACCAATGTTCACTCAAATGTCTTGATCTGAATGGCTTAATACCCACAAGCACCTTTTAAATTGGAGAACTTTGCCCTTTTACTGTTCAGGCAACCACATTGCAGGGTCATGAACAGCAAATTAAAATAAAAAATGAGTTTGCTTTCTGTATTACTTTTTGAAAGATTATTTTAACTTCCTGTTCCCGGTGAACCCAAAAGTTAAAGTAAAACCCCTAGTGGTGTACCAGACGACCACAAAAACCGAAGAGGTTTAATACTTTGCCACGGTACAAAACTAAAAAGAAAAGTCTAGGTTTTTGATGGACTTTAAAATGTAGATTGCATATTAAAAAGTCAAATCCTGTTTCAAATAGAAGAGGGTTTACATTGGTAATTTTAGATTATTTTGTATGTTATGATTTGCTAAAAGATAAAACACTTATATTGTTGTAATTTAAGTTTACCATTTGTGGTAAGGAGGTGGGGCTTTATACAGAAGCAGAAACTTTGAGAAATCTTTCTTCTGTCCTTTTCCCAAAACATATTTGTGTATAACAGACTTGCTCTCTCTGCTAGTGGAGGTTGGCTGGTCACACCTAGTCACTTCAGAGACTGCAGGGAGTGCTGGGCTTTCTTATTAGAAATTCCATCATAAGTTTTATACTGTAATAAGTTTTTTGAGTTTTTTGTTAAGTAAAACTTTATAAACTATTTCAAAATATAAAATTATGAATTAACTTCCATAATTAAATGTATTAAAATTTTTATATTTGTAATCCCTGTGTAAATTGTGTTTTGTAGCTGCTGTTTGATTATCTAGCTTATTCTCCAGCTCTATATTTCTTTTGGTGCCTAAACTTTCTTGAAATTTTACACAAATTATACCTATAGTTTATATCCTATTTTTATTTGACAAATTCAATCATCTGTGTGTGTAAAGCTGGCCATACATGCATGCATTGAATTTTGGCCTGTTCAGCATGGACCAGCCAAATTTTGATCCATGTATAGGTACTGTACTCTACCAATTAACTTCTGTACAACTGTCCTGGTGGATTTTCCCAGCTTGATCAGTACTGCAGGCTAAAGACTGCAGCACGGATCAGTGTATTCTGACAGCGGGGATGTCGCTCCGCTGTCAGAATACAAATAGTTTAATAGGAGTATATCCCCATCCACCGTAAATATGTGGATTGGGAAATCGGGTCAGTTTTTTTTATTTTGTTCAACCCGCTGGCTTAACAAATTGATGTATGGGCTGCCTACTCTGCAGGGGAGGAAGATTGAGAGATCGTTTTACTAGATTGGTATTGAAAACAGCAGCTTGTAGTGGGAAGGACCAGGAAACATATGTTCGTTTTTACATGTTTCACTGAGATTATTTAGATTATACTATAAGTGTTATTTTAAAGGATAACTAAACTCAAGAACAAAATTGCTAAGTATTGTAGGTTACAGATCTGATAGGGGCTGCATTAGTTTGTGTTTTTCTTCGTTTTTTTTTTGTTTTTTTAAAGCTTCAAGCATTTCCATAAAATACTTGTTGATCTAGCCGGAAAGACAGTATCCTCACTTCCTGTCACCTGCACCAAATATCTTCCTTTCTAGCTATATTCGGTTAACTACCAATTGCACTGCCCCCAATGTGGTGGGGATAAAGATACAGAGTCATATGTATGTAGTCCATACCAGGAAATCAGTCTAGGGTGACCACCATTTCTCCCTTTTAAAGATACAGTGACATAGCCACCCAGTGATAAAAAGTGTGTATGTAGCCACCCCACACACAGCTAGTATGCTGCAATATATTTACATTTTCAGTTATGGGTTTAGATATACTTCAATGCCTACTGTGCCTATGAAAAAAATTGGTTTTCATGGCCAGTATTACTCTGACCCCAAATTAGGGATGGCAAGCTGCAAAAAGAATGTTCATTAGTGAAACAAAAATATGCATATGATTGTGTTGAATTTTTAAAATGAAGGTGTACATCTACTGCTCTTCCCTGCTCTCATTTGTGACCTTTGTAAAACTCAATACAGAAATGTATGAAATTTCTTTTTAAAATATATTAATCAATTGGCATGTAATTTGTAAGGAGGGCATATGTTATAGTATTTTGTGGACAGCTTTTCTGTCCTTGCAGTTACTGTGCTTAATTAGGAGTAAACTGTATAGAAAAGGGCTCAGAATTGCTAAAGGTGGACATGGATTGTTATTTTATTTTTTTTATAACCGTTTAGGTAAAATGTCTTTAGGTTGTATTTACTGTAGCAAACCCTTTGCTAAGTAGTTTACATTAAGGTTTTATGGAAATTTTATTTTGCTATTTAAAAGTCTGTTCCTACATTGATATGATCTAGATGCATAAATAAAGTAAAATAATCTGAATTTAATGAAAGCTAAATAGTTGGGCACTCAGTGTTTATTTACACTCTAGAAAAAAGTTTTCAAACATGTTTTTGGAAAGTTGGAAAGATAGCTGCAGGAATGCCATTTCTCCCTGTTTATTGCTGTCCTAAACCTGATTGGTGTTTATAAATTGACTAAATAGGTTCTCTTTTGCTTGCTTATGCTGTTGTGAGATTTCTATTCTTTCAGTTTGACATGTTTATTGTCTGTCTATATTGGTAGTATAAGGACTGAACATTTCAATGCTAAATTCTCCTTGTTATCTAGTTTCTGTAGAGACCCAGAGAACACAAAAGAAGTAGGAAGCTTTGAAAGACTAGGCCCGCCCCCATCTATTTTTTTTGTTGTTTTTTTTTTTTGTTTTTTTTAAATAGTGTATTGTAAAAATGCCCTGAAGTCTGTGATCTGGCCTGGCATTGACCAGAGTCATATATTAAATTCATGGCTTTTCCTTATGTGCACAAAGTACACTGCACTGAAAAGTGTAAACAGAGGAGTAAAAGGGTCAAAACTTACAGATTTTTAAAAGTGGCTTTTTAAAAATGCTTGCTTTTTATAGATGGTAAAAGCACCAGTTTCACTAAATAAGCAACACATACGTTTAGTTAGTAAAATAAAATCTGTAAATATTCTTCCATATACAACCCCCCCCCCCCCCTGCGCACACACGCTCGCGCGCGTGCAACACGCGTGCGCACACGACAATTAAATTGTCCAGCCTATTAGACACATGGTTTAATTATTGGCGGTGAAGTATAGTTATGGTTGTTCTGTTCACTGACATGCAAGTTGTTTTTTGGTGAAACTGATGCTGTTTAATGCTTTTTGACATAGGACCACTGACTTGTTTGATTGGTGTGGGTGCTATATGGGAACCTCATGTGGTGAAAATATCCATAAGAATGGCAGGACTTATTACTTTTTTTTGTTCACGTTCTTCTATCAGTAGCACAAACAATTGCAATATCCTAGGTGTAAAACACTTTTTTAAAGGCGAGTTATCATAAAACACCATACAGTGGAGTGTTCGGCATGATCCAGTCATTTAAAAGAAGACGTAATAATTTAAACACCTTCCCTATCTACTCCTGTGTTTCTTTACCAATGTACGAAAAAAAAAAACTTCATTAAAACATTTTTTATTATAGAATGCCTTGGAAATCACTTTTTTTTTCTTTTTTTTAAAGCAGCTTAAGGTGACAGGTTTCACTTTATAAAATAATTTTGGGAGAGTAAGAATTGAAACATGTCATTTGTCCATGAATGCACCTATATGGAATCATATAGTAGGCAAGTCTTACAAGAAGTAAAGGATGAGTGTTGATCAATTTTTTTTTTTTTCACCATCCTCATGGTTTAGTAGGTGAGATGCCAAAGATGGACACAGCTGTAGAAATGTTATTTCCTGTATCTTAGATAATATGGCAGTATCACAGTACTCATGGGAATTAAGACAAGTGCACATTTGCACCTCTGAACTTTAACGAATTCAGCTCATCTTGATCTTAAAATTCCTAACTGCATTTACAAATGCGCTTTGTTGCCAATGGTCCACCTAGGCACTTAGCACTGGAATGTATTGGATGATCTGAGGAGTCCCCTCGCTGTACCTTCATATGCCCTGCCATGTAGAATATAGTCACTGAGGTGCCACCCTCACTGGTTAAGCACTCAGCTTAAATAAAACTGTCAGAGAGTGGTATAGATGTACACAAATACAATGACGAAGAGATTCAGTACAGTCCCTATAATTCCCAACATGGCTAAAATGGATTCCTCTTTCTCTTCCTTATCCTCTTGCCTTTTCACTTCTGCTGCTGCTGCTGTGATAGCAGATGTGACCATGTTTCCCAGAAAAGTCTTCAGCAATCCTCCGAAGACTGTCTAGAGGAAAAGGATTTTAAACGAAAATACTTTTACTTTCATGTCATCTGTAATGCATAAAAATTGTATTTGATATCCACCTATAGTTTTTACATCGTAGCTTCTATGGCATGCCAATGCAGAAGTTAAGCATTATGAAATTTAAAATCCCCACAAAAGTAAGATCAGAGAATGCATTTTCTGAGCAATGCAGCCTTTTATTTATACTATCCCTGTTATGTTACTGGTAGAAAAAAAAAGCTAATATTTAAAATCTTTGTAAAGCATGAAACCTGTTGGAAAAAAAGTAAGGGCATAGGAGGTCCATTCCAAGCAATGGCATGTTATATTAGCATACTTAAATAAGTGTCTTCCTATTTACATTGGTTACATGTAACCAGCCAAGCATTGTGCATTGGTAATGTATCTTCATATCCCTTGTAGCGGACCTGGCTATTGACATACTGATAAATTGAGTACTCTATAATCCATTTGTATACTTGGAGTTGTATTGCCAATTAACCCTTTTCCGTGCTGGAGAGTCTTGGTTTGCTAAGATGTTGACCATTCAGAAATGAGGACTGGCTTTGTATTCAATAATCCTACCACCTACTATGCCACACAATGACAGTACGAGTCAACAGTTTGATTGCATTAATTAGGTATTGCCAGTTTATGCTGTGATGGTAATGTCATGGTCGGTGAAAACCTGAATGCAGATTCATAGGCTGCACCGTGCAACTGTTTTTATCTCGTATAATACATGTCTTTTGCATGTGACCTTTTAAAAAACAAAAAAAAACGTATTAGGCAAATTTGTAATTACAACATCTTGTTTTTTTTTTTTTTTTTTTTTTAATCCATGTTTACATTCATATGACAGCAGCTATGTAAGTTTCACATTTCAAAGAGCATGTATAAAGCCATTGTTATCTTGGTAGTCTCCATTTTTATACAGCCTACAAAATCATTTAAATGTAAGATTTGATTAGCCATTAGATTATGGGTTGCACGTGCCCTAGTTAGATTATGGGTTGCACAATGTCTCTTTGAACTGAATAATTTAAATTGGCAACTGATAATAACGATTCATAGTGGGAGGTGTAGGTTGTGTACAATTCTTTTGTCTCATTTGCTTTGCTGAGGGTACTGTAGTTTAGTGTTCTAAGAATTATGCTGCTGTGTTTATCTTTCCCTTTTTTTATTGTGTGATTACTTGTTTCAAGCATGCAATCTATTAAAATGGGGTTTTGGTTATGAATAAGAATTGCTTACCCTACTCTGCATCAGGAGCACAGTGACATCAGGCATGCTTCTGTGTCCTCAACACAATGGGAAAGCAAGCTTTTATCTTCAAGCAGAGCCGTATCACACATATGTTCATATACATGTATACACTATCTCTCTCTGCTTCCCTCTAATAACGAGCAGCATACAGCAGTAAAATCACAAATGCTCAGTCTGTCATTTATCCAAATAATTTAAGCGACATGAAAAAGATGAAACTTTCAGTATTGATCCACAACACGAGAACAGCTTTTCCAAGATACTTGTCCTCAGCTTAAATCCACTTTTGGTGTGTTTTTTTTCCCCCACTACGCCGTCCACAGCCAGCCGGGAGCTCCTACTTTAAGATTGGCTTTTCTTTTTTTTTTTTTTTTTCTTTTTCTTTTTTTTTATTTCAGAGGGTTTTTTCATTGACCTGATGGAATTCCATTCCTGGATTTTCCCTTTTAATGAGATTGTAAATTCTGGTGTCTCCTGCTCCGAGTAACATAGTTTTACCTCCAGTAGTGCTTGCCATTAAGCTCCATTAGTGTGTGCTTGATCTGCGTAATGTAATCTATGTATGGAGTTTCCAGTACCAGGTACACTTCACACCTAAGCAGGCATCACTGGCAGATAATTCCAAGGCGTCATCATGGATATGGCATAACTCAGCAGCGGCTATCTCCAGCAAAGAAGCAGAGTAGTCATGCTCTGGATTGAAATACAGTAGCGAGCTGTGACATTGACTAAACAAGCACCTGGCACTTTCAGAATAAAGGAGCTACAAGCTGCCCTCCCAGACAGTGAGTTGCATAACAATGCGCAGCAGCACCATTGTCAGGCCAGGCACATTTGAAATCTGCAACCATTCCACCAAGGAGCGTGTACATGCAGAAGGGAGGGGAGTGAGAGAGTTAAGCCCAGTCCTGGAAGCTCTAAGGGAAAGCTGCGTGACAAATGGTGACATTAGAGCACTGGAGCTGAAAAGCTGCTTCTACCTTTTTGTTTTTCCCATGCTTTGTTACGACAGGGATATTTTTTTTAAGGAAGGAACTGCCTCTTTATAGTCACTCCTCGCAAGCTTACCACCCAAATCAGATGGGTCACAGTGCGTGCGTCATCAGGCTGTAACCAATGCTGATGACTAGAGGGTAATGTCCCTCGAGCATCTGTTTATGGAAAGCAATTATTTGAACTAACCTTCTGAAAATTAGAAAGTGTATGTGGAAGCATGCATTTATGCATGTGTGTGCTCATGTCTCATTTTCTCAACACCCAGTCTATTTAATCATTTGTCCTTTTTCATAATTCTTTGCATGGCAGTTTTGCATAAAATCTAGTTCAGGTTTGTAGATGGCTTATGAAAATGTCGAATAATGGATATTCTGCAACAGTAATGCAGAGCTACCTTGAAAATATTGTATAAAGATGATTCAATTCCTGTGAAACTACACATTGATACACAATTTTTTTCATAATGCAATATTCTGTTTTCGCACCACTTTTAATATATAATGTGGCATAACAAAACGAAAAAAATGCATTCTTTAAATGTTCTGCCTCTTGCAAGTTGCATAATCGTATGTAGGGTGTTTATTTGGTTCACCTTCATTTTTGTTAATACTTAGAGCTGCATGTCAAACAAAAATTTTGGCATAAATTATCCTTTAGATCACAAATAGAACAAATAAATATATATTATATTATATTTATATATATATATATATATATATATATATATATATCAAGTCAGTGCTAAAACTATAAAAATAAGGCAGCTAGCAACAGGGTAAATATACAGAATTCCCTAAAAAGCATTCGTTAAAACAAAATGCAGCACCTTAAATGCACAAAAGATGAAAACATTACTCTTAAAATTGAAAGTCAATCAGTATAAAGAAATTGGGAGAAAGAAGAAAAGTTCTGATTTAGAGTCTTGCTTGTCCCAGTGTGACTTCCACCATCCAGAGGGTAAAGAAGACCACCATTTGTGACTGAAAAAATATTGCATTTAGCGACTCCAAAAGCTGACAGTGCAGCAAATCGCACATTTATTAGACAACAGAGATCAGCATCCCTCTATGTCCATCCAGGCTCCATCCATCCACTTTTGGTCTTCTCACTGACGCTGTTACTATGCACCACCAGGGGGAGTTAGAATCCTGGATGACTTCCTGATGACGCCTTTCCGGTGAAATGCATTGAGGTCCATAGCAGCAGTGCAATTTCTGGGTCTTGCTGACGTCATGTCCGACTTAGGTGGACAGCACGCCTGTTCTTAGATAGGAACAGCGAGGAGTGTGATTAAAACCATGGAGATTGAACAGTGGGTGCCGCTGTATGGCACAAGAAAATGTAATTGAACTGACATGTTTTTATTGGAAACTCTTTAAAAAACATATTGCACTATTTTTGCACGCATTTTTATTCTGTGATTTTTCTGCTGGTGGAACCGGATAAGAGCGAAAAAGGGTAAACGCTGGGCATACATCAATTTTAAAGATATATCCTAAAAAAGTGTGAGGGTCTTGGTGACCCAAAGGCTTCTCCTTTACACTAGGTGGTGGATCACATGTATTAAGCAGTGGATCACATGTATTAAGCAGAGCACTCATAAGTGAGCAGAGCATGCAGCACCAAGAGCACATGTGGTGACAGGAAGAAATTGATTAGAAGGTTAATTTGTGTTTCTCTTACGTCCTCAGACAGTCGCCGCCTCCTCTAAGTCATCACTATTGGGTATTGACTTCCGCTCCACAGGAGTAGCTAGGCATAAGACTTAGTCAAAAGAACAAAAGCATTTTGCATAGACACACCCATGGCGGCTGTCCCACTGGTCAATACCCCCCTGCAGTGATCCCTCCCAACTCAGTTTTTTTCTGCCTAGCGTCAGGAGTAGTTAGGCTTCCCTGTGCTGGGGCTACAGTCTCAGCCTTTCTAATCTTTTTTCTTTTGATTTTCTTTGAAAATGTCAAGTTTTTCTTGGATTTACTAGTTGTTTATTTTGTAAGCTTTAGTTTTTAGTCGGATCTTCGGATGAAGATGGATTCTTGCGGAGCTGGGAATCGGACTGACCGACCTGGTTCTCCAGGGCAGAGGGTCAGAGGGACCCCCAGCCTGCCATCGAGCGTTCAGCCATGTGTTCGTCCTGGCATTATGAAGGACCCATCCCTGCTTGCAGCAGCGATGCAGCCTGTGAGGTGGCTACCTCACTGGACACATCTGCAGTGTCCTGTCCTTGGCTAACGGCATTCCCTGTCAGATGAGGACAGCGGCTTTCCGTTCATAGAGGCACCCCACGCCGTCTGGTACAGGTAAGTACTTCTGTGTGGGGCCTCTGTCTGGGGTGGCAGTCCTGTGTTGCTGTGTGTTCCCCATGTCTGTGCCTGTGTGGGGCTCCCTGATGCAATCCCTGCGGGGGGTCTCCTTTTACATGCGCTGCGGTGCTGTGTGGTTTTGGGGGCCCCTTCCCCGGTGTCACTGCAGTGTTTTGGGGGTGCAGACTGTGCGGCGGCCGCAGCGGGTAAAAAACGCGCGGTCCGCCATTTTAAGTATGGGCAAGCATGTCTGGCTTAACTGCATGCTGTTTTGGCGCCATCTTGTGTGTGGCAGAACGATCATTCCGAGCACATGTTCGGCGACCATCTTGCCAAAGCCTCCCATTCAGTTCTATGGGAAGCCATTTTCCCTGGGTCTTACAGCTTATAGTTCAGCCTCTGATGACCTCACTTCCTTTTCCTCTGAAGCAGCGATCGATGTGGTAACACTCTGTGGGGGCTCTGCAGACTGCCTCTTCCATAACTCTTTGTTTTGTCCTTCCTGGCTCAGTTTTGTCTCCTTTTGGGGGTCTGTGTTCACTGTGCATATAGCGGTGGGCTGTGCACTCCGCAGCGATCTTAAAGGGCCAGTACCTTTTTACTGTAACTTGGGCAATGGAATCTCAGGACAACAAATTCCCCCCAGCCTTGGTGGGGGACCCCAGTCCTGCTGTACCCCCTGTTATACCTGATTTGGCCACCGTAGTGGCGTCTTTAGTGTCCAAAATGAAGGTGCTGATGGCTGAACGAGCTGCTAGGAAAAGGCCTAGATTATCTATCGCCTCTGATTTAGATGGTGATGTGGCTGCTGTGGCGGGCGTGCCCTTTTCAGGGTCTCGCTCATCCCTGGACCCCACTGGGGTTCCGCCTCTCGACCCAATCAAGGGTCCTTTCGTGCCTTTAGGAATCAAACCAAGGGCAAGCCCTTCAGGGGCCATGGTAGCCAGAAGGAGCCCTGGGCGGGCAAGCAGAAGTCCGGCACTGCCGGTGCAGCGGGTCAATCCGCCTCTGCCTGAAGGGGCGCCCTCACACATTTCTGGGGTGGGGGGGACGTTTGTGCGGATTCCTCCAACCTTGGCTGCTCCGTATTCCGGACAGGTGGGTTCAGGAAATCATTAGATCAGGGTACAAGATCGAATTCCTTTCCTGGCCGGCGGACAGATTTTTTCCCTTCAAATCTTCATTTGACCCCTGGGCGCCTGCAGGACCTGCATCAAGGGGGTGATTGTCCCGGTGCCTCATCGAGACAGGTTTCGGGGGTTTTTATTCCAATCTGTTGACTGTGCCCAGAAAGGAGGGCAAGGTACGTCCTATTCTGGACCTGAAAGCGCTGAACCGCTTTGTGCGCATTCGGAAGTTCCATATGGAATCTCTCCGCTCGGTGGTGGCCTCCCTGAGCCCAGGGGAATTCCTGGCCTCTATAGACCTGAAGGATGCGTACCTACACATCCCCATTTTCGAGGGTCACCAGAGGTACCTTCGGTTCGCAATCGCAGAGGACCACTATCAGTTTGTGGCGTTACCTTTCGGTCTCGCTTCGCCTCCAAGGGTCTTTACCAAAGTGTTGGCGCCTGTTCTGGGCCTGCTAAGGGCAAGGGCATTGCGGTCTTGGGGTATCTGGACGATCTCCTCTTAATATCGAGTGTCAGCCAGAACCTACTGCGTGATCTGTCCACCACGGTACAGACGCTCCAGGAGTTCGGATGGACCATCAACGTACAGAAGTCGACCTTGTCTCATTCGGTTCGTCTTGCCTATCTGGGAATGATCCTGGACTCTGCTCAAGCAAAGGTGTTCTTGCTGGAGGACAAGCTTCGGACCTTACAGGACGAGATCAGGTCCCTCAGGGACAAACCATCCTCGTCACTCAGGACCTGCATGCGGTCCCTAGGGTTGATGGTATTGGCCTTCGAGGCGATACCCTTTGCTCAGTTTCACACACGGTCTCTTAAGGAGGGGATCCTGACCAGGTGGGACAGACTTCCTCAGTCCTTGGCTCTGAGGGTCTCATTGAGTCGCTGGACCAGAATGGATCTTCTGTGGTGGCTCCAGTCCCCGGCGGTGTCAGGAGGAAAGTCCTTCCGTCCGTTACTGTGGACAGTGATTACCACGGATGCCAGCCTGTCGGGCTGGGGTGGAGTCCTGGGCAACCTGTCCGCCCAGGGCACTTGGTCGGGGGAGGAATCCTCCCTTCCGATCAATGTGTTGGAATTGAGAGCGATCAAGCTTGGTCTCTTCCAGTGGTCGGATCGACTTCGGGGCCGTCCTGTTCGGGTACAGACAGACAATGCTACCGCGGTGGCTTACATCAACCACCAAGGGGGCACCGGGCGGCCCGGGAGGTGACCAACATTCTGTCTTGGGCCGAGACTCATGTCCCGGCAATTTCAGCAGTTCACATTCCGGGTGTGGAGAATTGGCAGGCCGACTATCTGAGCCGCCAGACCCTGGACCAGGGGGAATGGTCCCTGCACCCGGAGGTCTTCCAAATGCTGTGTGCAAAGTGGGGATCCCCGGACATGGATCTGTTCGCGTCCCGGCTAAATCGCAAGGTGGAAAGCTTCGTGGCAAGAACGCGCGATCCTCTGGCAGATGCCTCGGATGCGTTGGTGGCCCCTTGGCATCAGTATCGTCTGATGTATGCCTTTCCTCCGATTCAGTTGTTGTCCAGGTTAGCCTCGGAACCGCACTTGGTGATTCTAGTAGCGCCGGACTGGCCACGCCGGTCCTGGTACGCCGACGTTGTTCATCTGGCAGTGGCGCCTCCTTGGCGGCTGCCAATGCGGAAAGATCTACTTTCTCAGGGACTGATCTTCCATCCTGCTTTACAGTCGCTGGCTTTAACGGTCTGGCTGTTGAGAACCAGGTCCTGAGGGACAGGGGTCTCTCCCCAGAGGCCATTCCTACTCTAATCAAGGCTAGGAAAGCCTCATCTGGTAAAATCTATTACCGTACCTGGAAAGCTTATTTCGCCTGGTGTGAGTCTAGGGGGTTCTCCCCTCGCTCGTACTCGGTTTTGAGAGTGTTGGCTTTTCTCCAGACTGGTGTGGACCAGCACCTGGCGCTGGCCACGATAAAGGGCCAAGTGTCTGCACTGGCTATTCTTTTCCAGCGCCCTGTGGCGTCTCATTCCTTGATTTGCACCTTTATTCAAGGTGTGCAACATTTGGCCCCTTCCCGGAGGGCGCCTTTACCTCCATGGGACTTGAACTTAGTTCTGTCCGTGTTACAGCGTTCTCCCTTTGGAAACATCTGGGAGATATCGTTGCCTCTGCTGTCTAAAAAGGTTGCTTTTTTAGTGGCGATCACTTTGGCTCGCAGGGTTTCGGAGTTGGCGGCGTTGTCTTGCCGCTCTCCTTACTTGGTGATTCACAAGGATAAGGTGGTCTTGCGACCTCATTCGTCCTTTCTCCCTAAGGTGGTCTCTGAGTTCCACCTTAATGAGGACATTGTTCTGCCTTCGCTCTGTGCGAAGCCGAAGCATCCTAAGGAGGTTGCATTGCATTCCTTGGATGTTGTCAGGGCGATCAGGGTTTACCTGTCGTTCACTGAATCCTTTTTGAAAACGGATTCCCTCTTTGTCTTTCCTGAGGGACCTTGGAAGGGCATGGCTGCGTCTGCAGCGACCATTGCCAAATGGATCAGACAGACCATTGAACAGGCCTATGCTTTGAAGGAACGGGTTCCACCCTTCCCTGTTTAGGCGCACTCTACCAGATCATTGAGTATGTCCTGGGCCTACTGGCATCGAGCCTCGGCCCAGGTGTGCAAGGCTGCGACTTGGTCGTCGGTGCACACCTTTTCCAAATTCTATAAGGTGGATGTTCTGGCATCAGCTGATGCCTCCTTTGGCCGCAAAGTTCTCAATGCGGCAGTGCCATAGGGGACCCTTGTGTTTTTTTGTGGGTCCCTGGCTGTTGGGGTGTTTATCCCCTGGTTATTTGTTTTCCTGGGTTGTTGCTCCTGTTAAGCCTTTTCTGTTGCCCAGAAGGTTCTCTTACTGTGCGTGTAAGGTTCCTTTCTCTGATGTGGGTACTGCGTTGCCTTTTCTACGGTTGCGTCTCCCACCCCTCATGTCTACACTGCTTTGGGACATCCCAATAGTGATGACTTAGAGGAGGCGGCAACTGTCGGAGGACGTAAGAGAAAACTGAATTTTTGTAAAATCTTACCGTAAAATTCCTTTCTCTGAGTCCTCCGACAGTCGCCGCCCCCACCCCTCTTTTGGGGTTTTTTCTTGTACACCTACTGCTATTCTACCAAACTGAGTTGGGAGGGATCACTGCAGGGGGGTATTGACCAGTGGGACAGCCCCCATGGATGTGTCTATGCAAAATGTTTTTGTTCTTTTGACTAAAGGCCCGTACACACGTACCGATCGTCGGCATACAAACGTCGGTGGACGAAGGATCTGCCGATTGTACGCGTGTTAGTATGGTGCCTCCGACAGATGTCTGCGCACAATCCGCGGACAAAAGTCTTTCGTGCAAACATGAAAATATTTGTATGCCGACACCAGAACGGACGATTGTTCGCCTGTCAGTACACAATTCGGCCGACAGACCGCAGATTTGCAAGACTGGGCATGCTCAGAAAATAGAAAACACAGGGAAAGTTAACCATTACATGACATCACTTCTGCAGTCGGCGGACAAAATTCTTGTGCTGTCCTTGTGCTGTCTTTGCACTTTTCAGCAGACACCGACATCCCGGGGAGAAAAGAGGAACATTTGTAAGCCGACCATCGGTACGTGTGTACGGGGCTTAAGTCTAATGCCTAGCTACTCCTGTGGAGCAGAAGTCAATACCCAGTAGTTATGACTTAGAGGAGGCGGTGACTGTTGGAGGACTCAGAGAAAGGAATTTTACAAAAAATAATTTTTTGTGAATTACAGGACTTTTTTTTTTTTTTTTTAATCAATTTGGACTTTTTTTTTGCATCACAGGGCTTTCATTTGCTGTCAAGCCGTTTGCATGGATTTGTTCACAAAAAATGGTTTTGTTTTAACAATTTGGGAATTGAGGTTTTCCAATAAAAAATGTCACATGTTATTTAACCTAGCACCTCAACACTGGGTATATATTTTTTTTTGGTGATTTTTTTCTCTTTTATATTAAGATCCTCAAAAGGACTTTTCTTCTTTCTTCCACTTTATACTGATGGACTTTTAATTTTAAGAGTAATGTTTTTATCTTTTATGCATTTTGTTATATGGTATCCTTTAGATCGGCTATCCTCAACCAGGGTTGTTGCACTTCTAGGGTTCCGACAGAAGTTTGTGTGTAGTACCTTGAGCTGTGGCTTATTATCCTCCCATCTAGTGGTGCCTGCATAATTCTGGGTCCATTGCAGCATGATACTACTGATCTTTTTAGCTGTCTGCAAGGCTGGCGTTCGGATAACCACTTTAAGAGGAGGCATTCTTTCTTGACCTTCAGTGTAAGGGGCATTCTTGCTATTCACACCTAATGAATTTTAACAGAGCTTTTCTTTGACCTGAATATTATTTTAGGGGTTCCCCTATGGTAAAAAGTTTTAGAGGCGCTGCATTAGATTACAGGGTTGCAGGGACAGGGCTTCTAACCTCATGTCAGTGTTAAAGACAATTGTATTCCCAGATTTTAAAGCAGATCTAATCTGCACCTGGAGACCACAAAACAAAAACATTATTTCTCTTACGTCCTCCGACAGTCGCCGCCACCTCTAAGTCATCACTGTTGGGTATTGACTTCCTATCCCCAGGAATAGCTAGGCATATAGACTTAGTCCAAAGACAAAAGGCATTAGCATAATTAGCATATACACACCCATGGGGGCTGTCCCATCTGGTCAATACCCCCCTGCATCACCACTCCCAACTCAATTTTAATCTGCCTAGTGTCAGGAATAGTCAGGCTTACCTTGTGCTGGGGCTTCAGTCTTAGCCTTCCTAATCTTTTATTTGATTTTCTTTGAAAATGTCAGTTTTTTTCTCTTACTTTACTAGCTGTTTATTTTGTCAGCTTCTAGTGTTAGTCTTCTCTTCGGATGAAGATGGACCATGCGGTGCTGGGATTCGGACTGGCCGCCCTGGTTCTCCAGAGCAAAAGGGTCAGATGGACCCCCAGCCCGCCATCGAGCGTTCAGCTATGGTTCGCCCTGGCATTACGAACGACCCATCCCTGTTCGCTACAAGGATGCAGCCGTGAGGTGGCTACCTCACAGGACTCATCTGCGGTGCTGCAGCGTCATGTCCCTGGCTCACGGCACTCCCTGTCAGATGAGGACACAGGTTTTCCGTGCATAGAGGCTTCCAACGCCATCTGGTACAGGTAAGTACTTCTGCGTGGGGCCTCTGTCTGGGGTGGCAGTCTGTGTTGCTGTGTGTCCCCCATGTCTGTGCCTGTGTGACTCCCTGTGCGATCCCTGTGGGGATCGCTTGTGCAGATACTGTGTGTGCCCGGGGGTCCCTGTCCCTGTGTCACTTAGGTGCATTATTGGGGGTGCAGACGTTTGTGATGGTGCGGCGACCGCAGCGGCGAATTTTCACGCGGTCCGCCATCTTTACTATGGGCTTACATGTGTAGCTCCTCTGGGGCGATCCTGCATGTTATTTTGGCGCCATTCGCCGCCATTTTGTGGGCGGTGGAACGATCGGTCCGGCCGCATGTCGGCGGCCATTTTGGCGTAGCCTCCAATGCATCCCTATGGGGCAGCCATTTTCCCAGGGTCTGGCATATGGTCCAGCCTACTCCAGCAGCGCTTCCTTTCTATCAGCAGCAGTACATCGGTAGCAACGCTCTGCGAGCTCTGCAGGTTATCACTCTGTTTTCCCTGTGTGCTATCGCTTCTAGCTCAGTTTCTTTTCCCCTTTGGGGGTCTTTTATCACTGTTGCAGTAGCGGTGGGCTGCGCACACCGCAGCGTTTTCTTAAAGGGGACAGTACTTTGTATTGCACTGTAGTTTGTTCTGATAACTTGAGCAATAAATTTTGGAGCTTTAGTGGGGGGCCCCAGTTCTCCTGTGGCCCCGCTGCGACCCGATCTGGCTGCTGTGGTAATATGGAAATGCTGATGTCTGCACGCGCTGCGAGAAAGAGGCCCAGGTTGTCTCTTTTCTGATCAGATGGAAATATGGCTGCTGCTGCGAGCGTGCCCTTTTCAGGGTCCCGCTCATCCTTGGACCCCCCCCGGGGTCTGAGGGGGAGGCTGAGATGGAGGGGGTTGATACCTCCTCCCCGGGGTTGCCTGAAGAACGGGCGACCATGGATGAACTGATTGTGTCTGTAAGGACACCTTACATTTAGAGGATGAGCCCTGTCCTCCGGGCGTTGTGTCCTCATTTGGGACGCACAGGACCCGCAAGTCTGCGCAGGTTTTTCCCTGCCCAGCGGAATTCCATTACACTGTTAATGAAATGGGGCGCACGTTGAAACGTCCATTCCTGGTACCTAGTCGGTTCAAATTGCTTTATCTTTTTGCGCCGGCTACGGAATCACGATGGTGTGTGCCTCCACAGGTAGATCACACTGTGGCCGTGTTGAACAAGGCTACCTTGGTTCCTACTGAGGATACCCTGGTTTTCCGGGATCCCACGGACCGGCGGTTGGAGTCTCTAGCTCGCCATTCCTATAAGGTGGCGGGTTCGTTGCTCAAACCCGTTTTCGCATCCGTTCTGGTGGCTCAGGCGGTGGCTGATTGGACTAAGATGCTTAGGAGCAATCTCGTGTCTGATGGTGTGCCACCTGCCCGGCTGGAAATGGTGGATCAGATTCACCAAGGAGTCATGTACTTGTGTGATGCAGCCTTGAATGAGGCCCCCTTGGTGGCTCGCCTCTCTAGTGTCGCGGTGCTTAACCGGCGACCGATATGGCTGAAGAGCTGGTCGGCCGACCAGTCCTCAAGGAAAACTGTTGCTGATTTTCCCTATGCTGGCTCTCGCCTTTTTTGGCGAGGCGTTGGACACCCTGGTGAAAGGCGTCACGGGGGGCAAGAGCGCTATGCTGCCCCAGAACCCGAAGCACAAGTCTTTTCGAGGCAAGCGGGGTTCTGCGCCTAGATCCAATCAGGGGTCTTTTCGTGCCTTTCGGAACCAATCCAAGGGCAAGCCCTTCAAGGCCCAGGGCAACCAGAAGAAGCCCTGGGCGGGTGAGCAGAAGTCCGGCAATGCCGGCTCGGCGGGTCAATCCGCCTCTGCCTGAAGGGGCGCCCTCACCCATTTCAGGAGTGGGGGGACGTTGGCGCGATTTCCTCCAACCTTGTCTGCTCTGGATATCGGACAGGTGGGTTCAGGAAATTGTTCAATCGGGTTACAAGATCGAAATCCTTTCCCGGCCGGCGGACAGATTCTTTCCCTCCAATCTTCCTCTGCTTCCGGGGCGTCTGCAGGACTTGCATCAAGCGGTGCGGGACCTGCTTGCTCGGGGAGTGATTGTCCCGGTACCTCATCGGGACAGGTTTCGGGGGTTTTATTCGAATCTGTTCGCTGTGCCCAGGAAGGAGGGCAAAGTGTGTCCTATTCTGGACCTGAAAGCGCTGAACCGATTCGTGCGTGTTCCGAAGTTTCGAACGGAGTCTCTCCGTTCGGTGGTGGCCTCCTTGAGTCCAGGAAAATTCCTGGCTTCGATACATTTGAAGGATGCGTACCTGCACATCCCCGCTTTTCGAGGGTCATCAGCGGTACCTTCGGTTTGCTATCGCAGAGGACCACTACCAGTTTGTGGCGTTACCTTTCGGTCTCGCTTCGGCACCAAGGGTGTTTACCAGAGTGTTGGCGCCGGTTCTGGGCCTGCTGAGGGCCCAGGGCATTGCGGTCCTGGGTTACCTGGACGATCTGCTTCTGAGATCACGTGCCAGCCAGGGCCTTGTGCGCGATCTGTCCATCACGGTACAGACGCTCCAGGAGTTCGGATGGACCATCAACGTTCAAAATCGGCGTTGTCTCCATCGCTTCGCCTTCCCTACCTGGGAATGGTTCTGGACTCTGCTCAGGCAAAGGTGTTCTTGCCGGAGGACAAGCTCCGGACTTTGCGGGACGAGCTCAGGTCCCTATGGGACAACCCGTCCTCGTCACTCAGGACTGTATGCGGGGCCTGGGGTTGATGGTTTCGGCCTTTGGGGCGATACCCTTTGCTCAGTTCCACACGCGGGCTCTCCAGACGGAGTTCCTGGCCAGGTGGGACAGACTGCCTCAGTCCTTGGGTCTGGATGTCTCCTTGAGTCATCAGATCAGATTGGCTCTTCTGTGGTGGCTCCAGTCCCCGTCGGTGGTGGAAGGCAAGTCCTTCCGTCCGTTGGTGTGGACGGTGGTTACCACAGGCGCCAGCCTATCCGGCTGGGGTGGAGTCCTGGGCAACCTGTCTGCCCAGGGCACTTGGTCGGAGGAGGAATCCTCCCTCCCGTTAAATGCGCTGGAGTTACGAGCGATCGAACTCTGTCTCTTCCAGTGGTCGGACCGTCTCCGGGGCCTGCCTGTAAGCGTACAGACGGACAATGCTACTGCGGTGGCTTGCATCAACCACCAGGGGGGCACCAGGTGTGCTCGAGCGGCCCAGGAGGTGACCGACATTCTGTCTTATGGGACTTGAACTTGGTTCTGTCCGTGTTACAGCGTGCTCCCTTTGAAAACATCAGGGAGATATCGTTGCCTCTGCTGTCGAAAAAGGTTGCTTTTCTGGTGGCGATCACTTCGGCTCGCAGGGTGTCGGAGCTGGCGGCGTTGTCTTGCCGCTCCCCTTACTTGATAATTCACAAGGATAAGGTGGTTTTGCGACCACCCCCATCCTTCCTTCCCACGGTGATCTCGGAGTTCCACCTTAATGAGGACATTGTCCTGCCTTCGCTTTGTACGAAGTCTAAGCATCCTAAGGAGATTGCTTTGCATTCCTTGGATGTTGTAAGGGCGATCAGGGTTTACCTGTCGCATACGGAATCGTTTCGGAAGACGGATTCCCTATTTGTCCTTCCTGAGGGGTCTCGGAAGGGCATGGCTGCGTCTGCAGCAACCATTGCCTAATGGATCTGACAGTCCATTGAGCAGGCATATGCCTTGAAGAAACGGGTTCCGCCCTTCCCTGTTACAGCGCACTCTACCAGGTTTTTGAGTGCGTCCTGGGCCTATTGGCTTCGGGCCTCGATGGCCCAGGTGTGCAAGACTGCGACTTGGTCGTCGGTGCACACTTTTCCAAATTCTACAAAGTAGATGTTCTGGCATCAGCTGATGCTTCTTTTGGCCGCACAGTTCTCAGTGCGGCAGTGCCATGATGGACCCTTGAATTTTTTTCTGGGTCCCTGGCTGTTGGCATTCGCTTTCCTGGGCGGTTGCTCCTGTTGAGCAGTGTTTTTTTCTGTTGCCCAGTTGGTTCTCTTACAGTGCATGTAAGATTCCTTTCTCTGATGTGGGTACTGTGTTGCCTTTTCTACGGTTGCGTCTCCCACCCCTCATGTCTATACTGCTTTGGGACATCCCAACAGTGATGACTTAGAGGTGGCGGCGACTGTCGGAGGACGTAAGAGAAAACTGAATTTTTGTAAAATCTTACCTGTAAAATTCCTTTCTCTGAGTCCTCTGACAGTCGCCGCCCCCGCCCCTCTTTTGGGGTTCTTATTACCTACTGCTATGCTACCAAACTGAGTTGGGAGTGGGGATGCAGGGGGGGTATTGACCAGATGGGACAGCCCCCATGGGTGTGTATATGCTAATTATGCTAATGCCTTTTGTCTTTGGACTAAGTCTATATGCCTAGCTATTCCTGCGGATAGGAAGTCAATACCCAACAGTGATGACTTGGAGGTGGCGGCGACTGTCAGAGGACTCAGAGAAAGGAATTTTACAGGTAAGATTTTACAAAAATTCCGTTTTAATTTATTTTTAATATTCAAAGCAAACTCACCCATCCATGTATGTCTCTATGCTTTATTTTGTTAAGAAATTACTTAAATTATTTGGAAGTAATAAATTATACTTACAAATAACAGCCCCCCAGCATTTCTGTCCGTGGCCATCTCGAGGAAGAGCAAATGCTTAATGTAGCATTTGCTCCCTGGAATCCATCTGCCCTTCGCTCAGGCATGCAGGCGGGAGGGTGCGCTTAGCTGCGAAAACCCCTCCCCTCCTCCCCCCCCCCCCCCCTCCCCTCCGGTTGAAGAGTCCCTGGCCTTTAATGATCTGGTTGAACAGAAGGTGGTGGTTGTGCCCCGCATTATGTATACCTTAGCTGGTTCGGCAATGAGGCCGGAATTTACCATTGCCCTAGTGTCACAAACACTGACTGAGTGGGCTAAGCTCCTACGCTCCTGCCTTTGCTGAGCTGGCGGACCAACTGGTTCAGAGGCTGCAGTTTATCTGTGAAGCATCTTTGGACGCGGTTCCCCTGATGGCTCACCTCTCTTTTTTTGGCAGTGGTCCTTTGGGGTGTCTTTTGGCTCAAATGCAGATCTGCGGACCAGACTTCTAACAAGGCCTTGACTGATCTTCCCTTTCAAGGAGATCGTCTGTTTGGAGCTACCCTGGCTGACATTATTGAAGGTCTCCCAGGGGGGCCTTTTTCTTCCGCAGGCTACTAAGTGCAAGGAACCTTGTCGTAGACGTGGACCTTCCTTCTCAGCTCATGAGAATTTAGCTCATCCCTCAGGGTCGACTGCCAGGGGCTCAAAGCCTTTCAGGGCCTCCTCTGGTGGATCCAAATGAACCCGGCCTGGCAAGCCGAAAGCGGGCTTCTCCAGACCCGCGGAGGAGGGTTCTAACGCATAAAGGTGCGCCCTCACCGGTATCAGGCACTGGGGGACGTCTTTGCTGGTTTCCGGACCCGTGGACTTCCCTGGTGCAAAACAAGTGAGTCCACAAAGTCACCCCCCCCCCCCCACCCATGCCCTCCTGTGCTGCTACTGGCACGCCCGTGCGATTGGCAAGCCAGAGAAGGAATCTGCAGGCGGCAGAAGTTTTCCATAGAGCTGATCTCTACCAGAGGCTGGGCGCGACCATCCTCAAACCATTCAGACGATACGAGATATATATATCTACAAACCCGATTCCAAAAAAGTTGGGACACTACAAATTGTGAATAAAAACTGAATGCAATGATGTGGAAGTTCCAAATTTCAATATTTTATTCAGAATACCACATAGATGACATATCAAATGTTTAAACTGAGAAAATGTATAATTTTAGGGGGGAAAATAAGTTGATTTTAAATTTCATGGCATCAACGCATCTCAAAAATGTTGGGACAAGGCCATGTTTACCACTGCGTGGCATCCCCTCTTCTTTTTATAACAGTCTGCAAACGTCTAGGGACTGAGGAGTCAAGGTGCTCAAGTTTAGGAATAGGAATGTTGTCCCATTCTTGTCTAATACAGGCTTCTAGTTGCTCAACTGTCTTAGGTCTTCTTTGTCGCATCATCTTGTTTATGATGCGCCAAATGTTTTCTATGGGTGAAGATCTAGACTGCAGGCTGACTATTTCAGTACCCGGATCCTTCTGCTACGCAGCCATGATGTTGTAATTAATGCAGTATGTGGTTTGGCATTGTCATGTTTTAAAATGCAAGGTCTTCCCTGAAAGACAGGATGTCTGGATGGGAGCATATGTTGTTCTAGAACTTGCATATACCTTTCAGCATTGATGGTGCCTTTCCAGATGTGTAAGCTGCCCATGCCACACGCACTCATGCAACCCCATACCATCAGAGATGCAGGCTTCTGAACTGAGCGCTGATAACAACTTGGGTTGTCCTTGTCCTCTTTAGTCCGGATGACATGGCGTCCCCAGTTTTCCAAAAAAAAATTAAAATTTTGATTCGTCTGACCACAGAACAGTTTTCCCACTTTTCCACAGTCCTTTTTAAATGAGCCTTTGCCCAGAGAAAACGCCTGTGCTTCTGGATCATGTTTAGATATGGCTTCTTTTTTGGCCTGTAGAGTTTTAGCAGGCAACGTCGAATGACACGGTGGATTGTGTTCACCGACCATGTTTTCTGGAAGTATTCCTGAGCCCATGTTGTGATTTCCATTACAGTAGCATTCCTGTATGTGATGCAGTGCCGTCTAAGGGCTCGAAGATGACAGGCATCCAGTATGGTTTTCCAGCCTTGACTCTTACGCACAGAGATTGTTCCAGATTCTCTGAATCTTTAGATGATATTATGCACTGTAGATGACGATAACTTCAAACTCTTTGCAATTTCTCTCTGAGAAACTTCTTTCTGATATTGCTCCATTATTTTTCACTGCAGCATCGGGGGAATTGGTGATCCTCTGCCCATCTTGACTGAGAGACACTCCCACTCTGAGAGGCTCTTTTTATACCCAATCATGTTGCCAATTGACCTGATAGGATGCATATTGGTCCTCCAGCTGTTCCTTATATGCACCTTGAACTTTCCGGCCTCTTATTGTTACCTGTCCCAACTTTTTTGGAATGTGTAGCTCTCATGAAATCCAAAATGAGCCAATATTTGGCATGACATTTTAAAATGTCTCCCTTTCAACATTTGATATGTTATCTATATTATATTGTAAATAAAATATACGTTTATGAGAATTGTAAATTAGTCCATTCCTTTTTTACCCAACTTTTTTGGAATTGGATTTGTATATATATATATATATATATAATCACCCTTTGGACATGCCACTGTAACCATTTTTCTGTCTCTCACTATTGTCAATGCCAACAGACCTTAATTTGTAAATTTAAGCCTTTATGGGTACTGTATTAAATGTTTTGGTGAAGTCCAGATATACCACATCCACAGGCCTTCCTCTATCCAAATTACAGCTTACTTTCTCAAAGAATGTTAAGAGGTTGGACTGGCTGGAACAATCCTTCATTTAAATCCATGCTTGTTACTATTAATCTATTTTTATAAGCAAATTTTTATATATGGTCCATTCTCATCCCTTCCAATAGTTTACATGCAATTGATGTTAGGCTGTCTGGGCTGTAGTTTCCAGGTATGTATCTTGGCCCTTTTCTTATTGTTACCACGTTCGATTTCTGCCAGTCATCTGGTACCATTTCAGAGTTGCATTCTTGGCAGCCTGGAGGAGCAGACCTTTGTTTCCTGTGAAAATTGGGCCAAGAAGCATAGAGTGTAAGGCTAGTGTAATGTAGGAGCAAGTATCATGTATTGGGGGGAAGGACCACCATACACACAAAATAGTTTCCATCACACTCTTGCACTTCCAACAGCTTTTGGAGGCAAAAAGAAAAATCCTGTGTACCATTAGGGATAACAGTACTCACATCTGATTTTATTTTTACTTTTTATCCCTCTGCTTCAGAGAAAACACCAGACTTATGAGTCAAAATAAATGTTTTTTTGTAGCTCAATGCAAATCATTTTTGGCCTTTTTTTTTCTCTGTTAAGCTGAGGCGTAATAAAGGGTGTTGGGTTGTGTATGTGCTAGTAGGATAATATACAGATGGGAAATCAGATGTCTGGGTTTCTTTCTGGAGATACAAATGCTTAAACCAAGTAAAATCTTTGTGGAGTGAGGATCTTTTTCGATTGTGAGATGACAAACCCATGTAGCTTTAAATACTGTAGCCAAAAACTGTAGCAAATATCCAGGAAGGGGCAGCAGATTCAAAGTTAGATGTGTTAAATTATTTTAATTGTTGATGGTGTAATGCACTTCTAGGTGACATTGAGCCCTTGGGTCCACTGGAGGAAATGCAGGTTCTACCCTGGCATAAATCTGTAACATACACTTGATAGCAAATCTGCCAGAACAAATAAAAACATTCCTGCACCCTTTCTACCCCTCCCACCAACACTTCTGCTGTAGTCTTTGTGACCAGCCTTGTGGATAAGCCTTGCACCAGTGCTAAGCAGAGTTCATCTTCTTTCCGACTGTCAAATGAGTGCATTGAACAGACGTGGTGGGTAATCTGGGCTTAGCTCATAAGGCTGGGGAATCAAGCCCTTAAAAACAAAACAAAACTAAACCAGGACCATAGGGTGGCACAGAAGAGGCAACAGATATTAGTGGCATGCGTCTTGTGGTGCCTGCTTTTTGACAATACTCTTAAAAAGTTTAAAATCGCTGACGTTTGCCTAAATGTGTAGCTAAACCCAAAAGCAAAAATATAACTTTGAATATAATTGTATAGTGCAAGTCCTAGACATCCATTAGCCAAAACCATAGGTTATATGCTGGCAACTCCTGGTAAGTAAACATGCAAACAAAGCTGTTTGGACAGGACAGCCCATATAACCTCTCCTGCCCCCAGCAATCCTCTGTTTTTGCTAGTTTCTTACTGAAGCACTTCCTGGGCTTTGTCACCTTGCACTAATATGACCCAGTTCCTAAAGGCTCCCTCCATGAAGGAGGGAAAGGAGCCAGTATCCTGGAGTGGAGAGTATATATTTTAAGGATTGGTACAGCTTAAAAAGAGTGCTGATAAAGCCCAACTCCAGGAATTAGACAAACTTTGCTCTTGCATTAAAATACCCCCTACATATTGCAAGGGTAGGTTTTGTCTAAAAACCGGAGTTGGGCATTAAGCCTGTATTCTGTATAAGTTCACCTTGTGTATTTCTGTTGAGGAAAGAAGTGGAGAAAAAAAGTCTTCATTTAGGTTTATTGCCCAGTTGCTTACCAGTTTGCCATAACTGGCTCCTTTTGGTTGTTCAAGTGTATGTAAACACAAATGATAAAATACCATAAAAGTTTTAACATGTTAATGTATTTTTAAATCTGCCCCTGCATGAAATGCTTACTAACCCTACCACTAAGTTCCTGGTTAAGGCATTTTTTCTGTTGGGAGACAATGCTTTGATTGACCTTCCTTATGCTGTGCTGCTGAATTGTCTCTGACAAGTTTCCAAGGTAGACTACATGTGTTGCTGTTCTAACATACAAAAAAATAGAATATCATCAAGAAGTTAATTTATTTCAGTAATTCAAAAAGTGAAACTAGTATATTTTATATAGATGTGTTCCACACAGTGTGATATGTTTAAAGCATTTCTTTATTTTAATTGTGATGATTTTGATGATTATGGCTTACAGCTAGTGGAAACCCAAAATTCAGTATCTAAGAAAATGAGTATATTAAGACCAATACAAAAAAAAGCATTTTTAATATAGAAATGTTGACTTCCTTTTGCATGAATTACTGCATCAGTGTGTCGTGGCATGGAGGCGATCTGCCTGTGGCACTGCTGAGGTTTTATGGAAGCCCAGGTTTCTTTGATAGTGGCTTTCAGTTCATCTGCATTGTTGGGTATGGTGTCTCTCATCCTCTTGACAATACCCCACAGATCCTCGATGGGGTTTTGGTCAGACGAGTCTGCTGGCCAATTAAGCATAGTGATACCATGATCAATAAACTAGGTATTGATACTTTTGGCAGTGTGGGCAGGTGCCGCGTCCTGCTTGAAAGTGAAATCAGCATCTCTATAAAGCTTGTCAGCAGAGGGAAGCATGAAATGCTCTAGAATTTCCTGGTGGAGCGCTGCACTGACGTCGGACTTGGTAAAACAGTGCACCAACACCACCAGAGGACGTGGCTCCCCAAATCATCACGGACTGTGTAAACATATTGCAGTTAATTTGGAAATCAAGGTCCCAGAGTCTGAAGAGTGGAGAGGCACTGAATCCCGGTTGCATGAGACCAGTGATGATTTGGAGAGCCATGTCATCTGCTAGTCTTGGTCCACTGTGTTTTACCAAGTCCAAAGTCAGCACAGCCCTCTACCAGGAAATTCTAGAGCGCTTCATGCTTCCCTCTGCTAACCAGCTTTATGGAGATTATATTCAAAAGTGGTGCCGCGCTCCCAAATGCTAATGTGCTAGTATCCCTTTAAATCTGTTAGCAATTAGCAATTTTCAGAATCCGCATATCATATCAAACCATTTATAACATTAACAAAACAAACAATGTATCGGTCTGTAATGTCCTTTGGTATGAATTTGCTTGCATATGCTCAATCTTTCATTAAAAAAACGCTTGTGTTCACATATCCAAATGACTGCTTCCTTAATTAGTGTTCACCACTATGTGCTCCAATTATCCACATACATTAATGATAATCCCTTCATCCGATGTGCCCTCACCTGGGAGATGAGACCAACCAATGGTCTATATGCGCTTTTTGTCCCCCCTCTGGGGATTGGTTTTATGCTGTTTCACTCCTTTAGTGGCAATCTTGAGTTTAGAATACTCCTCCTCTGACATTTCTCTCCATATGCTCAAATCATAAAAAGAGAAAGCTGGACATAGTGTTTTATTTTTTAAAATAACTGGTTTATTAGACACAAATATAAAAACACTCACATTTTCCTGGTGCTTAGAGTGCACCAAGCTGTAAAAAGTAGTCTTATAGCACTCAATAGCATAGCAGAGCTCAAGTACACCCATTTTAAATATCAGCTTTATGGAGATGCTGACTTCATTTTCCAGTAGGACATGGCACCTGCCCACACTGCCAAAAGTACCAATGCCTGGTTTAATGATCATGGTATCACTGTGCTTGATTGGCAAGCAAACTTGTCTGACCCAAACCCCATAGAGAATCTGTGGGGTATTGTCAATAGGGTGATGAGACACACCAGGCCCAACAATGCAGAGGAGCTGAAAGCCACTATTAGACATCTGGGCTTCCATAACACCTCAGCACTGCCATAGGCTGATCGCCTCCATGCCATGCCACATTGATGCAGTAAATTCATGCAAAAGGAACCCTGGCTAAGTATTGAGTGCATTATATGTACATGGACATACTTTTCAGTAAGCCAACATTTCTGTTTTTAAAATCCTATAACTTTTTTATTTTTTTAAATTGGTCTTCTGTAATCTAATTTTCTGAGATACTGAATTTTGGGCTTTCACTAGCTGTAAGCCATGATCCTCAAAATCTAAGAAAGAAATGCTTCAAATATATCGCTCTGTGTGTAACGCATCTATATAAAATGAGTTTTACTTTTTGAATTTAATTACTGAAATAAACTTTGATATTCTAATTTTATTAAATGCACCTGTATATTACCTAAGCCCCATCAGTAAACCCACACTGAGGAAAGCCATGCAAGTCAATGCTGGAACGAGTGAATGATGACAGGTGCTGAACTGCAACAATGTATGGAGGGATAAAATGAAGAAAAATATTTTGAAGCAAAAAATGTCTGTTAGTGTGCTAAAACACTGTTTCAAAACAAAGAGCCGGTCCAAACTAGCGTGACTTGTCAGCCTGACAAGTCGCGCTCCCTCGCGGTCCATTGACCGCTACAGGACCCGTTCTAATAGGAGCGACACAAGTCGCTCAGACTTAGAAAAAAGGTCCTGTACTACTTCTGGGTGACCTCGGAGCGACTTGCATAGACTTCCATTATGTGAAGTCCCTGCAAGTCGCTCCGAAGTCGTGGTGCATGGGAATGCACAAGTCGCCCCCGAAGTAGTACAGAGTCGTGTCGCCCCAGTGTGAACCGACTCTAAACCGCATTCAAATGAGGTTTTATCGCAAGTAAGTTAAAATGAATTGGCAGGATTTACCTTGATCCTATTGGATAACCCAAATAAAGAAAGAAAATGTACATAATTAGTGTATATTTGTGGTGTTTTAGAAGTTGTATGAGGGTACTGAGGTTTATTTTGTAGCCTGTTGGTTTGTCAGTGTTGTAATCTCTAGCAGCTCACAAATGTTTGAAAATTCTGGCTCCTAATGTACATTTCTCAGTCTACAGAAGTACAAATTAACAGCTAATCAGGCTCTATAAAGGAGAAGCTTTGCAAGATTACCAAACAGGCTGCTTAGTATTCTGTGAACCACATTCTAGATATCACAGTGCTTCATGTTAATTCAGTAGGCGTGCTGCAGAAGCGTATCTAGTTGTAATGAATCTTGTGGTTTGAAATAACAATGAAATAGGGGAAGCTTATATAGATTATACTTTCTCACTGTTTATCTTAAAGCAGAGATGGCATTAAAAATTCACTTTCTATACTTTATACTTGCATCTTCAGATCCTTAAACTTGCTGTTCATCCAGTAAGAGATGAGAAACCTGTATAAAGTATTGTTTAATTTGCTTTTAAACAAAAATAATTATTCCCTCTTGATGTGCAAAGATACACTTTATTAACAAAAGTTTTGGGATGCCTGCCTTTACACACACATGAACTTTAATGGCATCCCAGTCTTAGTCCATAGGGTTCAATATTGAGTCGGCCCATTCTTTGCAGCTATAACCGATTCAACTCTTCTGGGAAGGCTATCCACAAGTTTTCGGAGTTTGTCTACATTGGGAATGTTTGACCATTCTTCCAGAAGCGCATTTGTGAGGTCAGGCACTGATGCTGGAGAGAAGGCCTGGCTCGCAGTCTGCACTCTAATTCATCCCAAAGGTGTTTTATAGGGTTGAGGTCAGAACTCTGTGCAGGCCAGTCAAGTTCCTCCACCCTAAACTCGCTCATCCATGTCATTATGGACCTTGCTTTGTGCACTGGTGCACAGTCATGTTGGAACAGGAATGGACAACCCCAAACTGTTCCCACAAAGTTGGGAGCATGAACTTTTCCAAAATGTCTTGGTATGCTGACACCTTAAGAGTTCTCTTCACTGTAACTAAGGGCCCAAGCCCAATCCCTGAAAAACAACCCCACACCATAATCCCCCTCCTCCAAATGATTTGGAGCAGTGCACAAAGCAAGGTCTAGAAAGTCATAGATGAGCGAGCTTGGGGTGGAGGAAGTTGACTGTCTTGCACACAGTCCTGACCTCAACCTGATAGAGCACCTTTGGGATGAAGTAGTACGGAGACTGCGTGCCAGGCCTTCTCTCCAACATCAATGCCTAACCTCACAAATGTGCTTCTGAAGATTGGTCAAACATTCCCATAGATACACTCCTAAACCTTTTGGACAGCCTTCCCAGGTGAATTGAAGCGGTTATCGCTGCAAAGGGTGGGCCAACTCAATATTGAAACCTGCAGACTAATGCTGGCCATGCACTATACGAAAAATCATACTAATTTGCGAAAAACAAACATGTAATATAATGACTGATATATCGTTCAATGGACATAAATTAATGCACTTTTTATTCCTTTCTGCCACAGTCAAGGAAAGGGAAGGAGCCTCGTCACAGATGGGGACCCTCCTTCTCAGCCCTAGCCTGCCCTCAGCCTAGGTAAGCCTAGAGCTAGCTTCTCCGGACCCACAGACAAGACCCCTTCAGCATGAAGGTCTGCCCTTACCCATTATTGGGGTGAGAGGACATCTTCGCTGGTTTCCAGCCCCGTGGACCTCTTTTGTGAGCATCAAGGGAGGTTCGCATAATGTTTTTTTTGGGGGTACCCAGAAAGGGGGGCAAAGTTTGTTCTTTTCAAGTTTTTTATGTCCCGAGTCTCCTTGTGTGGATTTAATTCCTGCAAAGGTTCAGGCGTTGGCCGAGCTACCTAATATCCCCCCTGTCCAGGGAATTTTTTTTACCTAGGTCTGATTCTAATTCTGATTAGGGTGGTCCTTCTTTTGGACAGACTTCAGGAACCACAGGCCAGTGATTCTCCGGCTGCTGTCACACAGATAGTTCTCTGTCCCAATTTGCATACAGGTTCTGACTCTGGTGGTATCCACATTCAAGACAGTTCTGTTTGTACAGTGCTGCATGCAGCTCCTTTAACAGGTTTGGCTCCACAGAAAGATACTATTTGTGGCAAGATCAAAGGTTTCTATTGCAGATGCCGCAGGCATCCAAGGGCCAGTGGAGGGCAAGATCATCCTCAGCTCAGGCTGCGTCTGCAGTTCCTGCGAGGAATCAAGAGCAAGGATCTTCCAACCATCCTGGTGGCTGTAAAGGTCCCTTGGGGGCTTCCTCTCAGAGAAGACCAGTTGTCACAAGGGCTGATCTACCATCCTGCTTTACAGTCGCTGGTTTTAATGGCTTAGCTATTGAAAGCCTGGTACTGCGGGATAGAGGTTTGTCTTTATTAGTGATACCTACTATGATGAAGGCGAGGAAGTAGTCTTCCAGCAAGATATCCCATCGTACATGGAAAGCGTACATTTCTTGGTGTGAGTCGATTGGCGCTCATCCTCCAACCTTTTCTGTGGCTCGGATCTTAACCTTTCGTTAATTAGAAGTTGGTCTTAAGTACCATCAAGGGCCAGGTGTCTTCTTTCAGTGACCCCTAGCCAAGCATTCTTTAGTTTGTATCCTTCATTCAGGGGGTTCGACATGTGGCTTCACCTGTGCCGTCTCTTTTGCTGCCCTGGGATTAAAAGGTGACATTCTTGGTGGCTATTACCTCGTCCCGCAGGGTATTGGAATTGGCGGCACTATCCTGTCGCAGTCCCTATTTGGTGGTTCATAGGGATAAAGTGGTTCTTCATCCCTGTCCATCATTACTGCCCAAAGTTGTCTCTGACTTCCATTTGAATGAAGACATTGTGTTGCCTTCCTTGTGTCCCAAGCCGGCTCATCCCAAAGAATTTGCTTTGCATACCTTGGATGTGGTTCATGCGATTCAGGTGTATCTGGCAGCTACTGAGTCCTTTCAGAGGTCAGACTAGTTTTTTTGTGGTTACGGACGGACCAAGAAAAGGGTTGGGCGCTTCTTCATTTAATATCTCCAGATGGATCAGAGACAGTGACTCAGAGACAGTGACTCAGGCCTGTTCCATTAAAGATCAAATTCCACCTTTCCCTGTCACGGCGCATTCTACTCGAGCGCTGAGTACTTCTTCCGGCATCAACATCGCAAGTTTGCAAGGCGGCCACTTGGTCGTCGGGGCATTCCTTCACAAAATTCTATAAGGTAGATACTTTGGCATCTGCAGATGCTTCTTTTGGCCGCAAAGTTTTGCAGGGTGCTGTTTAAGAGGGGCTGTTCCCTCTTGAGAGGTGTTTTTCTTTAAACTTTTCAAATGGATTTTATGGTAAGTACAAAAATCCAATTTTAGTCGATTGTGACACTAAAGGAGTGTATACATATTAATCTGTGGCCATAGTAGTTTTTATGTGGGGGGAAACTAAGAACCATGATGAAAAGGTTACATTATATGATCATACTATGACATGAATACCTATAACCTTAAATAACCCATAGCTAGACATTTTATATTTGAACATGGCGGTCAATTTGGTTTTTTGAAAATTTGGATACTTTAAGAAGGTATATTTTGACCCTTGAACGGGAAACCTAGATGAGTGCTGTAGCGGAATGGACACAGAGTGTGGTTTGGGTTGAAATAGGGAGGGACTCTTTCACTTGGGACTATCCTATTTCTGAGCAGTGTCCCTCAGGAGATGTGTGGATGCAGATTGCTAGAATAGGGCAGAAGTGTTTCATAGACCCATGCTAGTGGTGTGGGGTTTGTTATTGTGAATACCTGCATTCCATTGTCCTATTGTTCCTGTCTGCCTTGTAAGCTTATTATGGGATGTGTGTGTGGGGGATGACTCGAAGAGGGAGGGGTTTCGGCAGAGTGTAGATCTCTTGTGTTTTCAATAAACAATGCATTCTAGTTTGACTCCCAGAACTGTGTGTCGTCCAGTTACTGGGGGGATTTTGCCTTAGATATTTTAGTACTTCCTCCGCTTCAAGGATGATACAGAGGAGATACCTAGGCTGGGTATTGGAGCTCTGTTACAAGTGCATAGTACAAAGAGAATCAAAATAGATCTTGGAATTGGATGCAACCTGCTATCCTGAACCTAATGATAGTTTGTTCTTTTTTTGTAGCTATTTGTGTTTGTGTTTTTTTTTTTTTTACGGAATAGTTTTGAATGAAGTACCCCATGGAGACTCCTGAACCCAATTTAAAGGTTACAGGCAACATGAGGTTCTCCACGGCTTCTCCAGACCCTTTCACGTCTGTCAGAGTGAACCTGCTCTCATCTGTGAAAAGCACACGACGCCACTGGCACACCTGCCAATTCTGGTGTTTAATGGCAAATGCAAGTCAAGCTCCCTGGTCCGGGGAAGTGAGCACAGGGCCCACTGGGGGACATTGGGCCCTCAGGTCACCCTCATAAATGTCTGTTTCTGATTGTTTGGTTAGAGAAATTCAGACCAGTGACCTGCTGGAGGTCATTTTGTAGGGCTCTGGCAGTGCTCATTCCGTTCCTCCTTCCACAAAGGAGCAGATACTTGTCCTGCTGATGGGTTAAGGACCACTTACGGCCCTGTCCAGCACTCTTATGCCCCGTACACACGTACCAATCGTCGGCCGATTGTATGCTTGTTAGTATGATGCTTCCGACAGCCGACGGCGCATTTTCGGCCGAACAGAATCTGTCGTGCAGGCATTAAAATTTTTGTTGGCCAACACGAGAGCGGCCGATTGTTTGCCAATCAGTACAGAATTCGGCCGACAATCAGCAGATTTGCAAGACTGGGCATGCTCAGAAAGAAAAAAGACAAGGAAAGTTAACCATCACATGGCATCACTTCTGCAGTCGGCTGTTGTTGGCCGACAAAATTTGTGTGCAGTCTTTTGCACTTTTCAACAGACAAGACAGCCCTGGACAAAAGACGGCCGATCGTTCGGCCGACGATCGGTACGTGTGTAAGAGGCATTAGAGTATCTGCCTGTCTCCTGATATCTCCTCCATGCTCTTGAGACTGTGCTGGGAGACATGACAAACCTTCTGGCAATGGCACGTATCTATGTGCCATCCTAGAGGAGTTGGACTGCCTGTGCAACCTCTATAGGGTCCAGAAATCGCGTCATGCTACCAATAGAGACACTTACCCTTTGCTAAGTGCAAAACAAGTGAAAAACAGTCAGAAAAGATGAGTAGAGGAAAGAAAATGGTCAGTGACCTCCACCTGTAAAACCATTCCTGTTTGGAGGTTGTCTCATTGTTGCCCATCTAGTGTACCTATTTCATTAACATCAAAGCAGCTGAAACCGATTAATACCCTCTGCTACTTAACTGACCAGATCAATATCCCAGTTGACTTGATGCTATAATCTGATTAAAAAGTGTTTTTTTAATTTTTTTGAGCAGTGTGTAAAGATAAAAACTTCCGCAATTGAAAGAAAACGCGGCTGCACAGGCCCGCACCTGCCCTGGTGCATCATTAATTCACCATGTTCTGTAAATGAATGGACTATAACTACCGACATCTTTTGTGGCTGTTGCCTTGTAGTTCTTCCTGTCAGTATAAAACTGCCTGCCCGTACGAATTAGGAGTTCCCCTCTGTGTGATCTGGCTGGCTCTCCTCTCTCTGCCTTCCCCAGTTTCCTGATCAATCGCTGGCAGGAGAATCCGCTCCCACACCCCCCTCCGATGAGGCTCCACACTCGCCCTCAGCTTAGTTCCTCTCACCAAATGTGAGCAGGCAAGTCGAAATTTTGAAGGCTGCAGTATACATCTAAAACAAGCAGCGCACATAACTTGATCTGCATCTTTATTTTTTTCTACACGTTATTTTTATGGTTGCTGCTTATTTTTTGTATTTTGACATATAGTGGATTGTTGTGGGGCGTCTGCGTTATATATTATATGCAGTGCATCTGGAAAATATTCACAGCACTTCTTTTTTTCCACATTTTATGTTACAGCCTTATTCCAAAATTAATTTGATTATTTTTCTCAAAATTCTACAAACAGTACCCCATTATGACAATGTGAAAGAAGTTTGTTTGAAATCTTTGGAAATGTATTAAAAATAAAAAAAATCACATGTTTATAAGTATTCACAGCCTTTGCCATGACACTCAAAATTGAGCTCAGGTGCATCTTGTTCAACTGATTATCCTTGAGATTTTTCTAGAACTTGATTGGAGTCCACCTGTAGTAAATTCAGTTGACTGGACATGCACACACCTGTCTATATAAGGTCCCACAGTTATCAGTGCATATCAGAGCATGAACCAAGCCAATGAAGTCCAAGCAGTTGTCTGTAGACCTCTGAGACAGGAGGCACAGATCTGGGGAAGGGTACAGAAAAATGTCTGCAGCATTGGAGGTCCCATTGAGCACTGTGGCCTCCTTCATTAGTAAATGGAAGAAGCTTTGAACCACCAGGACTCTTCCTAGAGCGGGCCTCCCTGCCAAACTGCACGAACATTAGAGAAGGGTCTTAGTCATGGAGGTGACCAAGAACCCGATGGTCACTCTGACAGAGCTCCAGCATTTCTCTGTGAAAAGAGGGGAACCTTCTAGAAGAACAACCATCTCTACCAATCAGGCCTGTATGAAGAGTTGCCAGTCGGAAGCCACTCCTCAGTAAAAGGCAAATGACAGCCTGCCTGGAGTTTGTAAAAGGCACCTGAATGACTTTCAGACATGAGAAACTAAATTCCCTGGTCTGATGAAACAAAGATTGAACTCTTCGGCCTGAATGGCAAGCGTCATGTCTAGAGGAAACCAGGCACCGCTCATCACCTGGCCAATACCATCTCTACAGTGAAGCATATTGGCAGCCGCATCATGGTGTGGGGATCTTTTTCAGCAGGAGGAAGTGGGAGACTAGTCAGGATCGAGGGAAAGATGAATGCAGCAATGTACAAAGACATCCTTTATGAAAACTTGCTCTGGACCTGACTGGGGTGAAGGTTCATCTTCCAACACGACACCGACCCTAAGCACATAGCCAAGATAACAAAGGAGTGGCTATGGGACAACTTTGTGAATGTCCTTAAGTGGCCAAGCCAGAGCCCAGGCTTGATCCTGATTGATCATCTCTGGAAAGATCTGAAAATGGCTGTGCATCAACGCTCCCCATCCAACCTGATGGAGCTTGAGAGGTCCTGCAAGGGAGAATGGGAGAAACTGCCCAAAAATAGTTGTGCCAAGCTTGTAGCATCATACTCAAAAAGACTTGAGGCTGTAATTGGTGTCAAAGGTGCTTCAACAAAGTATTGCGCAAAGGCTGTTAATACTTATGTACGTGTGATTTATTTATTTTTAATAAATTTGCAAATATTTAAAATAAACCGCTTTCACCTTGTCATTATGGGGTATTGTTTGTAGAATTTTGAGGAAAATTATGAATTTAATCCATTTTTGTAATAAGGCTGTAACATAAAATGTGTAAAAAGTAAAACGCTGTGAACACACACACACAGTCACACAGTTTTCTTTATACCTCGTTTTTTTTTTTTTTTTCCTTTCTTAGTAGGACTTGGCAGATTTTATGTGGCTGCCACTAGACATTGACTGAGCCTCAGGGAGCTGCAATCTTAGATGTTTTAAACACACATCGGCAAAGTCCTGTGACGAAGAGTCGTGACTTATGAGCTTAAGATGCAGTAGAGCATAAAACGTGTAGAACTGACATGATAGCCAGAAGCAAACACAGCCATATTCATATGTTTGGATAGGTGCTCTGAAGAGGACTGGGAAAGCCTGCAGTGCTGAATTATTTAGCAACGGTGGGAGGAAAGCTGAGACCTTCAGGAAATGTATTACCTGAGCTGTTTTATGTCTGTGGCAGCTGTGCAGAGTGGAAAGCTTTTAATTAGAAATGAGAAGACTTTGTATTGTGTAGCTTGCTTTCAGCGTGTGGTTTCATAGTGTACCGTAGCTGCAATACCTTTGTGTTACTCATGCAAGTGCACCTGCTGTGCCTCCCTATTACACTTGGAAATGTTAATGACTTCCCTAGCAACACAGCCAACCCAAAAACTTGTTCTCTTCCTTTAAACTATAAATTAAATTTTGTAACATCCAATGTCATCGGTGTGCTTCAGGTATAACCGGTTTATATTGTTTTAGCGTAACTGGATTGCTTTTATCCAATTAAGCAGTATTCAAAATGTTAAACGATTTGGAAAAAGGAGTTAGCGCTGTTCAATATCTATTTAACAGCCCATTAAGTTTAGTTCAGCTTTTTTTTTTATATATATATATATATATATATATATATATATATATTCTATATCTATATCGTAAAAGATTGCAGAGGGAGGTACTTAACGGGAGTCCACCAAACTATTGTATACTTGTGTAAAATATAAGAAATGCATTGTAAGAAATAGAATTAAACATGTTCCTAAAGCTAAGCTGCACCTGACTAGATAATTGGCCTTTGACTGGGAGGGGAAGAAAGCGTTAGAGGGTATACACGTGTTTTGTTTCTTGTTTAGCGGATTGAACAAAAAAAAAAAGCTTGCAGATCCTTGTATCAACACAAGACAGAGGTGAACTGCGCTTGGCGTATCTGTAGGAATCTTAAAAAACACATGGTTTGGTAGGTTGAACTCGACGTTCAACCTTTTTAAATGATTTAAGGCTTCCGTTTGTCAGTAAATGGGATAAGCAGTAGATACCTCTGGCACTCCATATGAGTGTGGGATAGATTGGAATTCTAATAGGGAAGTATTATGCCATAATGGTGTAAATTTGTAAAATTTAGGGATGTCAAGTTTTATCAGACACCACGTCCCATTGGCGCCTGTATTGGTATAGAAGAGATTTAGTGTCACCTGGGATCTCAGCTCCCCTCTGTCCACTCATTATTGCATATAGAGGGTCTGTCTGCCTTGGGATGTGACCATGTGAGACAAAGAAGGGAGACAAATTTATGCTGGTCTATTTTATCTATGTGAAATAGTTGGGACAGCTGATTCGCCAGGTAGTACAGATTTATGTCAGGAAGGGAAGCGCCTCCGTAGCTGCTGACTTTTAATAAACGCAAAAGACTGGAGCTCCTATAAGGATCTCTAGTAGCACAATGAACATGATGCAGGCCATTTAAAACAATTTACCAAGATTAATAGTATTCTTCTGTTTGTAAAGCCTCATTTTTTATTTATTTTTTTATTAAAACTCCCATCTAGCTTGCACTTTTAAAATAAGACACCTCCTGGCGCATTGCCTTTAATGCAGTTTCTATGTTTTCTATGTTTATATTTTTTTTCATTAATAGATATATATACTGTATGTGTGTTATTTTTGCTGACACGTGTGTAGGGTAACAGTGTCTTAGCTGCACTGTAAGACATTAAGGGAGTGTTGTCATTCTGAAAATGTTTAAAACGGACATTTTTCTTAAAGCTATAAAAAATTTTCTTAAAGCTATAAAAATGTTTATTAAAGCTTTTGAAAAATCATTATGCTATTGGGATTACAGACTATAAATACATATACACACACTCACCGGCCACTTTATTATGTACACCTGTTCAATTGCTTGGTAACACAAATTGCTAATCACATTGTATGCAACATGCATTTATGCATCTTGACGTGGTGAAGATGACTTGCTGAAGTTCAAACCGAGCATCAGAGGGGTGAAGAAAGGTAATTTAAGTGACTTTGAGCCTGGCATAGTTGTTAGTGCCAAACCGGTTGGTCGGAGTATTTCAAAAACTGCTGATCTACTGGGATTTTCATGTACAACCTAAGGGTTTACAGAGAATAGTCTAAAGAAAAAATATCAAATGAGCAGCAGTTATGTGGATGAAAATGCCTTGTTAGAGGAGAATGGGCAGACCGGTTTGAGATGATAAAAAGGCAACAGTAATTCAAATAACCACTCGTTACAACCATGGTGTGCAGAATACCATCTCTGAATGCACAACACATCGAACCTTGAAGCGAATGGACTACAACAGCAGAAGACCACACCGAGTGCCACTCCTGTCAGCTAAGAACAGCAAACTGAGGCTATAATTCGCACAGGCTCGCCAAAATTGGACAATAGAAGATTGGAACAACGTTGCCTGTTCTGAGGAGTCTCAATTTCAGTTGCGACTTTCAGATGGTAGGGTCAGAATTTGGCATAAACTGAAAGCATGGATCCATCCTGCCTTGTATCAATGGTTTAGGCTGGTGGTGGTGGTGGTGTAATGGTGTGGGGGATATTTTCTTGGCACACTTTTGGCATCTTAGTACCAATTGAGCATTGTTTAAACGCCACGGCCTACCTGAATATTGTTGCTGACCATGTCCATCCTTTTATGACTACAGTGTACCCATCTTCTGATGGCTAATTCCAGCAGGATAATGCAGCATGTCAAAAAGCTCCAATGATCTCAAACTGGTTTCTTGAACATGACCATGAGTTTGCTGTACTCCAATGGCCTCCACAATCACCAGATCCCAATCCAATAGAGCACTTTTGGGATGTGTTGGAACGGGAGGTTTGCATCATGGATGTTCAGCCAACAAATCTGCAGCAATTGCGTGATGCTATGAAGTCAATATGGACCAAAATCTCTGAGGAAGGTTTTCAACACCTTGTTGTATCTACAGTATGCCACGAAGAATTAAGGTAGTTCCAAAGCCAAATGGGGTTCCAACCCGGTACTAACTAGGTGTATCTAATAAAGTGGCCACTGAGTTAATATATAGTGCTTTTAAAGTTTTTGTAAAGGCAGAAGGTTTTAACCTCTTTGACGGGGCCTCCTGGTCCTTTAAGAGGTTTCTGATGCCGGGAGGCAGGGTGGAGTTTCTGATCATGTCACTGCTGTCATTGGCTGTCACAGCAGTTATATGATTAGAAAGCTTCCGATCGCAAGTAGATATCGGTAGCTTTCCGTTAGCCGCCAGTAACTGTGCCAAAATCGCACAGGGTGCAGGCTCTTGGCACAGCTCTGTTTACATTCTGGTATGGCAGCAGATGGAAATCTTGTAAGGAGGGAGCAATTTTTACGCCTATATCTTGCAGAGAACTTTAGGTAACTAAATATCTGCAAATCCGCAAACCTGCTAAGACCCACTGCTGTGTAGCCTGTCACTCGGTCAGCTCCGTAGGCATTGCTTTGCTTCTCACTGAGATATTCCAGGTCGTTGTATAATTTCTCTCAATTGTGATCACATTCCCTGAGAGAACAGGATACTTTTTTATGCAAGTACATGGTACAGCAGACGTATATCAAGAATATGAAATGTTGATTCAGAATAATTTTATATATTAACATGAAACATCAAGGTTTCATCTACACCAAATAAAAATCATATAGCTGTTAATTATATAGAGCTATTTATGCGACCTTGTTTATTGATTTCGTTTTTTCCTTTGTATATAAGAAATGAGAAACATAACTGCTTTTTTTTTTTAGGGTGAATGAATATCCTTTAAAATACTAAGACAGCAGCCTATGTTGGTGGTATTGATTACCTATGTGTAATTTAACAGCATGTAATAAAAGCATATAACTTTACTGCTCTAAGGCTCTTTCTTCTACGCTGTATTCACTTCAACATGTGTAATTTGTGGTGCTTAAGGCAAAAGGAAAAGGAACCTGCACAAGGTCACAGCTTGGTATTTGAGAATTCAACCTGCTAACAATTACTAACTTCCATTCACTAAAATCAATAATGGCACAAATGTTTCATGTGTAATGCAGTAACTGGTATTGGCGAAAAGCATTGCAGGGTTAGCATAGCGGTAGCTATAATCTGAAAAGGTCATCATAATTTGTGTTAGTAATTTCTAGTCTAAATCCATATTTGACTGTTTAATGTGGAATTAATATAACGGTGTGTGTGTGAGTGGGCGAGACCTATATATCCATTGCTGGCCAATATAGCATGTTCACAGTTTTCAAGGTATGCTGCCAGTTAGTCATAAGAAGCTCTGGGACATATTATAAAATCTTACAGCTTGCTGAAAAATGTAAATTTTTTTTTTTGGGGGGGGGGGGATACTGCCCAATTAAAAGTAAGAGCCCATTCATATCTATGCATTATGTTGCACCTTAACGTGCTGAGTAAAGGCAGCCTGTTCATTTTCACAGGCAGCCTGTGCACCATAAATGCACCATTCTTGGCACCACAATGCAAAGTATTGCTTAACCGTGCATTGGGATTCACTACAGCACATGCCCATCATATTTGCATTGTCTCAGTGCGTGGTGCAATGTGTTACTTCAGCACTTTGCATCTGCTGGTCCTAAAAGGCCCCAATTACTTTAATCGGTAATGTATTAGACATGCATTTATTGTGAAAATCACAAAAATTAGTAAGATGCGGTGGGGGGCGGGGACCCCAGATCTTGTGAAAAACCTAAGGTCTTATTTTGTATGGAGGCTTATGGATGAAGCCTAGTCAGGAGCCAGTATACAGGTACTGTTTATGGCGAGACCCCCATAGTCCCCAGTCACAAATAGTTTTGGCTGCATCTTTTTCGGATCACCTGAATTTATTACATATACTCTCAAGTTGTATATTTCTATAAGGATTACTAGTATTATGATAGACTGTTTATACCACTTAAGGGGGGATGCCTTCTACCTGCATTTAGGCTTGTACCCATTCATATTGCATCCTCTTAACTTTTGATGCTGTATGGAGCACCTCACTAGCCTAATATTTGCATTGTACTGGTGACATAACTTTAGTTTCCTCTCCCAACCAACGTTTTTGTAACATCTTTATCTTTGTAGCATCTTCTCCTGAAGAAGAACAACTATGCCAAACATGTCGAGCCCCATGTACAGGGATGGTGGCACTACTGATTGTTGTATTTTGTGGACATTACTGTGTATCGTAATCGGGGCCACCACCCTTATTGACACATAGGTGCAAATATGCTGCTGGCTTTTCTTGGGTTTTTATTGATTTTATGATTTTAAATGTGCTTTAACAAAAATTATTATATTTTATTAATGAGTGTTGTGTGCCCATAAAATCCATTGACTGTGGTCCAAAACTATTTTTGTTTTTTGTTCCTCTTCTTGTGAAAACGTTTACATGTTAAAATAAACATCCAGTCTTTGTTTTAAATGAATTAATGGTAGTTTCATTTTTAAGTCTATAATATTGTCCATAACATGTCCTCTGTTACTCTGGGATCTGGTGTGAACTCAATTTTCTGGTTCCTCTCTGTATTGCATTCACCATAAGAATATATAGAATGCATTTTGGAGTGGATCAGGGAGATTTATTGTGCAGCAGAGCCCTGTGTGAAACAGTAGGACAGGAGGACTTTGAGGAAATCTCCCTACTGGTAAGCATGGGGTCAGTGGCATTTGCACCTTTAGGCAGTTGAAGGCAATTGTCTACAAGAACATTCCAAAAATTAGTTAACTTACCCTTTTTCGTTTTTTTTTTTTTTTTTCCTCCAGTGTTGGATATGGCTAGACATGTGCCTTTGTATCGGGCTCTACTGGAGCTGCTTCGAGCCATCGCTTCATGTGTAGCACTGGTACCACTGCTGCTTCCATTGTCCGGGGCTAATGGAGAAGAAGAGGAGGAACAGACAGAGTCACAAGCATCTGTAGGCACCCTCCTGGCAAAAATGAAAACTTGTGTAGACACATACACCAACAGATTAAGGTACACAATTGTATTACTAATAAAATGCCTTTATTATACGTTTTCTATAGGTTTGCCCTTGCTTATGGTATTATAAAAATATTTTGCCTTCATCATTGATATATAGTATTGAAGAATAAATACACTAAGTGCTATTTGTATCTTAAGTAGTCACCACCAAGGTCTTTAAAAATGATTGAGTGGTTTTATAACCACCACATCACTTTTTTAGCAAAGAGGGGAGACTTCAGATTAACTTCTACTTTTTGAAACAAGCTTGTGGCTGCTGTGAGCTTTTATTAACCCTTTGATTGCCATGCATATGACGTATCCTTGGCATGTAAAAGAAAATTCAATCTCTTCTACTAAAAAAAACAAAAAAAGATGTCCCCCACTGCTATAAGTGGCTAATGCACTTGCATTTATTTCAGTTCTCATGCATGGCATTTCCTCCCACCTCTTACACAGCACAACTCTGATCATTTGCACAGTTTACTGTAGGAGCATGAAGGTTGTAACTCGGTTACTTTATGAATAACCTGCCCCTAAAGGCATACTGTGCGTTGTAAAAAGGGTAGCTACCGTTTTTAGGGCTCACTCAGGTGGGTGATCAGACTCCTCCGATCTGCTGCCCCATGTCTTTGACAACTGTAAATTCCTTTTATCCTGGTGTGTAAATTTGTGCTACAGCTGTGGCACATAACAGTTCTAACAAAGGGTTGAACTTCGCCAGAGGAATGGTTTAGTGGTTTTAGTCAGGCACAGAGTTTAGCCTATGCAGGACTTCTACATGCTTTTGAAATTGTGTAGCATTTTATATTTGTTTGGAAGTTTGCATTTCTACAGTGGCCTCTTGTGAAGACAAAGGGGATAGCACAGTGGATAATAAGGGGTGCAAAATGCCTAAAACACAAAATTGGTGACAAAGCAGCAGCTGAGGGATCATAGTTTTGAGGTAGCTTACAAAGCACAAGGACCAGGTTGGATGTAGTGGAGATGGTATTGTAATGAGTGATCGAAGGTGGAGTTTAGTGGACACAGGCGCAGAAAGTAAAATGGTGCAATGTGTACAGTGGATGGAGTCCTGCAACATAAGTTTCTGCAGACAGTGCGAGAAATGCTGTGGGAGAATGTAGTGCAGATAGTGGTAGAAGAGCTGGCAGCATTATGTTTATTGTACACATAGCCTACTTTGACCGCCAGCCTTCACTTCCAGGACTTAATAACAATAAACAATTTCAGATCTATATTTTTTGAAAGCATTCTTACAGCATTTTTTCAGGCTTGCCTAGAACTTGCGCACAGTACTGTGTGTGTATACAATACCCACAAATGTTTTGCCTTGCATTTCTATTTTAAAACTGAAACTGGGTAAGTGTCAGAATGTGTCATGGTTGGGGAAGGGGAACGAACAGCCAGAGAATGTAGTATAAATATTAGTGGGAAGGTTTACAGAAAATGTAGTGTTAGATGGGGAATGGGTAGCTACCTGAGAATGTGTGAATTGGGTAGGGGCTATTAGAAACAAACAAAGATAAAATTCCCAGTTCAATTTGCCAACCAGTCTGCTTACCAACCAAATTGGCCTGTCTAACAGTTTGCGTCAATACAGGGGTTTAGTTAGCACACATTTGCAAACGCATGTGAAAGCTGCAGGGCCACGTCAAGGCTCCCTGTTACCTGCAGTCCTAACTCTAATGAATTTAAAAGAGTCTCCACAGTGGGAGCACATGCAAGCTAATGGATAGATAGGGGGCAGGTGAGCCTGGAGGTGGCCCATCCCTCCTGAAAGGTAATTGGGGGCATAATAATCTATACTCCTACTCCTACTCCTACTGCGGCAGTGCGGCTCCCCTGCATCCAGCGATGTAGACCTACGTCACTGGACTCCTAGTGTTATTTAGACACAGCGGGAGTTGGGCCAGAGGAGGAGAGGCGGCAATCGCCCCCTCCCTTCCCCAATCGTCAGAGAAAGTGTGAGAAGACCCGCATGCTACACACACACGTAAGCATAAGGCATACATTTAACCCTTTGATCACCCATAGGGTTAACCCCTTCCCTGCCAGTGTCATTACTACAGTAACAGTGCATATTTATAGCACTGATTACTGTAGTAATGTCACTGGTCCCCCAAAAGTGTCAAATCAGATCTGTCCGCCGCAGTGTCTCAGTCCTGCAAAAAATCGCAGATCTCCGCCATTACTAGTAAAAAAAACAATAATGACATAAATCTTTCCCAAAGTTAGTAAACGTGATACCTTTTGCGCAAACCAATCAAAATACGCTTATTGCGATTTTTTTTTTTTTTTTTTTTTTTTTTTTATTACCAAAAATATGTAGCAGAAAAAATTTTTTTACTAAAATGTTAAGAAATTTTGATTTTTACATTTACATTTTTTTGGGGATTGTTATATGAGAAAGAATATTCTGATTTATTTTCTTTGTTTACCTGGCAGTTACCATTGAAGCAGCCAGTCAGGCCAGCGGAGAGATCTGGGGTCTAATAGAATAACAAATTAATGGGAAAACATTTTAACAATCCACAGAACACATATACCTCATACCCCCATAGTCAACTACTACTAATGTAGATTCTACAGGGTCTCAACTTTTTTGGAGATTGGGTTGTAGTTTTTATACAGGGAAAAACCTATTATATCTTGATAGTGTAGTATATTTATGCTTCGTGGAAACAGATTTGCTGAAACAGGAGGCAAACCATAGAAAGTGTTTAAATTGGAGCATGGTTTGCAATTATTACCCGTTTTGTGAACTGTGCCAGAGAGACAGATCATTACAAGAGCCTATTGTAAAGGTTTGAACATGATTAATTTTTGCACAGTATCTAAAGGGAACGCATACTGGGAAAATATATATATATATATTTTTTTTTTTATGATGCAAAATTTTGTAGGAAGGGGAATGGTTTAACTTCAAATCCCAAGGCAAAATATAATTCTCTTCTGATCTCAAGAGACAGATGAAAGGCACTTTCTGCTGTACCAGCTATCTTACAAAGAGAGGGTCTGCAAAACAACAAAAAAAAACGCTTGCTGGCATAAAATTGTGTCCCATATTTGTGAAAGAAAGTGCTGTGTAAGGAGAAGATGTGTTAGCCAATTAATGCGTTTAGTATTATCCCAAATCATAATTGGTTTTATATTTATAAACAAAGTCACTTAGGACAAATTGTTCCCTTGTTGAGCTAGGATAAATCACGTTGCATTTTTGTTCCTTTTTATGGACTTCTGTTTGCCAAATTGGACAGCAAAATCTTGGGTTATAGATTTTGTGTTTATGGTTTGTGTATTGCAGATTTCCATGACATGCTGAGTTTCTATAGGCTAGAAACAGCAATTTAAATGTGCTTGAGTCGGTATTATTGATCAGCAAGAGAGGCAACTTGTGCTTCGCTGACATAACTACAGTTTGTAGTGAGATACCTTGCTTAGCAAAACAACTTGTGCTGAAGACATTGACGGCTGTAGTTTTCTTGAATTTCTAAGAAACTGCCTCAAAAGAGCAATTCATCAACAAATAGATAATGTGCTGAATGGTAAGAAACAGAAACTTGATTGCTAAGGAGTAAGCAAACAAAATTTATTGGTATTAGCACGAGTTGGCTGTAACAACCAGTATACTTGCCTGTCTTTTTGCTTTTGTTCCTCTGGGTTTGCCATCTAGTCATATTGCAACTGAATTTATAAGTTTCTTTCAGAAAATCTAGCAGATTTGATTTGTGGCTTTTCAATACACTCCAGAGATTTTAAGGCAGCCAAACATCTGATATCTCTGAATGTCTTAAAGCAGGGCTTGACAAATTTGCCTGAAATCTAGGAGCCAGCTAAAAAAAGTTAAGAGCCAGTTTTTTTTTTTTGTTTTTTTTTAACAACCAAGCTTTATTTCATAAAACTGATAGAACCCCACTCTCCTCTATAGCGCAATTGGATGGAAACAGACTGTCTGTCTCTTTCCATCCGATGCCATCTGATCCGATCCACGGGATGGATAGAAAATAGAACCACCATCCGTCTGTTTTTGGCGGACAGGATCAGATGGCGGCAGATTACTGCTCCATAGAGGAGAATGAACGGTCCGATCAGGTCTGCCTGAAAAACTGACAGGCGGACCTGATTAGACAGCCCGTGTGAAAGGGGCCTTCAGCTGTGGCACGTTGATGAGGGAAAAAAAAAAAAAAGAGATTATATATATATATATATATATATATATATATATAATTTTTTTTAATAAGAATTGAAAAAAAAAAGCCTTTCTTTTTTTTTTAATAATTAAAAAAAAAAAGAAAAATTATTTTTTTTAAATTTAAAAAATAAATTAATAATAATAACCCCACTCCCTGTCCACTTACCTTTAAGCAAAGGTAACTGGACAGAAAGATGAAGCCTGCAAAAACTTCCCTCTCCTCTCCTGTTTGGAAGGAGATAGAAAGGCATTGAGAACAGGCATTACTCCCGGCCACCACAAGAGGGCGCCAGTTCCCCAGCCTCTCATCTCACAGAAGAAGGCCGAAAAGTCAGGGCCTCAATTTTTGGACGGCGCGGAAGTCCGTGCACTCAGGAAGCAGGTGGGGGCTCAAAATGGACAGGACACCTCCTTTAGGGCACCCCAGGCGCCAGGTCGCTAATTCTAGTCGCAAATGCGACCTGGCGCCTGGGGTTTCTCGAGCCCTGTCTTAAAGCAACTATTTGATATTGCAGACTTTTTTAGTTTTGTCAGATGTATTTCTGACTTTAAATGTTAAAATTGAATAGCATTAGCAATGTACGTTTTTTTTTTTTTTTTTTTAGAATTTATATATTTTAATTTTGTGGGGGTTTTTTATATTATGCCTGTGGAGATGTGTTCAGTTCTTTTTTCAGATTTTGGTCCTGGATGAAGTTAGTGCTAGTTTTTATTTTATAGTTTTTTTTGTTTTTTTTCATGACACCTAAAGTGGCCATATGAAAAAAAAAATGTTAAATAAAAACAATAGCAGCGTTCTCTTTCCAGAGTGGCTTCAGAACTGCTAAGCGTCCATACAATTAAAAATTCCTGGTCCGTCCCTAGGACATGGTGTCTGCCTCTTACCTGTAGCATCCTCCCTCTTCGTCACATAACTTGCCTCTGTCCTGCCCACCTATGTCAACGCAATGTTACATGTAGTCTGTATGTCAGTAAAAAAATAAATGATGGGGAACAGTAGGAATGAAAACTAAAAAAGTGTCACTGTTAACTGTTTAAAAAAAAATAAAAAATCAGCAACAGAATAGCTGTTGGGAAGGAAGGCGTTATTAAGGGTTGAATATGGGTAAACACGTGGTAAATAAGTTAAATAGGAACACAGTTTTAGTTTTCTCTTTTATCTTGCAAGGTTGCATTTACTGATATCTGCCAGCCAATAGTTACCTTTTGAAATTTGTGCCCTTATCAGAGCCATTAAGGATTTGCTTTTGTCTTTCTGGCACTTCTTGAAACACGGTTTTCTGCTCATAATCCACCAGTATAATTTGCTACTTTTTACAGTGCCAGAGAAATTTGTTCTAATACACATTTAGCTTTTACAGCATTGTTCATATCATCCGCTCACCCTGTTATCTGCACTCATATAGTAAACATGCGGCTTGTTGTTTGCATGTCCCATTTTCTAAAGTTCTGTGTACCACCAACATGCCTGTTAGACCCCCCTTGCAAGTATTTTGTCCCCCAGGACGGGGAAAAGCGGGGAGTGAAGGGAAGATAATTCAGAAATTTGACATATTGTGGAATAGATACGGAGGCTGTTGCCTATAGTAGGATGTGAGTTAAGAGAGGGTTAAAGCACCACTGCACCCTACTTACGGTTCAGGACTACAATACAGCTCAATGGACGTCCATAGTTTTAGTTGCCCCTGTCTACACCAGTCCACTAATCTCCCAAGGTGCGCCGCCAGATAGTATTTGTGAGTATCTGGTATGGCTATCCCACCTTGGCTTTTAGGCAGGATCAGAAGACGTCTGCTGAGTCTGAGGCGTTTGCCAGCCCAAATATACTTGGCAAACAAAAGTGTACTAGTTTGCTTCAAGAAGGTCAAGGGGATGGACACAAGCAATAATTGGAAAAGATATAAGAATTTTGGCAGTATGTTCATCTTAGGAAGATTGCAGTGGCCAGACCAGGAGTGCAGGCCCAATTTCCATTTATCTAGCAGGGTACGAACCTTGCTTAGCAGGGGAAGAAAGTTCAAATTAAAAACGTCTGCTGGGTTCGGGGAATAAGCATTCCCAGATATTTTTTTTTTTCTAGTTCCCAGATATTTTAACGCTATGGGCGTCCATTTCTGATTGAAATTGTGTTGCAGGGTCGAGCGTACAGATGGGGGTATGGCAACTGCCATGGCAGCGAACTTAGAAAAATAATTATAAGGCTGGAGACAGCGCCGTGCCTGTCAAACTCTGCTATGAGATTTGGTAGCGAGATGTGTGGATTCCTTAAAGCAGCCTGTCTCAATCTTTTCAACACAGAGGGACCCTTGAAATAATTTTCAGGTCTCAGGGAACCCCTGCTAAAAATTTACAACTCATAATACATTGGTGTGATGGTCAGTGGGATGAATGCTCCTTATACTTGTTCCAGATAGCTAAAAAGATCAATGGTGTCAGGGGAACTTATCTGAGAGTCAGCTGAGATTTTGTGAGTATGGTCTCCTATCTGTAGGCCAGCAATATCCGGATTTGCACGTATGGTGTTCAGGAAGGGTTCTAGAGATAAAGCAAACAAAAGATTGTGATGGGGGACATCCCTGGCGAGTGCCATTAGATATAGTAAACTGGTCTAAGAATACTCCATTAGCTTTCACTGAGGCTCGCGGGGTTGAATAGATACTTAGGATCCACTGAAGCATCAGTTCGCCAAAGCCCATGTTACATAGAACCGCAAACATGAAATCCCAACTGACCCTATCGAAGGCTTTTTCTGCGTCGGTGCTCAGGAAGACACACAGAGTCAGCATATTTCTGGCCAAGTGAACAAAGTTAATGACCTTAGTCGTGTTGTCTCTCGTTTCCCTAGAGGAGATGAAACCCACTTGGTGTAGATGGACCAGTCTAGGGAGTAGTGGTTGGAGTCTGGAGGCGAGTAGCTTAGTAAAAAGCTTCAGGTCGGTATTAGGTAAAGAAATCGGTCTATAACTGCTACAGGCAGATGGATCCTTACCCTCCTTAGGGATTACTGAGACATGAGCCAAAAGGAAGTCGGGGGCAAAGGAGACAGACTGACCTAGGTTATTAAAAAATTTATGCATGTAAGGGCCTAGTAAAGGGAAGAGGGATTTGTAATACTGAATGGTAAAGCCGCCTGGGCCTGGTGCTTTCCCTGAGTTGGTGGAGTTGAGTGCTGCTTGTAGTTCCTCTAATGAGAACACGGTCCCTAGGGTCTGTCGTTCTGGTGAGTTAAGAAGTTAAGATGAGAGAGACATGTTGATGAAAGATAGGAGTCTATAGATGGTGTAGGAGCTGCACCAGTGAGGCGGTTATAACGGGCCGAGTAATAATCTTGAAAGTAGTGCACAATCTCTTTTGGCAGAAACAATTTATGCCCCCCCCTCCCCCGTCCCTAGTATGTGGGGTATGTACATTGCAGTGCAGAGTTCTCTAATCGTGTTTGCCAGGAGTTTGCCGCATTTGTCTCCTGCCTCATTTGTCAATCTCCTGCAGGATTGCAAGGTGACCTTCGCCCTGAACCGCAAGAGGTCAGAGATTTGGTTCCGAAGTTGGACCAAATTACTCTATTGCGGAGGGGTCGGTTGTTCGTTTTGTCGCCGTTCAAGGTCTTTTAGGTCCGATAAAAGTTTTAATTGTGCTTCTCTCTGTTTTTTAATGCGGGAGCCATGTTTGAACAATATGCCTCGGATGACTGTCTTGTTCGCTTCCCAGACGATACCGGGATTGCTGTTAGGGATGTCATTGGTACTGAAATAGTCATTAAGTTCCCGTGTGACATTCTCAAGCACCTCAGGGGTTTGTAATACTCTCGGTCTCCACTTCCAATCAGAACTCTGGGTCAAATATCCCAAGGAAATTTGCAACGTGAGTGGTGCGTAGTCTAATCATGTAATTGGTTCGATAGAGACATCCATTACTGACGAAAGAAGTCTGTGTGTGGACCAAAAAGAGATTAATGCAGGAGTACAGTTGTGGGGTTGAGAAAAAAGTATAGTCACGTTCTCCTGCATGAAGAATGCGCCAGTTATCAACCAGCTGCAATTCATGTAGTGACCATAGGATGCGTTTTTTAGAGCCGTGAGGTACCAAGGAAGATCCCGTTGAGATGTCTATGGTGGGATCAAGGGGTACATTACAGTCCCTTCCAAGTATCAGCCTTCTGCAAATTCCATTAGTTTTGAGAGTACCTTAGAGGAAGAATTCTTGATGTGTGTTTGGAGAATATACAGTAGCTAGTGTCACCTTAGTGCTGCCAATATGGCCCTTAAGTAAAAGATAACGGCTGCCTGAGTCAACGCACTTGTTCAATAAGGACCAAGGTATCTTTTTACAGAGCAGGATAGAGACCCTTTTAGACTTAGCTTCTTGATTAGGGGCATGGATACGTGCATAGGAAGAATCTATTCTGGAGGAGAGGGAGCCCCCCCTGCCCTAAAATGGGTTTCTTTAGTGAATGCTACATCCGTATGCGAGCTCCTAAGATCATTAAGGAGCATCCTATGTTTCTCAGGGACGTTGAGATCCTTGGTGTTTAAGGAGGGGGAGATGAAAGGGGAAAAAGGGGGGAAAAAAGGTGGAAGGGGAGATGGAAAGGGCGGAGAGGATATAGAGTAGAAAGGGAGAAAGCAGTACGGGTAATCAAACAGAACAAAGAGGAGGCACTCGCAATCAAGCCCTTCGGGCCCTCGTGAGTACAGGCCTAAGAGGTGTAGAGGTTGGAAATAGTGTAGAGGCCAGGCTCTGCATCAGTGCTCCTCTGTAGGTGTATGGCAAAGCAAGGTGGGTGATTCAACAATACCATCCTGTAGGCATTAATAACAACAATATATAAGGCAACAGGGTGTCTGTATTACACTAAGGCAAAACCCAGAAAGAAAAAGAAAATAAACAGGTAAACCTATAACTGCCCAATCTAGTCAGTGCCTAGGGTTTTCAGTTTCACATCTCCCAGGTTCCCCAGATCCGGATCGCCGAGTCTCCAGGGGAGTCCTCAACACCCAGATCATCCCCATCTCCAAGGGTACAACACATTCGGGACATAACAGACCCATCTCGTGCGTCCGCGTGCAAAATCCGCCGGCCTACCACAACTCCCAGGCCAGGGAATGCCCTGTGACTCTGACTGCGGCAGTAGTCCATCCCCCCCACCCCACCCCCACTCAGGAGATCCCCCCCAATCCACAGGTGCATATGTAGAAAGATGATCTGCACACCGGTAGTTGCTCTTAAAAAAAATCTTCATCTTTATTCAGGAACCACAGAACACAACTGCTGATAAGATCAGTTGACGCGTTTTAGCCTACAAGGCCTATCATATCACAGGCTCCACCTATTCATTGTCCCAATTAATTGCAGACAATTAGCAAAAATTAGAATTAGTTGTAGCATATGCTAAGGAAACCCATGTATGTGCCACTTAATATCCACGAACTACACAATGATGGTGTATATAGATAAAAATGAAAATAAAAAAATCAATGAAAATAATAAAGAAAAATTAAAAAGGGAATAGAGCTTCTGGAGAGAGACAGTTTAATGTATGTGCAGATCTAGATCCCATCTTAGGTTTAACCCCCGAGGTGATCTGGAATTAAGTCTAAAAATCCACCATGCCTCTCTCTCTAGTAACCTTCTCTCCCTATCGTCTCCTCTAGATGAGTGAGACAGCCGCTCTATTCCTCTAAAACGAAACATGCAAAGATCACCCTGATGGCATTACCTAAAGTGACTTGTTGCATTGGAAATATTTCTAACATTTACATTTTTTCTGTCACAATAGTGTTCCCCTATTCTGGTTCTCAGGGGACGTTTGGTGCAGCCTACATATTGTAGGTCGCATAATAATCAAATAGACTACAAAATTTGTGCCACAGTTAACATATTGTTGTATGGAAAACTCCTCACCCGTAGCTCTGGCAACAAATGTTTTGCCCGGTACACTCAAATGACAGTACCTACATGTCTTAATGTTACAAGGATAGTTCCCAGGATATGCCAGCCAGGTGGGTTGGCATTGCATAGAAGAAAAAATGCTGGTTGATAAAGCATTTCCTAATGTGGGTGCTCTCCGACTGGAAAGAAAAGGGAGAAGGGACCCCCCCTAATGGGACTTTAATAAACTTTAACCTATTGGTCAAATGGTAACCCAATAAATTATATTAGTACAAAAAGTAAAATTGATTATATATTTATTGTTACAAAAAAGACAAAGTGTAAAACATACAGCTAGCCCTAAAAAGACTCCATCATTGTTGTCACTGTATGTACAGACATAATGCATATAATGTGTATGAACAGTTTACTCATAATACAACATGGCTTTGGGGTGTGCAGCCCTTACTACACCCGGATGAGTTACCAGCTCTGTTTGTCTTTCTGGGCACTGACCCGGTCCCAAACTGGCTGCAACACCTACAAAGACCATCCAGGCGACCGTCTACCAACCCAGCTGGCCTGGGTCTCCCACCACACATGCCGAGGGGATGCCGTGCGCCTAGTGATCCTCCTCACCCTGGTGACCGTGAGTCCTAGATTTCTTTTTATATGTCCAACTCTAACCTGGATGCTGCCCATCACGCGATAGTCCTCCATACATAACCCGTTTGGCTGCATATCCCTCAGGATTTATAAAAGGGCTTTGTCCCTTAATTTTTTCAATACAGACTGCGGCATTCTCCCGCTGCCTGGCAACAAGACTTTGTGCATTATGTTTGTACATAAAAGATGTGTTGGGAGTTTAATGTATTTCTAGCCCTAGGACAAACTCCCTGGCTGTAAACTGCATAGAAGAGCCACTGCTAACTGTGTGGCAGCAATGGTCACTCTTCAGCAGTCTGAGCTGACATGGTTACTCTTAACTGCAGAACTGTACTTCTAACTAAACAGGAAGTGTTTCTCAGAGAGCAGCAGTCCTCCTTCTCTGATTACAGTTCAAGAGGTGAATTTGTACTGAAGCTGGAGGTCAATTAAATGCTTAGTAGTAGTAAGACATTTAAATTTTAGGATTTCCTTCATAATAAATTTATGTACCTATGTTTAAAAGAAAACTTCAGTTTGTCTATCTTGCCATTAAGTGTAACTTTACAATCGTGTAAGTAACAGAAAAACGTTTTAGTATTTGTGACAGACTGCAGTTATATACGTATTTAATGATATAGGCGATGTGAGGCGCAGCGTAAAGGAGGCAGTGACGGGAGGAGTGACATCAACGGGATCCACAATGCTTTCCCCGAAACATGTCATTGTGGATCCCGCTGATGTTACTCTGCCAGCCGGCGCCTCCTCCACTCTACGCCTCAGTGTGGTCCACCGCATCTTACCCAGTATCATCAGACTTCCGACAACCGCTCAGAGAAGGCACATCTACCGGGGGTATGGCCGCAAGACATAGTAGACGCATATAGATCCTTGTTTACACCAGATGAGCCCATGTTAAAAAAAAAACATTTGTGTGAGTAGCCCCATTTAGGGGTCAAATCTATTTTAAGGTTCATACACTTAGAGGCACTTTTCCTCCTTTCTGCTTCCTTACAGTCTACAGCAGTGGTTCTCAACTGCAATCACTGAGCAGCAAAATATATCACCTGTGATGTATTTCAGTTATCTTGCAAACCTTGCCTGTTACTGTGTCCTGAGGCCCAGAGTCGAAAACCACTGGTCTACAGAGTCCGCTACAGCTCTTTGATCAGCCTGCCCTAAGAGTGCATTGGACTTACTTTTGCTTCAGTTTATGCCTACCCATGAACTTTATGGACTGGGTGTTGCCTTTGTGCTTACCATTATCCTATCTTGCTGTCCTGATTTGGACTACAAACACCTCTCCATGCCCTTCTTCTCATCGCTATTACATAAGGGAGAAGCATGATGTAGTTCACAGTAGATCGCTGTGAAAGCTGCTGCTGATGTTTGAGATATAATTTCAGTGCGCAGGAAGTGACAAGGACACTGGAATTCTAGCAAATCTGTGGATTTTTGTCTGTACTTTTAGAAGTCTGACAGAAGGAAACTAATGCAGCCATAACATCCAAGGGCTGGAAAACTGCATTACATTCCTATTTGTTTTTGTATTTAGATCCCCTTTAAGCCCACAAACCTGCAATTTAAAATGAAATTTGTACCTGAAATAATATTTAATACGGTTTTGCAAAAGCTAAAATTCTAGATTGTGTCACTTTACATTTCCAATGTGAGCCTGAAATGAACCTATGATTATGTACAAGTTGTAAGAAAAATGTTGCTTTGCCCTTTTTTAAAAAAACAATGCCATTTTTTGTTTAAATCCCTGCCTAATATCTTACAGATCCAAGAAAGATAAGGTCAAAGCTGGAGTGAAATCAGATGCTTCTGACCCTGAGCCAGAAGGACTCACTTTGCTTGTGCCAGATATCCAGAAAACTGCAGAGATAGTCTATGTTGCTACCACCAGCCTTCGTCAAGCTAATCAAGGTAAGCGCTAGACTGCCATGTTAAATGTAAAGTTTGCCTAATAATTGTCTTAGATAAAGGTATCATTTTGCAAAGCTATTATTTTAAAACCCTTGTATGCAGAGAAACCTATGTTATCTTCAAAGATAACTAACATAACCTCTCTAGAATTTTATAAAGAAATTGTGTAAAAGCAGTGTTAAACTAGGTGCGGTGTTGCGGTTATTGGGTTGTAGATGATGCTGCTTTAACTTGAGTTGAATTCTTTGTTAAAGCTGTGAAGTTTGGAAATTAAGGATGTTCTGCAAAGTCCTGCAAATTAATTTTGCCAATTTTTAGGACTAATTACAGTGGGGTTATCAAACACAGGTCAATGAAACTGGTAATGTAGCCCTTCAAGAAAGATTGTTAAAAAAAAATGCCTTTGCTAGCTTAATTTTAAGTGACTAATAATATCCTGGACCTCTAACATGGAGCCACTGAGGTACTTATCTTAACCCCCATTTTATGAGGCTGTTGGGTGCTTGAACGTACAGTACCCTCGCTCCCCAATTCTAATGGCTTTTTTATTTTGTCAGTCAGTTGGACATCCCTGTCATTCCCCCTCCTGGTGTTCTACCTCACTCCTTCCCCCTCCTCTTTTCACCCCACCCCTCCTATTCCTCTATACTTTCACTGTAATTGTGATGTTCAATGTCCCCTAGGCCCAACTTCCGCTAACAACAAATACTTGTAGCACTGATATCCTAAGTTTGTCTTTTTGTCGAACAGAAATGAGGACCTTTATGCACATTGTACTATACTAACATTACCACTCTGTATCACCAACTGGAACCCGTTTTAAGCTGTGAAGTGTAATGGATATTAATGCCACCAGACTCTTATCTAGAATAAGGATCCTGGTATGGATTGTAAGGACAACTCACCCCCCATCCCCCCCCCCCCCCCAGCAAAAAAACTAAATTGGGCAGGTTCCCATCCTCCCCCAAATGCATGCTAGACTTTTTGGAAACAATTTACCATAGTAATAGTCATATAGTACAGTAAAATAGTAAATAAACACACAGAGTAAACAAAGTCCTACAGCAGACAAATTGGTTGTTTAGTTAATGGATGCATGAACTGCTGCAGTTTAGGAATAAGAGGATAGTGGTAAGCCAGCAACCAAGAACCGCTGAGGCTTCAGGTGTGTTAATGAGGCATCCTAATTTAACCCCTTCAGTGCCTAAGGGTAAAACAAAACTAAATGCATAAGCACAACTTAGACACGTGTTCGTAAAACTGTACATATTATCACAAATACTTTGTGCATTCAGGTGGATCATACTGTTTTTTTTTGTTTTTGTTTTTTTTTTTTGACAGATTGGGCTTTCTTTGGGTGGTAATTAGTCATTTTTGTTTTTTTATTATCTAACGAAAACAGTATTAAAATAGTAAAAAAAAATGTTTCTCTTTTGTTCATTGAGGGACACAGCTCCTGGTATTTAAACATTTGGGTTATACTGCTCCCTACAGGAGTAGGACACTTGGCAGAAAATCTGCATACACCTATATGCAGTCCCAGGGGGTATACTCCCTCTCTGCTGTAGCCACGCAATTTTTTTTCTTTTTAGATAGAAATTTTTTCTCCTGGATTTTTCCTGTGAGATCTACAATCAGCAGCCGGACTGGGCAGCAGACTGGATAATCTAGATCCAGTGGTCACCCCAGTCTGGCCAGCGAGCATGCACAGACCTCAGCTCCGAGCTAGGTCAGCCGCGACATAGTCCCACTGGACAGGGGCTGGCCTGCGAGTTAAATGTCTCGCGAGGGAGCATACGACTGGGTCTCGGCCTTAGTTGCGGTGTTCCTTATGGCCGACAACCCCCCATTTTGATGGAGAGAGGTTCTGTCTGGAGCGGTGCCTGCCTGGTTCCTGGTATGGTGAGTAGCTGTCTCCTCTCTGCCCCTGGAGGGTTTTGGGGTGGACGTGGGCCCCTCCTTGGGACAGTCGTACCGCCGGGTTTCTCTCCTTCCCGCAGGAACCCCCCTTGCCCAGCCATGTTTGTGTAGTCCGGTGGCCATTTTACGGTGGTTTGCCATTGAAAATAGTGGCGGCCATGACAGTGGAGCCCTGTGGGTGGTGATTTCAGCAGTGGGAGCCCCTCCTCATCCCCTGGTGCTCTCCTAGATAATTTTACTTCCTGGTCGCCGCATGCTTATTGCATTATCCTGGTGGCTGCAGGCGCTTGTTTCTGTGGGTGGTGAGTCTGGTGGGGTCCTCTCACTCTCTGCTGAGGATCGCTTGGCGCTTTGTGCCTGGTGACCGGGTGGTGGTGTTGCCAGCGTGGTGGGGGTTGTCCCTTAGCAGTGTTTTACACCTTTTGTGGGGTCCCCCTGGTGACCTATGAAGTCTTTGGAGCATATTTCCCCACCTGATCCCCTCTCTGAGGCTGCGAGTGCCTCCGGGTCCCAACTATCAATCCATGCATGCACTGATGGGGTTCCTGGAGTCCCTTGTGTCCCAGGTGGAGGTGGCTTTTGGAGCGACGGGCTAGCTAAAAGTGCCCCCCCCCCCCCGCCTTCCCCTGCCTCATCTGTCTTATCCTGAATCTGATTCTGTTACAGCAGACGTGGGTCACCCTGCTGGGTCTGCAACCACACGCCTTGAATCCCCTGACAGTGCGAAAGATTCCTCCACATCTGTGACCGCGCACAAAAAGGCACTGGTGGATGCACTGATTGTATCTGTGCTGAAGCTGCAACAGAGGCACAGGTACATTTTGGCACTCACAAGCCACCCAGAGTGGCAAAGGGGTTTCCTTTCCCCGCTTATTTTGACAGAATTGTCGGTAAAGAGTGGGGACGACCAAAGTGTCCCTGGGGGGTTCCTAAGCGCTTTACTAGGCATTACCCCTATGAGGAGTCCCTTCTTAAGAAGTGGACTGTGCCACCGGTGGTGGGCCCTCCGGTTTCCATATTAAACAAGGCAACTATGATGCCGATTGAAGATTCCCCGACCTTTAAAGATCCGGCAGACCGGAAGGCAGAGGCTGTGGCCCGCCATATGTACTCTGGCTAGTTCGGCAATGAGGCCATTATTCACAATTTGTGAACCCAATGTTGCAGCGCTGCTTAAAACAATACGTATAAATACTGAAATAAATATGTAAACTTGTGCCAATGTGCAAACAAGTGCAAAATATACCGTGCAAATTTTACAAGATCACGTAATAAATACTTCAAATTCATACAAAATTATCAAATTCATATAAATCATTTAGTCCATATAAAGTCCATCAAAGTGCAGATAAGGTGCTCCTGTGCTTATTGTGTGCATGAATGGGGATGATCCCCCTGTGGTTTTCTACTTACCACAATGCGCTCGGTAGGAAGCATAGAATGATATTTTTCATTATGGGTCCCAGTGTTCTTTAACAGCCTGGAATCCGTGATAAAGTTGGTGAGATCCTCGATGGTGGTTCTAAAGCATCCCAGAGTTCCCTCATGGAAAAGAAAAGCCATCCATAGTGAAGAACGTTTGAACAATTTTTATTGAAGACAAGAAAAAACTACTCACAAACATAATAGAAATGAAGACATATAGGTCTCAGCACGGTGGTTCGCTGCTCCCGCAGCGTGCGCTTCACCGGCCGGAAGTGACGTGGCAGTCCGCTCAGCCAATTGCTAGATGCGTTTCGCTGTCCAATCACACGCTGGTCGCCGACGTTCCTTGGAAGCTTCTTCTCAGGGAGGATCTTGCTGTCCCAAGGACTGAGCTTCCATCCTGCTTTACAGTCACTGGCTTTGACGGCTTGGCTGTTGAACGCCAGGTGCTGAAGGATAGGGGTTTATCTGAATCGGTGATTCCTACACTGTTGAAAGTTAGGAAGTCTACTTCTAGGAAGATCTACCATTGTATGTGGAAGACGTTCATTGCCTGATGTGAGTCTCTCCTTCTCGGTGGCTCTCCTCTTAATCTTTCTTTAACAGGGGGGTTGAACAGGAGTTGGCCTTGAGTTACCATCAAGGCCCAGGTGGGCTCCAGTTGTTTGGTTGAGCTCCTGTTACCTGGTTGGCTACTGTTTAGCCTTGAGAATTTTTTGGTTGTACCCACCTCTCATGTTCAACACTGAATACCAGGAGCTGTGTCAGTAAATGAATGAAAGAGAAAATGGGATTTTCGCTGATGATCATTGACGGACACAGCACCCACCCCTCTGTGGAGTTATTATTCTCCTGACACTGCTTGTAACAAAACTGAGTGGCTATAGCAGATAGAGGGGGTATACCCCCTGGGACTGCCTATGGGTGTAGCTAGAATTCTTTTCTGCCTATTGTCCTTCTACTGTAGGGGGCAGTATAACCCAATGGTTATGAATACTAGGAGCTGTGTCCGTCAATGAGCATCAGAGAAATGGATTTTCTGGTAAGCCAAAAATCCAATTTTTTAAATGTAGCTGTATATTTCTTGCTACTACCATAACCTTCCAAAGAACAACCATAATTAAATTCCCCTGCTCCTGAAAATTGCAGTGATAATACATATGTGTAAGTTTGTTGTTGTATATACCTGTAACGTATACCTGACAGCCCAAACCAAAAGTGCCCATTTTGCTTTTTTTTTTAATCCTACCTAAAACACACTGAATACTAAAGCTCTATGTAAGACCCTGGTCTCTGTGCTGGGCGTGCAAATATGCGGCCCCCACAGAAGAAAGACCAGTCCAGTGGTGTCACACATTTAAGTACACTCGGCATGAAGGGGTTAAATCACAAGGGCACAATTTCCTGTGGGAAAGGTCACCATAGGCTTTTTTCAAGTTGATAATTTTTTTTTAAACCTTATGTCACGTTTTTTAGAGAAGAAGCTGGCGGAGTTCTCCAAAAAGGTTGCTGTGAAGTCCAAACCTTTTTCAGTCTTGCGATCCTTGGAAGAGAAATATGTAGCGGTTATGAAAAAGCTCCAGTTTGGTAAGAAAGTGTTTTTTCTTTTTGTATTAAATTTTATATTATAATCTAGAAGAGACTTAATGTCCTGCTAATACTGGCAAATATTATTTAGAAGTATGTGTGTATAAATACTACTGGGTTATATTGCCCCCTTCAGGGGTAGGACTAGGCAGAACAAAAACACCTGGCTATGCCCATGCTTGGTCCTCAGCTTGGTTTATAGCCCCCCTCTCTGCTCCAGGTAATGAGTTTTAATCTGTCTAGTCAGGACCTAGGCTCCCATCTGGGATCTCTGGTCATAGCAATTTTTTCTCCTTCCTTATCTTTTTTGTTTTTTTTCTCTTGGGAGATCTACATTCAACTGCTGGGCTGGGCGAGGGGCTGGTTAATAGAGATCCAGTGGTCCCCGAAGCCTAACCAGCGAGTGCATGCAGACTGCAGTTACGCGCTAGGTCAGATGCGGCATAGCCTCACGGACAGAGGCTGACCCGCGAGTTAAACGTCTCGCAGGGTCGCATGGGTCTGAGTCGCAGCAGTCCCTTGGCCTACAGCTCCCCTACTTTGGTGGCGAGGATTCTGTCTGGAGCGTTACCCTCACCATGGAAGGCTAAGTACAGTCCCCCCTCTCCCCTTTTGGCAGTTTTTTTGGGGTGGACGCGAGTAATCTCCAGGGACGGTCTGACCTGCCTGCAGATTCCCTTCTCCCATCCCTCAGTGAGCTGGGCTTTCCCTACTCCATTTCCCCCCTGTCTGGACCTGGAGTCTAGTGGGGGTCCCAGGGCAGAGGATGCAGCAGAGACCCCTGGGGTCTCCCCTGCTATCCCCACTCTGTAAGGGTCCTGGGATAGGGAGTCCTGCCCTGATAGTCTGGAGGGGTCCCAGTGTAGGAGACCCCTAGGTGCATGCCCCACTGTTTGCTGTGTGGGTATAGTACAGGGGGGTCCCAGTATAGAGACCGGTGCAGAGTGCGCAGCGGAGTCTCCCTTAACGTGTCCCCTTGCAGATGGTGCAGTGTTGCAGAGGGCATAGGGAAGATCTATCTGATAGTGAGGATGATTCCTCCATGGTCGCAGCAGCAAATGAAAAAGTGCTGGTAGACACACTAATCACTGCAGTGCGTAAGACTTTAAAAATGGAGGATGTGGCTGATGTAGCCATGGACGTGGCTGTGTTGTTTGGTACGCATAAGTCACCTCGCACTCCAAAGGTGTTTCCTCATGTGCCTTCATTTTGACAGGTTTTCCTGTAAGGAATGGGAACAACCAAAATGATAATTTGTGGTCCCCAAACGTTTTGCTGTACATTACCCTTTTGAGGAGTCGCTTTTAAAAAAAAGTGGTGGACCCTCCTGTTTTCAGGTTGAATAAAGCAACCATGATCCCAGTAAGGGAATCCCTGTCCTTTAAGGACACGGCTGACAAGAAAGCGGAGGCTGTGGCATGCAGCCGGTTTACTATGGCTGCTTCGATATTGTGGCCAGTCTTTGCCTCAGCCCTGGTGTCTTAAGGCCCGTACACACTATACGAAAATCGGAAGTAAAATTTCGTCTGAACAATCTGCCGATTTTCGAATTGTTAGTACAGTGCTTTCAACAGCCGATTACGAATTTTCGGACGACAAAAACTGTATGTGCAGGCTATAAAATTTGTATCTTACATCAACACAACATCCGATTTTCGTTTAATTAGTACAGTTTTCGTCCAAAAAATCGTAAGAGCAAGACTAGGCATGCTCAGAAATGAAAGAACACATACAAAACAATTCAACACATGACATCACTTCTGAAGTAGAATTCTGTCGTACAGGAATTTTCGTAGGAAAGTAACCTCTTCACTTTCAACGAGACTGGCATGTGTACGAGGCATTAGACCCTAACTGAATGGGCCAAGCTTTTGTGCCAGGGCCTGGGGAGTGAGCAGGTCCCCACTGCTTATGTTGATTTAGCGGACCAGTTGGTCCATGGGCTGTCGTTTATTTGTGATGCAGCTTTGAATACAGCTCCTGTGCTGTCCAAACTTTCTGTTTTAGCCACGGTGATTAGGTGCGTGCCGTGGCTTAAGAATTGGTCCGCAGACAGAGCCTCTAAGAAATCTCTCATATTTTAGACAATGTATAAGTTATGTGAATGATATATGCCGTACACCCTTATTGCGATTCCGCCCCACCCTGATAGACCAATGGATTCTTCAGGCCAAACACAGGATATCGCACTTATATAAGCCACTACTCCAGGAACTCTATCGGGGAATTGAGCACTCAGTCGCTAAATCCTGGAATAAGATGCTCAATTCGCCTGATGCTCAATCCAGGATCTTAAAGGGCTACCTGACTACTCGACAACATGTAACCAATGAATTCTGGAGGGAGCAGCAGTTTAAAATTCTCCATGGAGCTTATTACCCTCACATCCGATGGTCGAAAGACCCAGCACATCATTTCTGCACTCTCTGCAAAGAACATTACCCTTCTCTTCTACATAAGCTGTGGCTTTGCCCGCAGGTATCATCTTTCTGGGACAAAACAATACGCTATATTACCAGAATGCTGGGGGTATCCATTCCCAAAGACGTCTTCCCACTCGTGTTCAATTGCCTAGACCCGGAAAGTCTTCCATTGCCTAAAGACTCCAGGAAAAGCATAACTCAATTTAAGCCATGGCTGGTCAACTGCTTGATGGCAGCCCGCAGATTGATTCTGCGACACTGGATGTCGGACACCGCTCCCACTATTGCTGAACTTTCCTCTGATATCACCTCTTTAAGAAATATTGAACTGGTGGGACCCACATTGGATCCTCGCCTGACCCGATCGACCATAGATCGCAAGTGGAACCTGCCGACTCCCGATCCTTCTTCTCTTGCAGGACCTTTCACATCCCCACTGAACTGAACTGATCTGAGACCCCAATACTGACTTGGTGGACAATTGCTAACACTCCTACGGCTACACTTTATTTCAAGTCACCAATATTACATATATTGATGTGCTTGGCAATAATGGTGTCTATATAGTTGCATCGTATGGCGCAGAGGTAGAACTGTTCTTATACACATAGGATGGCAGTAGTCTTTTTGCAGCCTTTTAATCACTCATGAGGTACTGGTTACTCCCTCCCCCTCTTCCCCCCTTCTACCCCCCTACCCTTCCCATCCCGCCATGCATTCCCTTCACCTCGCTTCCCTCTCCTACTTCCCTGTGTCTGATATGTGCGAAAAAGTTAATCACCATCTGTTTTAGTTTACTACACTTTCATGGTCGATGGAAAACCTTGACATTCTGCATAGTTTCTCAGAGCTCGAATTGTTTACAGGTTAATATTGTGGTTTGTATACTGATGTTATTGCTCGATTAATGTTTTGCTTTGTATTGAGCACGTTTTTCAATAAAACTTTGATTAAAAAAGAAATCTCTCATTAATCTGCCCTTTCAAGGCCTGTTTGGGGCTACCCTGGATGACATCATTAAGGGTATCACGGGGGGCGGGGGGGAGCCTCATCGCAGACGGGAGCGCTCCTTCTCAGCCCATAGAAAATTCTTATGTACTTCTGGGACAGAGAAATGGATCTTTTAAATCTTCTCAGGGAGGGGTTCCAAGCAACCTTAGGCTGGTAAGCCTAGAGCTAGCTTCTCCGGACCAGCAGCGAAGTCCCATTCAACATGAATGTCTGCCCTCACCAATTATTGGGGTGGAAAGACATTGGGGTAGTTTCTGGCCCTGTGGACTTTTTTTGTGAGCGTCAGGGAGATAAACAAAATGTTTCTTTTGGGGTATGCAGAAAGGGGGGGCAAAGTTTGTTCTTTTCAGGTTTTTTAGGGCCTGAGTCTCCTTGTGTGGATTTAATTCCTGCAAATTACCTGATTCATGTAATGTCCAAACTACCTAAAGTCCCTCCTATCCCTTTCCAGGGAATTTAATTACTTAGGTCTGATTTTTATTCTGACCAGGGTGGTCAAATATCAGATAGTTCTCTCTCCTGATTTGCATACAGGTTCTGAGTCTGTTGGTATCCACCTTCGAAACAGTTCTTTTTTCACAGTCCTACATGCAGCTCCTTTAGCAGGTTCGGCTCCACATGAGGATACCGAAGTTTGCGGCGAGATCACGGATTCTTCCAGCAGATGCCACAGGCATCCAAAGGGCTACGGTAAGGCCAGTATCATCCTCGGCTCAGGCTTCTTCCACCGTTTTAGCGAGGAATCAAGAGCAAGGATCTACCAATCATCCTGGTGGCCGTAAACGTCCCTTGGGGGCTTCCTCTCAGAGAAGACCAGTTGTCCCAAAGGCTAATCTACAATCGCTGGTTTTAATGGTTTAGCTATTGAAAGCTAGGTACTGAGGGATAGAGGTTTGTCTGGATCAGTGATCCCTATTATGGTGAAGGCGAGGAAGTAGTCTTCAAGCAAGATATACGATCGTACGTGGAAAGCGTACATTTCTCTATCGCTCATTGACAGACGTAGTCCTCTGTGATTTAACACCCTCGGGTTATGCTGCCCTCTACAGGAGTAGGACTAGACAGGAAAGAAAACGTTCTGGCCACACCCTAGGGGCAGTCCCAGAGGGTATATCCTCTCACTTCCTGCTACAGCAAATCCGTTTTTTTCTGTCTAGTTAGGAGTAAGGACCTAGATACCTTGCTGGGATCTTCGGTCCTGGCAGGATTTTTTTCTTAGAAAAGATTTTTTAGAAAGCTTTTTTCTCCAGTGTTCCTGTGAGATCTTCAAGCAAGAAAGCTGAACTGGGCGACGGGCTGGATGTTGAGATCCAGTGGTCACCCCAGTTCAGCCCACGAGCGCGTGCAGGCCATAGCTCCGCGCTGGGTCGGCCGCGACATAGTCCCACTGGACGGGGACTGACCCTGCGAGTTAAACGTTTCGCTGAAACGCCAAAGACCATGAGTCACGGCGTCCGTATTGGTCAACAGCCCTCCTACCTCGGTGGAGAGGGATACTGTCAGGAGTTGGCGCCCGCCTGGTTCCGGTATGGTGAGTAGTATGTTCCCCCTTTTCCCCCTGACGGGTCTTGTGGTGAACGCGGGCCCCTCGCTGTAATGGTTAAGGATGGGTCTTCCCTCTATCCTATAACATGTCACAGATCCCCCTGTTTGAGTGTGATTTTTGTGTACAAGAAGCCAGGAGGCTTGGTTTGGGAGCTGACAATCTAATTGTAAAGATGTGAAAATGATTGTAGTCAGTGGCAGTACTAGAACTTTACTGTGATAGTATAAGGTATCCTACCTGTCAGTAGCCACAGGGCGATGTCTATACATGTATACTGCATCCCAGATCATTCCTCCAGCTAGCAGATGCCTCCCGACGGCCACGGACCACATACGGCCCGCCAGGGTCCGGTACCGCCGACCACGCTGACCACCATGAGGGTGAAGGGTTGTGAGGCCGAGATCCTTCTGCAGACATGCCGCTATTCTGTGCAGGCCGCCGCCATTGTCTGGTAGATCGCACGAGGCCGCCATTTTGGTGTAGCCTCGTGTCTCCAGCATGGGGGCGGCCATGTTTGAGGTGACTCAAACACCTCGTGGAGCCAGGGGGAGGCGCCGGCAGGCGTGTTAAGGGGCGGAGCCGCCTCCTTTACCCAGGAAATAGGGCCAAAGACTTCCTGTCTGTAACAGGACAGCACTGAGCAAGCTGATGAAAACTTCTGTGCATCAGGGATGAGCCTTGGGGTCTCCCTCTCTCTCTGTGGGGTCCAAAAAGGCAGGTAACACTGAGGGGCGCTGTTGCGACTGGGGGACACAAAAAAAAAAAGTTTTTTACTTTGTCATTTTTTGTCGCTGGCAAGTGTCTTGTTTAATCATTGACCCTGCCGCATAGGTATCCCCACCTGATCCCCTCAAAGTGGCCGCAGGACCCTCCAGTACCCCACTTGTTTTTAATGCATTATCGGCAGGTTTGGAGTCTTTGGTATCCCGGGTGGAGGTGGCCTGTCAGGGACGGGGGTCAAGTAGCGACCCCCGCCTACCCCTATTGTTTATCAGATACTTCAGATACAATGCAGTTGCAGGTCCCTCCTAGGGGGCTGTTGTCTCAGGTAATATCTCCTCAGCAGGGAGGAGCACGTTTCTGCCTCCGCCATAGCACAAGAGTGGTGGATGCACTAGTTGTGTCCGTCTGGGAAACCTTTAGTCTTGAGGTTACACCGGCAGAGGTAGCTGAGACTGAGATTCCTTTTTTGGTACTTGTTAGCCTACCAAAAGGGCAAAGGATTTTCCTTTACCCAAATGGGGTCGTTTTGTAACGAACTCCTGTTATTTCCAAACGCATGGCTAGGTGCTATCCGTTTGAGGAATAACTCTTTATAGGATAGACGGTACCACCTGCTGTCTTGCCACAGACTGTTAGGATAGAAGGACCTCGTAACTAACGAGGACCTTCCTTTTCTGCTCATAAGAGTTGTTCGTTCCGCGAGGGCGGGCGATAAGGCGAAACCCTCCAAAGCCCCTTTAGAGGGGTTTCAAAGGGCGCTGGTCGGCTAAACAAAGAGTCCGGCTCAGCCAAGCCTGAAGAATATAGCCTGATGCGCCCCTACCCATCTCTGGGGTGGGGGGGTTGTCTTCACCAGTTTCTGGAGGACACAGGATCGAGTTTCGATCACTTCCACCGGTGCGATTCTTCCCTTCTAACTGAACAGTTTCAGGGGTTCTATTCGAACCTATTCACAATGCCCAGGAAAGAGGGCAAGGTGCGTCCAAATCTGGACTTGGGAAGAGATAGAGTCCATCCGTACAGTGGTGGCCTCCCTGCATCAGGGGGATTTCCTGGCGTCCATAGACATTTAGGAGGCCTATCTTTATATCCCCATCATCGCAGGACATCAGCGTTTTTTCGCTTTCCCAAAGATCATCCCTGGTTCCCACCAGGAGACTGAACTATCTGGGCCTAAGGTTGGATACATCCTGAGCAAGAGAGTTTCTCCTTGCGGAGAAACTCCAGAAGGTTCAGTCAACGATTCGGATGTTGCTGTCCGTCAATTGGCTGGGACAGATGGTGGCCTTCTTAGAGGCAGTACCGTATACCCAGTCTCATACCCGAATTCTCCTGAAGGAGATTCTTTTTTAATGGAATCAGAATTCCGATTCCCTGGACAATCAGATCCGGTTGAGCGAGCGGACCAGGAAGTCTCCAATGCTCAACCAGGGGAAGTAATTTCTTCCGATAGTATCCAGATTACCAATAGGGTATCGGAACTGAGAGCGATCAGATTTTGTCTGATTTACTGGATCGAGCAGCTCTAGAGCAGCCCGATTCGGATCCAATCGCATATGGCCTCTTCATCCAGAGGTTTTTCACTAGCTGTCCCTTCATTGGGACATCCCGGATGTGGATCTGTTGGCACCTTGGCTCAACAGGAAGGTGCGGAGGTTTGTAGCTCGCACCGCGATCCTCTAGCGGACGCAGCAGAAACGCTAATCGTCCCGTGGGGGCAGTATCAGCTACGGCATGCCTTCCATCCTCTCAAGTCGCTGCGGGAACTTCTTCGCAGGATAGAGGTGGAGGGAATTCCAGTTATTCTGGAAATAACGGACTGACCTCGTCGAGCCTGGTACGCCGACTTGGTGAGGCTAGTCGCGGACGCTCCTTGGAGACTTCCTCTCAGAGAGGATTTGCGGTCTCAGGGACCGATCTTCCATCTTGCTTTACAGTCGCTGGCTTAATGGCCTGGCCATTGAGACCCAGGTACTGAAGGACAAGGGAGTGTCAGCTTCAGTTATTCCTACTTCCAGTTAAAGCAAGGAAAGCGACTTCCAGCACATGGAAGTCTTATATTGCGTGGTGTGAATCTCTTGGATTTCCCCCACATACCTATTCGGTGATCCGAATCTTGGTCTGTCTGCAACAAGGGGTTGAGCAGAAACTATCCTTGAGCACGATTAAGGGTCAGGTTTTCGGCGTTAGCAATCTTCTTTTTAGAAACCTTTGGCTAATCATTCCTTGGTGCGGAATTTCATCCAGGGGGTGCGACAGCTGGCTCCGCCAGTGCGCGCACCCTTACCGCCTGGGATCTTAATTTAGTGTGGTCGGTTCTTCATAAACTTCTCTTTGAAGATATCAGGGAGAATCCCTTGCTTACATTATCCCAGAAGGTGGCCTTGTTGGTGGCCATTACTTCTGTACGCAGGGTGTCAGAACTGGCCGCATTATCCTGTCGTTCCCCAGATCTGGTGGTTCATAGGGATAAGGTGGTTCTTCTTCCGAATCCATCCTTCCTTCCTAAAGTGGTTTTCGTAAGACGGACTCACTTTTGTGATCACGGATAGCCCTTGAAGGGGATTGCCTGTGTCTGCCGCGACCATATCTAGATGGATCAGTCAGACGGTGGTACAGGCTTATTCTATTAAGGGTTGGAATCCTCCGTTTCCTGTTAGGGCGCACTTCACTCGAGCGCTCAGTACTTCCTGGGCCTATCGCCATCAGGCGTCAGTGGTCCAGGTATGTAAGACGAACACCTGGTCGTCGGTACATACCTTTACAAAATTTTATAAGATTGATGTGATGGTATCGGCGGATGCCTCATTTGGCCGCAAGGTTTTGCAGGCCGCAATTTGAGGAGACCGGTGGTCTACCTCGAGGGTTTTTTTCTGTTGGAATTTTCTGTTGAGTCTCATCTTTGATTGATGAGCATGGTAAACCTCTAGTTGGCACCGGTTGGGCCTTCTAGATTGGATTTGATTTCCATTTTTCCCACCCCTCATTTGTGGTACTGCTTTGGGACGTCCCGAGGGTGTTGAATCACCGAGGACTACGTCTGTCAATGAGCGATAGAGAAAAATAGATTTTTGTAAAATCTTTCCGTAAAATCCTTTTCTCTTAGCTCATTGACAGACGTAGTACCCGCCCCTCTGTTTTTAAGTTGGGTTGGGTTAAATTCTCTAAACACTGCTTTGTGACATAACTGATTTGCTGTAGCAGGAAGTGAGAGGATATACCCTCTGGGACTGCCCCTAGGGTGTGGCCAGAACGTTTTCTTTCCTGTCTAGTCCTACTCCTGTAGAGGGCAGCATAACCCGAGGGTGTTGAATCACCGAGGACTACGTCTGTCAATGAGCTAAGAGAAAAGGATTTTACGGTAAGATTTTACAAAAATCAATTTTTTGTACCTACTGTAAAATCCATTTCTCTGAGTTTGACGGACACCGCACCCATCCCTCTATGGAGTTCTGATACTTCTAATACTGCTTGCTACTAAACTGATTACCTAGAGCAGAGAAGAGGGTTATATACCAAGCTGAGGATGACCCATGAGCATAGCCAGGTGTTTTTTGTTTTGACTAGTCCTACTCCTGGAGGAGGCAACATAACCCAGTAGTTATGATTTTTGGAGCGCTGTGCCCGTTGATGAACTCGGAGAAATGGATTTTATGGTAAGTACAAAAATCCTTTTTTTTTTTTCTGAAATGTTTTTCCTAGTCCCGGTTTACTAGTCCTCTAATGGTTAGTCAGTAGTATTGACACTGACTAACCAAGTTTAACACTTGCACTACTGTACTATTTTTACTTATAGCATTTACTTAATTTATTTTATTAGTTTTGCTGTCCAGTTAAAAAAACTTTTTTTTTTTTTTTTTTTTTTAATCTAAGGCCCAGTTAAAGTTTTACACTTTTTTTCCAATTTGTTGTCCTATACCACCAGGGGTCTCCAAACTATGGCCCTCCAGTTTATGAACTACAATTCCCATCATGCCGAGCCATATTTGTGATTGTCAGAATTTTACAATGCCTCATGGGATGTGTAGTTCCACAACAGTTGGAGGGCCGTAGTTTGGAGATCCCTGTCCTATACCAATGAATATTATCAACAATTTTATGATTGGCCATGCCTTAAAAGTAACCTATAGTGGAAACATGCTTCCTGCCCTCCTACTTCAGTGCTTTATATCGGTGTAGATGAAGTCCCACCCCTTGTTTCTTTTCTCCTCACACCAAGAAGAGAGGTGATATACCTGACCTAGTCTGTTAGTTGACAAGTGCACTCATGTACTATTTCTTGGTTAGCAATGTGTTAAATATTGAGCAGCACACATTGTTAAATTCCAATTAATCTGGAGCTTAGTGTTCACTCATCCTCATATAATATACTTTTTATAAGTTATGCAATGTATCAATACAGTTGTGTAGATTATGTAGATAGAATCATAAAGGGGGCTCACTAGTTAAGCTGCTAAAAAGGCCTAATGAGACTAACATATTTTCTTTTTATGTGTTACAGACACGTTTGAGATGGTATCTGAAGATGATGATGGAAAACTGATGTTTAAAGTCAATTACCATTACATGTCTCAGGTGAAAAATGCAAGTGATGCAAACAGTGCTGCACGAGCACGCCGTCTCGCACAAGAGGCCGTTACTCTCTCCACATCGTTGCCTCTGTCATCTTCATCCAGTGTCTTTGTCCGGTGTGATGAAGAAAGACTAGACATTATGAAGGTAATGTCTTCTGATTTATGCATAATATATTGGTGTGGCATCAATGCGTTTAAGTATGCATTTGTGTATTTTTTTAACTTGTGTTTTAAAGCTCAGTTCATCTTTTTCAGAAAAAATCCCAAGCAGTCAAGGGGCCCCAGTAGGTTTTAATTTTAATAATTGTGGGCCATATGCTCCTTCTGATGCCTGGCTGAAAAACTCCTATTTAGCAATCACAGTGTCCCGGCCCAAAATCATGAACATTGTACAAAGCTGCATTTTTTTTTTAAGAACTACCTCGGCCCTATGATTGCATAGGATATTTACTGGAAAGGATGAACTTGGAAAGAAAAGCAGAACTTCCGCTTTAAAGGCTAACACCTAAGTTCATTAGGTAGAAAAGAGGCTGGTACCGGTGTTTGGTTCATCCCCTTGCATCTGTAGGTGGCAATAGAGATAAAGAGCTTATCATCTGATCTAGCCTTTTTCTTCTTAGTGGCAGCAGGATACACTTACCAGCCAAGCCTATCACTAGGGACATTCCATTAAGTGTTTGTTTTCAGAGGATCCCATAATTACCTAGACTGATTGGCTCACTAGTTTTCCCAGACACGTGGCATTGCCTATAATAAGAATTGCAATGTGCTGAAAATCTTGCAAATGTAAAGGCATACGAGGGCTACAGATTTTTTTTTCATTCATTTTTTATTGTAAGTCAGGTGGTTGTGATAAAGACAGAACCTCCCACTTACCAGTCAGATTAAGTAATGATTAAGACTTACGTTAGGATTTGCAGAATAAAAAAAAAAGTAAACTAAATTTTCTATCATGGTTGAAATGTGGCTAAAATGTATATTCAGCTAAGGGGGGATTATGTGAAGGCAGAAATATTGACTGTCATTGGCAGCTCTAAAACGCATGTCATCTTTATGCTAGATTTAATCGTTAGTGAGTCACTGCATTAAAATCTGAAAAGTTTTCAATTTAGTCCTGCATACATGTTTTAGTTCAGTGACATATAGGGTATTGATTCCAGGAAAATCATAATGACCACATAGAGCCTGCATGTTTAAAAACAAATCAGCATTGGCAGCTTTATTTCTGCCCTCACAAGCTGACTTTAATAAGCATATGTCCTTTCTGTCTTGCAGTTATTATACATATTGTAAATATTTTTATCTCCAGGTTTTAATAACTGGTCCGGCAGACACTCCTTATGCCAATGGATGTTTTGAATTTGATGTATACTTCCCTCAAGATTATCCTAATTCTCCTCCTCTTGTGAATTTGGAGACAACTGGTGGCCATAGTGTCCGATTTAATCCAAACCTTTACAATGACGGAAAGGTAAATATTATTGTTCATTTTGTGATTGCTTGGTGATGTGTAGCTGTTTACATAAATGTTTGCTTACATCAATGGTAGCTTTTCTTTGGTTTTTAAAAACTCACATCTTAATAGCAATGAAATTTTCAACTATCTGATTCATCCAGCAGCTAATTTAGTGTTACTAAACCCACAACAGTAAAATCATTCTGTATATGCAGTAAAGAATGCTGGTTATACTTATTGTGAAAGCGAAGGGGTTAATCCTCCGCATTGTGTAAAAAGGCTGTTCATCCGGTCTTCTCTAATCCTCCCCTAATTCCACTGTCCCCAATCCATCTTTTGATAAGAGAGAGGCTTTGGAGTCACTTTGGAGTCAGTTTGGAGTGTATTGCTAGAGTTGTTTTTGTTTCTTGGGAGGTTTAGCTTAAAGTGGTTCTTGGGCATCTTTAAAAGCAAAAAATCATTACCCTTAAGGGTAAGGCCACATTTAGTACATCTTACACCCCATCCCTATGAGTGCACTCGTAGTCCATTCATTTGTCCTCCAGTTTTCTAACTGAAAGTCTTCTGGGCAGAAATCTGGAGGAAGAGTGTGCACCAGCCTGACATTGCATCTGTGATCTTCGGTTCAATGCTTTGCAGGCTCAAGTAGAAAAAAAAGGGTAACTCGACTTTCGTAGGAAGAAATTTTGCAAATAGAATAAAAAAAAGCATTTATTTTTTGCTTTTAATGTGACACAGAGCAGGCTATAAATTATGACTACCTGTGTTGTGCACCACCTGCAGGTGATTGGGCAATGGCAGAAAAAACAGGAAGTCCCTCTATATAACCCCTCCTACTCAGGAAGCTCATTAATTTTTTTTGCCAGTGTTTGGAAGGTGATGGTCACTTAAGTTTTGCATGGTAGTGCCAGATTATCAAGTAATTTCATAAGAGATCTGGATATTGGTTGTCTGGATCCATTCTGAAAGCTGGGAGACTACAATGGAAGCAGACGTTTAAGTGGGAAATTTCCTGTAATGTGACCATTAGGTGCTGGGTTCTGCATATATACGGAAACCTGTGCGGTAATAACTGAGCATGTCCAGAGCAATGGACCCAGATACATGGGGGATCAAGTCCCTGAGGGCCCAGAAAGACATAGGTCAGGATGGGTGAATATCAGATCCTTTGCTTGTAGCAAGATTCTGCAAGGAAAGATTGTGAGTGTCCCTGCAGTATGGGAGGCCTTTTAAATGAGGATTATTGCTGGACTGCCTGAGGTGTCTTTTTGCTAACGTCCACTAGAGGCAGCAGAGGTTGCTGGGTTTCCTTTGGTGCTGTGAACATGGAGATTTTCATGGTGCAGGCTCCTGATTTCCCTCTGTATTGTTTAGCACAGTGTTTCTCAACCTTTTTTCAGTCAAGGCACCCTTTTAAAATTATGCACAATGTCAAGGCACCCTATTCTAAAATGTGAAAAACACCACTAATGGTTTTACATATTGCAGCAACTTCCACATACGTAGGACACCCAATCCTAAGGGTGATTTATTCTTCCAAAGCAAAACATAGGTACTGACTAGTATTCCAATGTTTCTTTTCCTTGCTAAGCTAATGTGACCTCAGTGCTGACAGAAAGGGGCAGGGGAGGGCCAAATACGGATGCTATGCAGGCACCTGTTGTCCTCCTTATCAACTGATGGTGCCATTGGTTGTTAGGAGGCCAGTGAATAGAAGGTTCTGATGGTGCAAAATGAAAACCTGTGACTTTCTGTAACTAAAAGGCAATCTTGAGCCACCCTTTGGTTTGTATACAATTTTTAGGAATTTTCCCAATGCACCCCTGAAGAAACCTGAAGGCACCCCTGGGTGCCTGGGCACCCTGGTTGAAAAAGACTGGTGTAGCACATGGTGTTTTCGGTGTCAGTTCCCCTTGCATGTTTTCTCTACCACAGCTATAATGGTGGGCATACGTGCATGTACGGAAAAGGCACATGAGCATCAGGAAGGCGGAGCCAGTGCTTTCGGCCATCTTTTAAAGAAAAAGAAGGCAGAGTTTTTTCTGAGGCTCTCGGGTGGTAGCAGCAGCTGGGACCACTAGAGGTGCAGCATAGGGGACCTAACGCAGAATCTCTCTGTGCTGGGCACGTGAGTACACCACTAGGGAAGAACACGGGAAGCCAGGTGGTCCTCCAAGGTTCCTAACATGCTGCTGTTAACTTACAGATCCTGCTTGCTGGGACTGGGGTGCGTAACAGGAAAGGCACAGTCCTGTTATTTAACCAGCATGCTTGGAGAATGTCTTCCAGAAAGCAAGGAATGGGAGAGCACAGCTGGGAGAAGTGCAGGTGTGCCACAGTTTAGTACAGAGGACCCTAGTTGTAGCCATGTTGAATTTGTGTCTCCAGATAGACCGGTGCATCTAAGCCACTAGGCAGTCCTCCTGGTATTCCCAGCCTTTTGTTTCCAGAGGGACGACTCTGGGCCAATGGCAATAAAGGTCCTAGTCAACCAGGTCAGCTAAACTAGAAACCAAGTCCTCTTCACAATGAGGAGGTGCCACTCGTAAAGAGGGGAGGAGGCTGCAGCCTTTCTCAGAAGCTTGGTAGAAAATGGTTGCAGACAATTGGGTCCTCTCCACAGTCTCTCTTGGGTACAGGTAGTTGTTTCGGACTTTCTCTTTCTTTAATTGACATGGTATGGTAAGTAAATCTCTCCTCTCTACTCCTGGAGGGTTTTAGGGTGGACAAGGGCACCTCCCTGTGACAGTGGAACCCCTGGATTGCCCTCCTTCCCCCCAGCCCCTCTCAAATTTTGGTGGTCACTGTGGGTCTTTAAGCAACCCCCCCCCGTGAGATTATGAGCTGGCTTTTGCCACATGCTTATAAGGGGGGCTGGTTGGAGTTGCTGTCGACTAGGTTTTTCCTGATGCGCAACCGGGGGCTGAGCAGGGTTCCCTACCACCCTGGGGATTGGTGACTGGGGCTGGGATGCCCTCTGGCGGTTGTTGTGGCCTGGGGAGCAGATGCATGCGCCTCACGTGGCCGGATCCGGCTAAAAATTTGGGTTTTTTTTTTTTTCACATATATAGAAATGTTTGCCCCATAAACTTCAACAGATGTTCTTGTAAACACGCAACACATGCAGTTTTGCACCTGGAAAACCCCTTTTCATTAGAATTGTTCTCCTCCCTTTGCCCAGCCCAGGAATCAGACACCTGAAGCTTGGTGCAATTCCTAAAACTCTTACTTCAAACTCACTAGGAGTACTTGCCTTTTGTTCTGCTCGGCTGAGCAGCATACGCAATGTTTTACCCCACCCTCATGCAACTTCTCTAACTTCTGGTTCTCCACCATCCAGTTAATGACCATAACATTTTAATCCTATCCCAGTGGATGATCATCTGCTGCTCCTTTTTACCTTCCCAATTAGTAACAATAAGTTCTTGATCCTTTATCCCTTGGCATGATCAGATTACTCTGTCCTTTCGCTTTTACCCTATCCATGATCACACACACATTTTTTTTTCTTCTTTCTCTCTCTCTCTCTTCTGCTCTTACCCTTCCTAGCATTTGATCAACTTTTGTTCTTCCTAGACTTCACAGAATTGCATGTGAATCGCACAAGATCCCCACAACATTTCTGTGCAATTCACATGCAGTTCCTACAGGCAAATATTATTTACACATTTGTTTGGTCAACGGACATGTGATCCTTGCCGACACTAACTTTTAATGCATTTTTCATATGATTGTTTTCAAGCTGCCCAGGTTGGTGAAAGGTTTGCTTTTAAAAATGTAAGATACAAGTTTCTTGGACACAATTTGGACATTTTTACTTAGGGGTGTGTACTCAACTTTGTCGCCAGAGGTTTAGACAATAATGGCTGTGTGTTATTTTGAGGGGACAGCAAATTTACACTGTTATACAAGCTGTGCACTCACTACTTTACATTGTAGCAAAGTCATTTCTTTAGTGTTGTCACATGAAGAGATATAATAAAATAGTTACAGAAATGTAAGTGGTGTACTAACTTTTGTGAGATTCTCTCTCTCTCTCCCCGCCCCGAGCCCACCCTTTTTTTAAAAGCCCCTGGCTCTAATCACGTGCTTCAAAAAAAAAAAAATCCCCCATTGGAATCCATGCATCTGGCACCCTGCATGTAGATTAGGAGGCCGGATGCATGGATGGGGGGGGGGGCGGCGCCCCTGTGCCCTAATGGAAGGGCCGTCACTGATATATATATTCATTAAAATTAATTGAAACAGAAATTGTTCATTCAGGCCAAGCTGGCCCAAAAAAGGTTCCTCTGATTGGCTCAGACAGAGAGGCGGGCTAATGATATCACAATCTCTGACTCGCTAATCAGAGCAAGCTTTGTATTCATTGATATAATACAAAGCTGCCTATGAAGGCCTAAAGCACCGCTAAGACCGACTATTTTGTTCCGCTTGTGAGACAGGAAGGTCTCCTCTTGCAATAGGAACTCAGTGCTGTATATAGTACGTAGCCTCAAATACGTACAGCTTATACAGCACAACTAATCAATTGTTTAGTGAGGGAAATAGATTGTTTGGGTCAGCTTGGCCCAAACAAACTATTTATACCGATAAAGGTGGAGATCAGCTTTAAGTTAATTACATGAACACACATCCTTTAAATTTTTTTTCTTGTTAATTCCCTATCTGTGTTCCTGTGGAGAATCAATGGGAAGGAAGGGAAATTCTCCTTGGCAGTTGACATTAAAAGAGATGACCCTATCAAAATGTTTTTTCTCTCCTCCTGTTCCATTGACAGCTGTAAAAAAATTTGGAATAGCTCAATACTTTCTGTTCTGGTGACGTTTGTCACCAGGACCAATAAAGTGGATGAACACAGAAGACAAAAAAAATCATAAAGATTTAATAATTCCCTTCTTTCTTTAAAGCAAAAGAAAGGTTTGGCTTTACGTACACCTACAATTTTCATAACCATCTATGCAACAATCTAGCTAAATGAACAGATATGTATATGTAAATATATGTATATATTTGATGCTAATAAATTAACATACATTTCAATAAGTTATTAATAATCGACTCTCCTTTTTAGGTGTGTTTAAGCATACTAAACACCTGGCATGGGAGACCTGAAGAGAAGTGGAATCCGCAGACATCGAGTTTTTTGCAGGTGTGCCTTCACTTTTCCTATATCATTACACTCGCAAGTATAGTGAATCTTAAATTGCAAGATTGCAGATTAACTGACAGACACCCCGATGGGGTTTCCTCACCCTCTCCACGGTGGTGTGGCATCCTCTCGGAGCTGAATCTACAGCATCGGGTTCACAGTTGTCCTTTGGCTCCCACAAAGCCCGAAAACCGGGCAAGGTGTTTCCTAGTCTGGAACTTTTTGACGATATTGTCAATGAACAATGGCGGCGTATCAAGCACATGTTAGTGGTGCCTAAGCGCTTTAAAAACCGTTATCCTTTTGCAGATGCAGTTTCCACTAGGTGGACCGTGCCACCTAAGGTGGATCAACCGGTTTCCAGGCTGCATAAGTCTACTGTGGTTCCGGTGGAAGAATCCCTGGCCTTCGCGGACCCTGTGGATAAGCGAGTGGAGTCTCTCTCCCGCTATCTGCAAGTGCTTGGGGGTTCCATTTTGAAACCAATATTTGTGAATGTCATGATGTCAGACGGTTACTGAATGAGTGAACTTACTAAGAGGTAATTCGGAAACAGAGCAGCTCCCCCCAGCGGTGCTAAAACTAATGGACCAGATGGCTCAAGCCCTGGTGTTCATGTGTGATGCGTCCCTGGATGCGGCTCCCCTAGTGGCCAGAGTGTCGGCAGTGGGGATTGCGATAGATGCATGGTGTGGTTGAAAAACTGGTCTGCGGACCAGGCTTTCAAAAAGGCTTTGACTGATCTTCCCTATTTGGGGGGGAGAGGTTGTTTGATCCAAAGGCCTTGCGGGGGGGGGGGGGTACTCTTCTTCCTCAGTCCTATAAGGGCAAGGCTCCACATTCTAGACGGGGGCCTTCCTTCACTGCTCATTAGCGGCTTTTTCGTACCTCCGGGTCGTAAGAAAAGGGAAGCCTTTCAAGTCTTTTGGAAATTCCAAGAAGCTACGGTCAGGTAAATCAAAGACCGGCCAGTCTGTATCTGCTGGCAAATCCTCGCCTACATGAAGGGGTGCCCTCACCCGCTTCTGGGGTGGGGGGAAGTCTTTGCTTCTTTCAGGAACCTTGGAATTCCTTGATTCAGGACAGATGGGTTCACGAACTGATCTGATCAAAGTACAAGATCGAATTCCGGTCTCGTCTGTCGGACAGATTCTTCCCATCCAACCTGCGTCTCTCTCCAGATCTACGGGAGGTGGTACAAGATCTGCTGCCCAAGGGGTGATTGTACCAGTTCCCTCTCAGGAACGCTTTCAAGGGTTTTATTCAAACCTGTTTACTGTGCCCAGAAAAGAGGGCAAAGTGCGTACAATTCTGGATCTCAAGGCTCTGAACCGCATTGTGCGGGTACAGAGGTTTTGCATGGAATCGATTCGAACGGTAGTGGCGTCTCTACACCAGGAATACTTTTTGGCCTCCATAGATATCAAGGACGCATATCTACACATCCCTATCTATGGTCACCAGCGGTTTCTACGCTTTGCCGTAGCAGAGGAACATTATCAATTTTTGGCGTTATCCTTTGGTCTCGCCTCCGCTCCCAGGGTGTTTACCCAACTACTGGCCCCGGTGTTGGCATTGTTGCGCCAACAGGGGATTGCGGTACTGGGGTATCTGGGCGATCTTCTATTGAGAGCAGACTCTCATTCAGCCCTGATGGGCGACCTGTCGATCACTGTCAGCTCCTTGCAGGAGTTCCGGTGGACCATCAGTTTCAAGAAATCCGCCCTGATACCTTCCTTGAGACTGGCTTATCTGGGCCTGACTCTGGATTTGGCCTTGGCGAGGGCCTTTATTCCCCCGGACAAGCTGCAAAAGTTGCAGGGGGGCGATTCGGTCGTTGCTGGCAAACAATTTGTCCTCTCTGCGAACTTGCATGCGGGCCTTGGGCCTGATGGAATCGACCTTCAAGGCAGTTCCGTTTACTCCGTTCCATAGCAGATTTTCCACGAGAGATTCTGGTCAAATGGGGCAAGGATTCAAAGTCTTTAGACTATTTGATTCAGTTGAGCCACAACACCAGAGCTGCACTGTTATGGTGGCTTCTCTCTCCAGCACTATGCCAGGGTAAGCCCTTCCTCCTTTTGTTTTGGACAGTGGTAACCACGGACGCCAGCCTGTCGGGCTGGGGCAGGGTGCTGGGAGGTTCTGTGTCCAGGGAACATGGACAATAGAATAGTCAAAACTAACGATAAATGTTTTGGAGCTCAGAGCAAAAAAAGCTTTGTCTGAGCCACTGGATGACTCGTCTGCAAGATTGTCCGGTCCGGATTCAATAGGACAATGCCACGGCTGTGGCTTACATCAATCACCAGGGGGGCACTAAGAGTATCTTGACAGCCAGAGAGGTGGCCGAAATTTTGGCCTGGGCGGAACAGTTTGTCCCAGCCCTCTCTGCTGTGCACATCCCAAGCGGATTACCTGAGTCGTCAGGTGTTGGATCAAGGGGAGTGGTCCCTACACCCAGAGGTGTTTCATCTCCTGTGTGTCAAATGGGGGACAACCAAGGTCGATCTGTTTGCTTCTTGTCTCAACAAGAAGGTGCAGAGGTTCGTAGCCAGATCTCGCAATCCTCTGGCCAACGCCACAGACGCGCTGGTGTTCCCTCCGCTGAAACTTCTGCGGAGGCTTCTACACAGAATAGAGGTGGAAGTGAATTCCGGTTATTCTGGTGGCTTCAGACTGACCTTGCCGGTCTTGGTACGCAGACCTAGTAAGGTTGGTCGCCGATGCTCTTTGGAGACTTTCTTTCAGGGAAGATCTGCTTTCTTGGGGTCTGATTTTCTATTCTGCTTTAACGGCATGGCTGTTGAAAGCCAGGTGTTGAGAGATAGAGGTCGTGCTGACTCTGGTTCCTACGCTCTTGACGGCTAGGAAGTTGACTTCCAGGAAGATATATCATCGTACGTGGAAATCGTACATTTCATGGTACGAATCACTGAAGGTGCACCCTTGCTTGTTTTCGGTTGCTAGGGTTTTGGCCTTTCTGCAGAAATGGGTTGATCAGCGGTTGACTTTGGGCACTATCAAATGCCAAGTGTCGCCCTTAGCAATATATTTTCAACTCCCGTTAGCTATGCATGCCTTGATTCGTACCTTCATTCAGGGAGTGTGCCATATGGCTCCTCGAGGCATTTCCCGCTACCTCTGTGGGATCTAAATCTGGTATTATCTGTTCTTCAAAAAGCCTTTTTTTGAGAACATTAGGGAGTTATCTCTGCTTTCATTGTCTCAGCAGGTTGCCTTTTTGGTGGCTATCACTTCGGCCCACAAAGTGTCTGAATTGGCGGTGTTGTCCTGCCGTTCGCCTTATCTGTGGTCCACAGGGATGAAGTGGTACTCCGACCAAATAATTTTTTGTTTCTAAAGTGGTTTCTGATTTTCATTTGAATGAAGACATTGTGCTGCCTTCACTCTGTCCTAAGGAAATTGCCTTGCATTCTTTGGATGTGGTTCGAGCGATCAGAGTTTATTTACCTGGCGGTTACTGAGTCCTTTAGAAAGTCATATGCTCTTTTTGTCCTTACTGAGGGTCCTCCTAAGGGATTGGCTGCATCTGCGGCGACCATTTCCATGTGGATCAGGCAGACGATTGTTCAGACTTATTCACTGAAGGGTCAGGTTCCTCCTTTCCCAGTGACCGCAAATTCTACTAGAGCGCTGAGTGCCTCTTGGGCTTTTCGCCATCAGGCATCGGTGATGCAAGTTTGCAAAGCGGCGACTTGGTCATCTGTGCATACGATTACAAAATTCTACAAAGTTCATGTGTTGATATCTTTGGATGCTTCTTTTGGCCGCAAGGTTTTGCAGGCTGCTGTTTAACCACTTCCTTACCGGGCCATAGTAATATGATGCCGGCAGGAAGTATCCCTCGATCAGCTGCTCTCCAGCTCCCCCGGGGGCGCGCGGCAATCGGGGATGCGGCGTGTTCATCGGTGTAAAGAGTCTTTTAAAAAAAATGCCTCTTTACCATGTGACCGGCTGTGTCCAATCACAGCCGGCCACATGCACTTCCCTCGTGCACCCCGGTCGCGCGCGCCCCCAGGGGCGCGCAGAGCGGCGATCGGGGATGGAGAGTGTCACTCTGATCCATCCCTGATCAGGGTAAAGAGCCAATGAAATTGGCTCTTTACCACGTGACCGGCTGTGTCCAATCACAGCCGGTCACAGAATGGAGATCACGGTAACTAGCCGTCACCGTGTTCTCCTCCTCACACACTGATCCTGACAGCTAGTTACCGATTACAGTGCACCCCAAAACACACTGATTGCCCCCCTAATAAAGAGTACCTGTCACTAGCCCATCAAAGTACCTGTCACTAGCCCATCAAAGTACCTGCCACTAGCCCATCAAAGTACCTGTCACTAGCCCATCAAAGTACCCGAGTACCTGTCACCAGCCAATCAGGTACTCTGATGACAGGTACTCGGGTACTCTGGTGGGCTGGTGACACGTATTTGGGTACTCTGATGACAGGTACTCGGGTACTCTGATGGGCTGGTGACAGGTACTTGGGTACACTGATGACATGTTCTCGGGTACTCTGATGGGCTGTCGAGAGGTACTTGGGTACTCTGGGCTGGAGACAGGTACTTGGGTACTCTGATGGGATACAGAGAGGTACTCGGGTACTCTGATGGGTTGGTGACAGGTACTCGGGTACTCCGATGACAGGTACTCAAATTACCCAAGTACCTGTCATCAGAGTACCCCTCACCCGAGTACCCGTCACCCGCCCATCAGAGTACTCTGATGGGCTGGTCATTGGTATTCGGGTACTCTGGTGATGGGTACTCTGGTGATGGGTACTCTGGTGATGGGTACTCTGGTGATGGGTACTCTGGTGATGGGTACTCTGGTGACGGGTACTCTGGTGACGGGTACTCTGGTGACGGGTACTCTGGTGACGGGTACTCTGGTGACGAGTACTCGGGTACTCTGGTGACGAGTACTCGGGTACTCTGGTGACGGGTACTCTGGTACTCTGGTGACGGGTACTCTGGTACTCTGGTGACGGGTACTCTGGTACTCTGGTGACGGGTACTCTGGTACTCTGGTGACGGGTACTCTGGTGACGGGTACTCTGGTACTCTGGTGACGGGTACTCGGGTACTCTGGTGACGGGTACTCGGGTACTCTGGTGACGGGTACTCGGGTACTCTGGTGACGGGTACTCTGAGTACCTGTCATTGGAGTACCCGAGTACCTGTCTTTGGAGTACCTGTCTTTGGAGTACCTGTCTTTGGAGTACCTGTCTTTGGAGTACCTGAGTACCGGCCATTGGAGTACCCGAGTACCGGCCATTGGAGTACCCGAGTACCGGCCATTGGAGTACCCGAGTACCGGCCATTGGAGTACCCGAGTACCGGCCATTGGAGTACCCGAGTACCGGCCATTGGAGTACCCGAGTACCGGCCATTGGAGTACCCGAGTACCGGCCATTGGTGTACCCGAGTACCGGCAATTGGTGTACCCGAGTACCGGCCATTGGTGTACCCGAGTACCGGCCATTGGTGTACCCGAGTACCGGCCATTGGTGTACCCGAGTACCGGCCATTGGTGTACCCGAGTACCGGCCATTGGTGTACCCGAGTACCGGCCATTGGTGTACCCGAGTACCGGCCATTGGTGTACCCGAGTACCGGTCATTGGAGTACCGAGTAACTCTCTGAATCCCATCAGAGTACCCAAGTACCTGTTTCCAGCCCAGAGTACCCGAGTACCTCTCTGCAGCCCATCAGAGTACCCGAGAACATGTCATCAGTGTACCCAAGTACCTGTCCTCAGCCCTTCAGAGTACCTATGCACACAGATCAATATAAGCAGTATGCTAGTTACTGAAGACATTGGCAAAAAATATCCTGAGCATTCTATAGATATCGTAATGGCACTGCCTAATAATGTTTAGGAATAGCCAAATGATTGCGCAATGAGAGCTATAAACTAGTCCCTGCTCAATGTTACTATTTTTTAGTATCCTGTGAAAATACTATTTTCAGTCATGACCTTAACAAAAATAATATTGCAAATTGGAGAAAATGGATACTTTTGTCCCTGGGGCCAAAGCTCCTAATAACAATAGCACTTATTTATTTTTTTTTATTCCAAGACCATTTTGGTAATAAAAGCAAACACTAAATATATACTAGCCAAATAAAAACAATGCTAATGCAAATAAAAACAAAATGAATGTTGTTTGTGATTCTAAATCAGGCTGTAATTATCTTTAACAAATGTTTTTCCCCTTACTGTTGCTTTATAGGTGTTGGTGTCAGTCCAGTCCCTTATTCTTGTGTCTGAGCCCTACTTCAATGAGCCAGGATATGAGAGGTCAAGGGGCACACCAAGTGGCACTCAGAGCTCTAGAGAGTATGATGGAAATATCAGACAGGCAACAGTCAAATGGGCCATGCTAGAACAAATTAGAAACCCCTCACCATGCTTTAAAGAGGTATGTTTCCGCTAAACACTATGCATTTTTTTGTTTCTTTTTTTCCTGTGTATAATACATCTGGGTAAGGGACTCCATAACAAGTGAATTATAGCAGCAGGAGACTGTGGAGATCTGCTGAGGGGATGGAGGTCCCGTCGGCAGTCTGTGGCGACTCCGCTGGTAGAGACTCTAAGAATGGCGACTGATCAGCCACGTGGCAGTGACTGCAGCAGTCAGTAGCAATGCAGGAATGTCAGAGTCAGGGTCAAGTGCTGGAATGGTAGTCCTGTCAGCAGGCTGGGGTTGGTAGATCTGATGTCCAAGATCGAACCAGGGCTAGAGCTGGAGCGGCAAGGTGGCAGTGTGCCAAGACTCACAAGTTTCAAGAGGAGGATGTGGGGGCGTGGCCCCTTTGTCAAACAATGAGATGAATCCCCTACACCACCTATGTCCTCCTCCTTGGAACTTGCGGGTCTTGAAACACTGCGACCTCTTCATTCCCAGGCATCAGCTCTACGATTCCAGCCTGTTGACATCCCTAAGCTGCACCCCACCAGCCGATTGCTACAGACTCCTGCCACCACTGCAACATGGCTGGATCAGTCGCTATTCTCAGTGTCCCCATCGGCGGAGTCACCACAGCCTGCCGACCAGACCTCCATCCTCTCGGAACACATCCCCTCATCTGATCTCCACACTCTCCTGCTGCCTCCATCTTGCGACTGACCTGCTGCCATCCACAGCGTACCTTCCTAGTCAGGCGGATGTTCTCTCCCAGCGGCTCCTACAGCCTGATCGCTCGGCACAGCTTCCACCAGGCTACATGTTTACATTTTCACCAAATGAGTGCAATCTTTTATTTATCTCTGGCTTCAATTGATTTTAGACTAATTGCAATTCAATGGCGGTGCTTCCTACTCCTTGTACACACAGAATTTGTTGTTGCATGCTACATTACAGTAAGTAAGCATGAGCTTAGGCTGGGTGGTCCTTTTGGAGCTTTGGCTAGTGGTCTTTTCTATGTATATCGCCAGTTTAATAATGCTGGATCTGAGAGAATTTGGCATCTCTGTCCTATATTGCTTAATTTATTTAATGAACTCCACTCTTATTTAAAATATCTATCTTAAATCCTTCACCCATCCATTAATACTATTGAATCATTTTGACCAACGCTATTTATTTCTACTTGTTGACCTGTAACACTGATATTGTATTTATTTGGTACTGGTATATAAATGGCCTGGGGAAGGGGCTGGACACACAAGTGCAGAAAATGCATTCTAGTAAAATATCTAATGCCAATAGAACAACTTTAATTAGCCCCAAAGCTCTGCAGCACATCACATCCTCTTCATAGTAGTTTTCTTGTGGTACATGGAGAAAGAACACAGGAAGCTAGCAGTACTTAGGTTAGGTTTAAACGTCTGGTACCTCTGCATGTTTCCTGTTAGTATGTACAGTGCTTTGCGAAAGTATTCGGCCCCCTTGAACTTTTCGACCTTTTGCCACATTTCAGGCTTCAAACCTAAAGATATAAAACTGTAATTTTTTGTGAAGAATCAACAAGTGGGACACAATCATGAAGTGGAACAAAATTAATTGGATATTTCCAACTTTTTTTAAAAAAAAACTGAAAAATTGGGCGTGCAAAATTATTCAGCCCCCTTAAGTTAATACTTTGTAGCGCCACCTTTTGCTGCGATTACAGCTGTAAGTGTCTTGGGGTATGTCTTTATCATTTCTGCACATTGAGAGACTAAATTTTTTGCCCATTCCTCCTTGCAAAACAGCTCGAACTCAGTGAGGTTGGATGGAGAGCGTTTGTGAAAAGCAGTTTTCAGTTCTTTCCACAGATTCTCGATTGGATTCAGGTCTGGACTTTGACTTGGCCATTCTAACACCTGCATATGTTTATTTGTGAATGTTTATTTGTGAACCATTCCATTGTAGATTTTGCTTTATGTTTTGGATCACTGTCTTGTTGGAAGACAAATCTCCGTCCCAGTCTCAGGTCTTTTGCAGACTCCATCAGGTTTTCTTCCAGAATGGTCCTGTATTTGGCTCCATCCATCTTCCCATCAATTTTTACCATCTGTCCCTTCTGAAGAAAATCAGGCCCAAACCATGATGCTGCCACCACCATGTTTGACATTGGGGTTGGTGGGTTCAGTGTGATGAGCTGTGTTGCTTTTACACCAAACATAACATTTTGCATTGTTGCCAAAAATGTTGATTTTGGTTTCATCTGACTAGAGCACCTTCTTCCACATGTTTGGTGCGTCTCCCAGGTGGCTTATGGAAAACTTTAAACAACACTTTTTATGGATATCTTTAAGAAATGGCTTTCTTCTTGCCACTCTTCCATAAAGGCCAGATTTGTGCAGTATACGACTGATAGTTATCCGATGGACAGAGTCTCCCACCTCAGCCTGTAGATCTCTGCAGTTCATCCAGAGTGATCATGGGCCTCTTGGCTGCATCTCTGATCAGTCTTCTCCTTGTATGAGCTGAAAGTTTAGAGGGACAGCCAGGACAGTAGATTTGCAGTGGTCTAATACTCCCATTTCAAAATTATTATCGCTTGCACAGTGCTCCTTGGGATGTTTAAAGCTTGGGAAATCTTTTTGTATCCAAATCCGGCTTTAAACTTCTCCACAACAGTATCTCGGACCTGCCTTGTGTTCCTTGTTCTTCGTGATGCTCTCTGCGCTTTAAACGGACCTCTGAGACTATCACAGTGCAGGTGCATTTATACGGAGACTTGATTACACACAGGTGGATTCTATTTATCATCATTAGTCATTTAGGTCAACATTGGATCATTCAGAGATCCTCACTGAACTTCTGGAGAGAGTTTGCTGCACTGAAAGTAAAGGGGCTGAATAATTTTGCACGCCCAATTTTTCAGTTTTTTATTTGTTAACAAAGTTTGAAATAGCCAATAAATTTTGTTACACTTCATGATTGTGTCCCACTTGTTGATTCTTCACAAAAATTTACAGTTTTATATCTTTGTTTGAAGCCTGAAATGTGGCAAAAGGTTGCAAAGTTCAAGGGGGCTGAATACTTTCGCAAGGCACTGGAAATACAGAGTAATGAGGCCAGCACACTTAAGTCCCTTTTTATTTTGTGGCTATCTGCGCTGCTTGTCCTCTGAATAAGTTGTACACCTGCCTGAAACCTTGACCTCTCCCCCAGAAAGGGGGGGGGGGATGTGATAAGTCTAGGAGGATATTGCCTGGTCGTTATGCAATTGCTAAATGTGAGCAGATAATGACTTTTGCAAAGTGCTTGACTTTCCATCTACCTGCTTCTGTGAACTCCTTTTGATAGGAATACATTTTACTGCAAGTAGTTCTTAAGGATGCAGGCTCTAAGTTTCGTCTCCCAAAATAAATGCTGTGTGAGTGCTGGGAAAAACACATTAGGATTGAAGAAAATTCATAGATTTCAGAACAGAGAGTTTTTGCTATTTTTCTTCGAATGCTCACATTATATCGTTTTCTCTAGGTAGCATCTTTATTTGTTTTGTGTTCTCAGAGACAATAATGTGCAACTAAATCCTGATAAGTTACAGCGTATTAACGTCCACAAATATTTTTATTTATTTTTTTTTTTTACTAAAGAAGATTTTCCTAGAAATGTACTATGCCTGCAGCAGATAGTAGTTGAAGTTTAACTTAAGAGGTGTATTTATAATAAAAGTTGCAGAGCCATTCATCCTCTGAAACTGCATGTACGTCCGTTTGTAATAATGGGAGCCAAAACAGATGTTACTAAGATATTTTCTCCCTAGGTGAAATCACATTCTTTAGAGAATAGAGTGAATCGGGAAAAGACTGCATTATGGCCACTAGATGGAGCTAATGATCATGCAAAATATATTTTTATAATATCCTTTTTTTTTTTTTTCTGTCTGCTAGATGTAGCTGAGGATCATAATAAATAAGTACAGGTCCCTCTCAAAAAATTAGCATATTGTGATAACGTTCATTATTTTCTGTAATGTACTGATAAACATTAGACTTTCATATATTTTAGATTCATTACACACAACTGAAGTAGTGCAAGCCTTTTATTGTTTTAATATTGATGATTTTGGCATACAGCTCATGAAAACCCAAAATTCCTATCTCAAAAAATTAGCATATCATGAAAAGGTTCTCTAAACGAGCTATTAACCTAATCATCTGAATCAACTAATTAACTCTGAACACCTGCAAAAGATTCCTGAGGCTTTTAAAAACTCCCAGCCTGGTTCATTACTCAAAACCGCAATCATGGGTAAGACTGCCGACCTGACTGCTGTCCAGAAGGCCATCATTGACACCCTCAAGCAAAAGGGTAAGACACAAAGAAATTTCTGAACGAATAGGCTGTTCCCAGAGTGCTGTATCAAGGCACCTCAGTGGGAAGTCTGTGGAAAGGAAAAAGTGTGGCAGAAAACGCTGCACAACGAGAAGAGGTGACCGGACCCTGAGGAAGACTGGGGAGAGGGAAATGCCAAAATGCCTGAAGTCCAGTGTCAAGTACCCACAGTCAGTGATGGTCTGGGGTGCCATGTCAGCTGCTGGTGTTGGTCCACTGTGTTTTATCAAGGGCAGGGTCAATGCAGCTAGCCATCAGGAGATTTTGGAGCACTTCATGCTTCCATCTGCTGAAAAGCTTTATGGAGATGAAGATTTCATTTTTCAGCATGACCTGGCTCCTGCTCACATTGCCAAAACCACTGGTAAATGGTTTACTGACCATGGTATTACTGTGCTGAATTGGCCTGCCAACTCTCCTGACCTGAACCCCATAGAGAATCTGTGGGATGTTGTGAAGAGAAAGTTGAGAGACACAAGACCCAACACTCTGGATGAGCTCAAGGCCACTATCAAAGCATCCTGGGCCTCCATAGCACCTCAGCAGTGCCACAGGCTGATTGCCTCCATGCCACGCCGCAGTGAAGCAGTCATTTCTGCAAAAGGATTCCCGACCAAGTATTGAGTGCATAACTGAACATAATTTTTTGAAGGTTGACTTTTTTTGTATTAAAAACACTTTTCTTTTATTGGTCGGATGAAATGTGCTAATTTTTTGAGATAGGAATTTTGGGTTTTCATGAGCTGTATGCCAAAATCATCAATATTAAAACAATAAAAGGCTTGCACTACTTCAGTTGTGTGTAATGAATCTAAAATATATGAAAGTCTAATGTTTATCAGTACATTACAGAAAATAATGAACTTTATCACAATATGCTAATTTTTTGAGAGGGACCTGTATTTCTTAATCATGTATCACTGGACACTCTGGGCTTCGTGGAGCTAGGGAAGTCTTTCCCCTGGTGAATTGGGGCTGTATTTGGCTGTGTTTTTTTGCAGGCAGAGCCCCACACTATAGCAGCAATGGTGCACAATCTCCTAAAATTTTTGCTTCAGTAATCTTGTTCTCCAAAAGCCGATGGTTTTGGATTGTGGCAATCGCTAAAAAATATCTCAAATGTTTTCTAGTGCATCCTTGCTTGCATGAAGTATTGTATGCTGATTGGACTCACCTGGTGAAGGTGTTTTTACCTTTGAAGCAATTTGATCACCAGTACTCTATGGAGGAGGTTTTCTACAAGAAATCAGATCCTTCAGCTGTTGACTCAGCTTTTTTCATACTTAAAGGATAAGTTCACCTTTTTGGAACAAGTTACACCCGTATTTAGGGTGGAACATGTAACATATTCTAGCAGCTGCAGTCTCTCTCCCTCCCCTACCCAGTGATAGCAACCGGACACCTTCTTTGAGCGCCTACTGTCACTGTATAAAAATAACAATGTTGTGTGGGGCTCCGCCTGCCTGGCCACGTCATTCATTCACAGTGTTCTGTTAATGGGAAACAACAAATACCAACAACCTCTGCAGCTGCCGGCTTGTAGTTTTAGTGAAGTACCATGGGTGCTGTTGAACGCTCTGGTAAATAATTTTCTCTTCCTGTCGGTGTGCATCTGCTTGGACGTAGGAGCAGACAGATACACTCACAGTCTGCAGGAGTCCTGCATGGCCCCTGTGATCTGCTGATTGCTGGTAGAATGCTTTACAGGTTCCAAGTAAAAAAATAAAAAAAAATAGTAAATGCACGTATAATAAAAAATAGTAAATGCACAAAATAGTAACCTGCAAATAGATGTGCATTTATTATTTTTTTTTTTTTTTAAAAGGTGAACCTATTTTATATATACATATATATACACACACACACACTGTATATGCCCTACAGAACATTTGTTGAAAGTGACAACAATGAGGCCAGTAACCATGTTGTATATGCTTTTATTTTCAGATTTGAATTAAGATAAGTTGTCAATGTTTTTATTTATGCTTTCTGACCTAGTAAATGTTCCTAATTATGCCACTACTGAAGTTAGTTTGACATTAGCAATACATTTTCTTGGCCAAATTCCCTTTGTCTAACTGAGTGTAAAGGTGTGCAAATGTCAGAAGTAGGGAAATTTTATCTTCCCAGAGGTATAATTGATACTTTCCTGCCACCTCTCCCAAGAATGAAGCCGACCACAGTATTCGTAGTGTGAAATAACACCACACAGTTTAAGAATACAGTTGTTCTTTAACATTTTAGTTTCTTTACAGCCAGCATTAAACATGGTTTATATCTTTATTTTCTTCTTGCTAGACAAGAAATAAAAGGCTATTAATAATGTACCCACATAAATGTCAGTTGAATGGACTTTTTTCTGCTTTACTCTTAGCACCTTGCATACTTTTCCACCATAGAGAGAGAAAATGACTTATAACCGACATAATGATTAGCAAAAGATAGTTCAAAGCATTTAGATGAACTTGATACATAATTACATTCCATAGCCTGGCAATAAAGTAAAATCAAGGATAGGCCTGACAAGATGAAGAATGTAACCATGTGTATAAGAACAGATCAACAGTTTTGCGAAATTATGAATTGCATTTAGGCCCATAATCACACCAGTGTGATTTGTAATGCTATTTAACAGTTCGAAATTACATGACAACTTGCCCCCTATTGCCGACATTGGAACCATTCAAATAGTTGTGACTCAAGTCGCAGTTTCTTTGAAAAGGATCCTGCACTGCTTTCTTATCATTTTATTGCGACTTGCTTGGACAACTGTTAAACGAAGTAGCACAATTTCAAAGCCGCACTGATGTGAACCAGGGCTTATTGAGCACGAAAAGCAATAAAAATGTTTATCATCTACATCTTAAAAGAATTAGACTGGAGGTGTATAGCCCCATGAACCTGCAACCATCAGTTTGTAATGGTTTATACAAGCAGTGCTGCTATGATTGTCATGTTTGAGTACAATATACAGGTAAATGTATATTGCTGAATTTGACATTCTCCACTAGTAATTGTCCTGCGGGAGTTTCTACCAATTTTAAGACCTGAGAAGGAAGGTGCCAGTTTGCCAAAATTTGCATCAAAATGTCTCTTACTTTCCATCCATCCATTTTTTTTCTCCTACATATAGTACATGGAGTATAGAAAATAATCACCCCCTTTAAATAAATCACATTTTATTGCTTTGTAGTCTGAAATGAAGAAGTGTAGTAAATTTAACCACTTGCTGACCGCCGCAAGTACATATACTGCGGCGGTCAGCCCCTCACAGGCAAAGTGACGTATATATACACGTCACTAGCCTGTGAGGCTCTGGGGGGCAAACGCGCGCCGCCGGCGGCGCGCCCCCGCGCGGTCACGGACCCCCCGCGCGCGTGTGACCGGCGGACCCGATGTCCACCGGTCACTCGGCGATTGTCGGGGGAGAGGGAGAAAAGCAGGCGGCTGATGTAAACAAGCCGCCTGTCATTCTCCCCTGTGTAGAAACAATGCTCATACGGTTCTACTATGTAGGACCGTTGATCATTATTCCTACAGCTCAAGCCACAGCCAATCACAGTTAGAATCACGCCACTAGGGACACACACAGCCCCTCCCTCTCAAATAAAGTTAACCCCTTCGCTGCCAGTGTAATTTTACAGTAACAGTGCATATGTATAGCACTGATTACTGTAGAAATGTCACTGGTAACCCCAAAAGTGTCAAAAATGTCAGTCAAGGGTCCGATCTGTCCGCCACAATGTCGCAGTACTGCAAAAAAAATCGTAGATTGCCGCCATTACGCGTTAAAAAAAAAAAACAACAAAAATGACAATCTTTCCCTTAGTAAACACGATAACTTTTGCGCAAACCAATCAAAATACGCTTTTTGCGATTTTTTTTTTTTTTTTTTTTTTTTTACCAAACATATGTAGCATAAAACAAATTGGCCGAAAATGTTAAAAATTTTGATTTTTACATTTTTTTGGGGGGTAATTTCATATAAAAAAATGTGAAAAATATTTTTACTTTTGCAAAATTGACGCTTTTTTTGTTTATAGCGCATGATCAAAAAATCGCACAGGTGATCAAATACCACCAAAAGAAAGCTCTGTTTGTGGGGAAAAAAAGGCACAGCATCGCACGACTGCGCAATTGTCCGTTAAAGTCACGCAGTGCCGAATCGCAAAATACCCCCTGGTCAGGAAGGGGGTAAAATCTTCCAGGGCTTAAGTGGTTAAAATAGCTCTAGCATTTCATGTGAAAAGTATACATAATAATACGTGAAATAATATTAATAAAATTAAGCAAACATGTATTGTAAAAAAATAAGACAGTCCTTATTAGTGAAATGTCCAATAAAGTGCTCAAGTGCAGAAAACGATCATTCAAACGGTGCTCGAGTGAGTGGCCAGACCCTCTAGGTTCCCTACTCACCACAGAAATGAGTCTCAAGCGCTTGATAAGATCCTTAGGACTTTGGCAGCCGGGCTCTTAGTTGAGATTAATCCTAGATCAGAGATGCCTTGTATGGAATCGCTCCGAAATAGACCTCCATTAATCCCGGATAAAAAACAGAAAGGACCAATAGTGTAGTATGTTTTGGTTATTTATTTCCCCTAAAACAAAACATACTTACAATGTACATAGATAAAAACCGCAGTGAAAAAAGAACCATCAATGGTGGTGGACGCCACTGTTGGCGTGCGTTCCATTGTCAATCCAGGGAAGTGAACCGGAAGTGACAATGCGTTCCAGCCATACCGGAAATTGCGTCAACGCGTTTCGCCCGCCTACTGGGCGTTTTCAAAGAAAATTTATCACACAGTCTGAAATGAAGACTCACAATTTTTGTTTTATCCACTTGTATTTTACCAATTGCAACTTAAAACTTCCAAGTGAAAGATGTTACCTCTACATGTCTGAAAAAAAATAATTCAAAAACAGAATCACCGAGTTGGAAAAAGGATCACCCCCTTTGTGTAGTTTTTTTTTTTTTTTTTTTTTTTTTATTGAACCACCTTTTGCTTTAGTACAGCCTTTAGTTTGTTGAGAAATGTCTCTACTAACTTTGCACATCTAGACTCTGCCCACTTTTCTTTACAGAACTGCTCATGTTCAGTTAACTACTTGCCTACTGGGCACTTTTACCCCCTTCCTGCCCAGGCCAATTTTTAGCTTTCAGCGCTGTTGCACTTTGATCGTTGCGTGGTCATGCAACACTATACGCATATGAAATTTTTATCATACAAATAGAGCATTTTTCACACAAATAGAGCTTTCTTTTGGTGGTATTTAATCAACACTAGGTTTTTCTATTTTTTGCTAAATAAAGACCCAAGAAATAAAGACCCAACTTATAAAAGTTTGAAAACAGGAAGCCGGTTTTCGTCTCGCTTCTCCTCTCCTTATCCTGTCAGCATGAGGAAAGGAGTGCCGAAACCTGGCTTCTGTTTACTTCACTGTGATCACAGAGCACACTGCCCACGCCCTACAGCGAGCTGGATCACGGGAGGCCTTAATATGACGGCCTCCCAGAACTATCCGGCCACGCTGTGGCCGTCATTCAGCTATAGCGGGGTCGGCAAGTGATACGTTTCATGGTGACTGTTTGTGGACTGCAGTCTTCAAGTCATTCCACAGATTTTCAGTGGGGTCTAAGTCTGGGCTCTGACCAGGCCATGCAAGGACATTCACATTTTTCCCCTTCAACCTTTGCAAGGTCATTTTTGCCTACTGGGCACTTTTACCCCCTTTCTGCCCAGGCCAATTTTTAGCTTTCAGCGCTGTTGCACTTTGAATGACAGTTGCGTGGTCATGCAACACTATACGCATATGAAATTTTTATCATACAAATAGAGCATTTTTCACACAAATAGAGCTTTCTTTTGGTGGTATTTAATCAACACTAGGTTTTTCTATTTTTTGCTAAATAAAGACCCAAGAAATAAAGACCCAACTTATAAAAGTTTGAAAACAGGAAGCCGGTTTTCGTCTCGCTTCTCCTCTCCTTATGCTGTCAGCATGAGGAAAGGAGTGCCGAAACCTGGCTTCTGTTTACTTCACTGTGATCACAGAGCACACTGCCCACGCCCTACAGCGAGCGGGATCACGGGAGGCCTTAATATGACGGCCTCCCAGAACTAGCCGGCCACGCTGTGGCCGTCATTCAGCTATAGCGGGGTCGGCAAGTGATACGTTTCATGGTGACTGTTTGTGGACTGCAGTCTTCAAGTCATTCCACAGATTTTCAGTGGGGTCTAAGTCTGGGCTCTGACTAGGCCATGCAAGGACATTCACCTTTTTCCCCTTCAACCTTTGCAAGGTCATTTTTGCAGTGTGCTTTGGGTCATTGTTATGTTGGAAGGTAAACCACTTTCCCATTGACAACTTTCTGGCAGAGGGCAGCAGATTTTCCTCAAGAATTTGATGGTGTTTTGCCCCATCAATTTTTCCTTCTATCCTGACATTTTTTTTTAATTTTTAGTCTCATCTGACCATACCACGTTTTTCCACGTGGCCTCAGAATTTTCAAGGTGTGTTTTGACAAAGCTCAGTCGTGACTGCATGTGGCCTTTCTTGAGTAGTGGCTTTTTTTCTTTTAACCCTCCCATACAAGCCACATTTGTGGAGAATTTATAAAATTGTTGTCACATGCAGACCATGACCACGCTTTGTCATAAATTCCTGCAACTGCTTCAGAGTTGCTGTAGGCCTCTTGGCAGCCGCTTTGACCAGTTTTCTCCTGGCTTTTTCATCCAGGTTGGAGCGATGTCCTGATCAAAGGAGGGTCTGTGTTTTACCAAATACCTTCCACTTCCTAATTAATAGACTTCACTGTGCTTATAGGCATTGACAAAGCCTTTGAAGTATTTTTGTATCCATCGCCTGTCCACAACTATCCCAGAGATCCCGGTCACAGTGCCTTACCCACCCATAGCTAATTGTTTGCTTCAGTCGCACTACCAGGGACTGAAATGCTCTAGGAAAGCTTTTTTCATGCTGAGCTAATTAAAAAGACCACAACTGATCAGCATTTAAAGTCAAATGACTTTGTGTGCCATTGAGAAGGTGATTAGCCTCACCTGATTGAGTTTGATGGGGATGGTTCTTTTTCCAACTCAGTTATTCTTTAGTTTTTCAGTAATTCAAGTTTTTAAATTTATTTATTTCCCTTTCTGACATGCTGGTGGTATATCTTTCACATTGGAGGCTAAACGTTGCACTGAGTAAATACAGCTTGATAAAACAAATAAAAAAAATCTACATTTCTGTTACGTCCTCTGTCAGTTGCCGCCCACTCATTCAGTCTTCACCAATGTGTATTGACCTCTTATCCATAGGAGCAAGCTAGGCATAAGACTTGTTAAAAACAAAATAATTTACATAGACACACCTATGGGGGCTGTCCCACTGGTCCAATACCCCCCTGCTACCAGCCATCCCAACTCAGTTTGTCTTCTGCCTAGTTAGGAGTGACATGGGCTTCCCTGTGCTACGGTCTCAGCCTTTCTTCTATTTTATGATTTTATTTTCTGCAAATGTGTTTTCTTTGCACTACTAGCTGTTTATTTGTCAGCGTTTAGTTAGTCGGATCTTCGGATGACGACGGCGCTGCGGAGCTGGGAATCGCACTGGTCGTCCAGGACAGAGGGCCTTATGGAATCCCAGCCCGCCCTCCAGCGTTTAGCAGGCTATGCATACACCCTGGCCTCGCAAACGACCGGTCCCTGTCATCAGGGATGAAAGCCTGCAAGGTGGCCACCTCGCTTGGACGTCTCAACCGCGGTTCCGTGCGTTGCTAGCGTCCTGCGTTTTTGGCTGACGGCACCCCCACCGCCTGGGGTTGGAGGCTCCCCGTCGATGAGAGGCGCCCATGCCATCGGGTACGGTAAGTACGTTTTTTGTGTGGGGCCTCTGTCTGGGGATGGCAGTCTGATGTGTTTGTGGTATCCCCTCATGTCTGTGCATTCGGGGCTCCCTTACTCCCGGTCCCTGCGGAGGTCCTACCGCATCTGGGACGCTATGTGGGGGTCCCTCTCCTGAGTGCCACTATATGTGTGTGTTGGGGTGCAGACATGTGCGCCGGCCGATGCGGGGTTAAAAACCACGGGTCTGCCATTTTAGGTGTGGGCATGCTGCTGGCTTCACTGTGGGCGCTTCTGCAGCAATGAATGTAGTGTGTTTTGGCACCTTAAGGCACCATCTTGTGTGTGGCAATGTTATCTTGCGGTACACATGTCGGCGGCCATTTTCCCGGAGCCTCCCATTACTTGCTATGGGCAACCATTTTTCCTTAGCCTGTTTTGCCTCCTGCAGTGACATCACTTCCCTTTTCTGTGCAGTGGAGATGGCAGGCGTGGGTAACACTTGTGTGGTCTGTCTTGCTGTCTTTTTGTGGGGAATATCTCTGGCTGTCAGCTCATTCCTACTTGCGGGGTCTGCTAGCATAGTCCTCATAGCGGTGTACTGCGGTGGGAGGGCCAGTACCTTGAAAGAAAAAAAAAAGGTTTTTTTCCTGATGGAGTTCCAGGACAGCAAATTTCTCCCAGCCTTAGTGGAGGATTCAGGTTCCTCTGTATCTTCTGCTCTGACTGCTGCACTTGCGACTTTAGCGTCCAAAGTGGATCTGTTGATGGCTGACCGGGATACTAAGAAGAGGCCTTGGCTTTCTCTTTCTCTTTCTTCTGATTCAGATTCTGATATGGTTGCCGTAGACAGTGTCCCCCTTGAGGGGTCTCGTTCTTCCCAGTCTGATGGGGAGGGGGAGGATGAGGAGGGGAATGTTTCCCCCCCTGGGACAGCCGAGGATCGCGCAGCTATGGCTGCGCTGATTACTGCTATAAAGGATACACTACATTTGGTGGATGAGCCCAATCCTCCGGGCAAGCGGTCCTCTTTTGGTACCCGCAGATCCTGTAAGGCGGCGCAGTTGTTCCCTTGCCCCGCTGAGTTGCACGAAACTGTAAATGAACAATGGCGCAATTTGAAGCGCAATTTTGTGGTGCCAAAACGGTTTCACGTCCGTTACCCCTTTGCGTCTCCTACGGATTGTGCTGCGCGATCTGTCCACTGCGGTTCAGACGCTCCAGGAGTTCGGATGGACCATCAATGTTCAGAAGTCGACTTTGTCTCCTTCGGTTCGTCTCCCGTTTCTGGGGATGGTCCTGGATTCCGCCCAAGCGAAGGTGTTTCTGCCAGAGGACAAGCTCCGGACCCTGCAGGACGAGGTGAGGTCCCTCGTTTAGGACCTGTATGCGGTCCCTGGGGTTGATGGTGTCGGCCTTCGAGGCCATACCGTTTGCACAGTCTCACACAAGGTCTCTCCAGGCGGAGATACTGGCCAAATGGGACAGGCTCCCCCAGTCCCTGAACCTGAGGGTGTTTGAGTCGCCAAACCAGGTTGGATCTTCTGTGGTGGCTCCAGTCTCCGGCCGTAGCGGAGGGAAAATCCTTCTGGCCGTTGCTGTGGACTGTGATTACCACGGATGCCAGCCTGTCAGGCTGGGGTGGCGTTCTGGGCGGTACTGGACGCATGACTGTCACGCCCCCTAGACACCGGCTCTTCCACATACGCAGGACGCCGCGGTTTTGCCTCTTGTCTATGATGTCTTTGATGTGCCTTCATGCCTAACACCCATTGTAAGTGCAATTCCAAATAAATTCTTGTGCGTAATATAAACGGGATTACGCTATGTGCACCTTGTTTTCTCCCTACATACTCATGACATTACGTCTGGAGTTCACACACTCTACATGATATAGTGGAACTATCAGCTTTCCTTGGTCCATGAAAGACACGATTTATCTGGATTGATATTCAAGCGTGTATGGCCGTTCCATTAGGTTGGAGGCCTAATGGCAAGCTGCCATCTTGACATATATCACGGGTGTATTCCTGTCTCTTCCATGGGATTTAAGCCTTCCGCTCTGACATCACCTTTCTGGGAGTCACGAATATTGATTTATGGACTTTATATGTTCACTTCTTATCTAGTGTTATTCAATTAACATTTTTTCGTTCTAACACAACTGTATGGGTTGCACCATATTTTGATAGCGCTGCACTATTTTTCTGTTTTACATTGTTGGGCAACCTGTCTGCCCAGGGCATTTGGTCGGTGGAGGAATCCTCCCTACCGATAAACATCTTGGAATTGCGAGCGATCAGGCTGTGCCTGCTCCATTGGTCGGATCGTCTTCGGGGCCGCCCTGTACGGGTGCAGATGGACAACGCCACTGCGGTGGCTTACATCAATCACCAAGGGGGCACCAGGTGTGCCCGGGCGGCCCAGGAAGTGACCAGTATTCTGTCTTGGGCCGAGACTCACGTTCCGGCGATTTCAGCAGTTCTCATTCCGGGTGTGGAGAACTGGCAGGCCGATTATCTGAGCCGCCAGACCCTGGACCAGGGGGAATGGTCCCTGCACCCGGAGGTGTTTCAGATGCTGTGTGCGAAATGGGGATCCCCGGATGTGGATCTGTTCGCGTCCCGGCTAAAGAACAAGGTGGGAAGGTTCGTGGCAAGAACACGCGATCCTCTGGCAGACGCCTCGGACGCGCTGGTGGTGCCTTGGAATCGGTATCGCCTGATTTATGCCTTTCCCCCCCCCCCAATTCAGTTGTTGTCCAGGTTCCTTCATAGGTTGGTCTCGGAACCAAGGTTGGTGATTCTAGTGGCCGGTCTTGGTACGAGGACATCATGCAACTGGTCGTCAAGCCTCCTTGGCGGCTCCCACTACGGGACGATCTGCTGTCTTAGGGGCCGATCTTCCATCCTGCTTTACAGTCGCTGGCTTTAACGGCGTGGCTGTTGAAAGCCAGGTCTTTATAGATCGGGGTCTCTCGTCGGCGGTCATTCCTACCTTAAGGCAAGGAAGGCCTCGTCCGGTAAGATTTATTATCGTACCTGGAAGGCCTATTTCGCCTGGTGCGAATCGCAGGGTTTCCATCCTCGCTCCTTTTCGGTGGCGAGGGCGTTGGCCTTTCTGCAATCTGGTGTGGACCAGCGTCTTGCACTGACGACTATCAAGGGTCAATTATCTGCGCTGCCCATTCTTTTCCAGTGCTCCTTGGCGTCGCACTCCTTAATCCGCACCTTTTATTCAAGGGGTGCGTCATCTGGCTCCCCCTAGGAGGGCACCCTTGCCTCCTTGGGACTTGAACTTGGTTTTGTCCGTTTTGCAACATCCTCCATTTGAGAACATCCGGGAGATTCCTCTGCCTACGCTGTCACGGAAAGTCGCTTTTCTGGTGGCGATCACATCTGCTCGCAGAGTGTCGGAGTTGGCGGCCCTATCTTGCCGCTCTCCCTACCTGGTTGTTCATAGGGATAAGGTGGTCTTGCGACCTCATCAATCTTTCCTTCCAAAGGTGGTGTCTGATTTTCCATCTCAATGAGGACATTGTCTTGCCTTCTCTGTGTGCGAATTCTAAGCATCCTAAGGAGTTTGCCTTGCATTCCTTGGATGTGGTCCAGGCAATCAGGGTTTACCTGTCTACTGAATCCTTCAGAAAGTCGGATTCTCTTTTTGTCCTTCCTGAGGGACCTCGGAAGGGTATGGTTGCGTCTGCGGCAACCATTTCTAAATGGATCAGACGATTGTACAAGCTTATTCGCTTAGGGAAGGGGCTCTGCCCTTCCCTGTCACGGCGCAGTCTACCAGAGCGGCGAGTGCGTCTTGGGCCTTCCGCCATCAGGCGTCAGTGTCCCAGGTGTGCAAAGCGGCAACCTGGTCGTCAGTGCACACCTTTACAAAATTTTACAAACTTGATGTTTTGGCGTCGGCAGATGCCTCCTTTGGCTGACAAAGTTCTGAGTGCGGCAGAGCCTTAGGGGAGACATGGCGTTTTTTAGCCTGCCCCCTCCTGTTGGGTTTTTTTTCCCTAGTTATTCTGCTTTCCTGGGTTTGTTCGCTCCTGTTGAGCTTTCCTGTTACCCAGTGTGTTACCTTTCTGGTTCAGATAAGGTTCTTTTCCCTGATTTGGGTGCTGCGTTGCCTTTGAGACGGTTACGTTTCCCATCCCTCACATCTACACTGCCTTGGGACATCCCAGTAGTGAAGACGTAAGAGAAAATAGAATTTTTGTAAGAACTTACCGTAAAATTATTTTCTCTGAGTCCTCTGACAGTCGCCGCCCCGCCCCTCTTTTGGGGTTCATGGACTATCTATTGCTTGCTACCAAACTGAATTGGGAATGCTGCTAGCAGGTGGGTATTGGACCAGAGGGACCGCCCCCTATAGGTGTGTCTATGCAAAGTTTTTGTGAATGTTTCTAACAAAATCTTTGCTCCTTGGCTGGCTTAGGTAGGGTCACGATCAGGGCCTTCAACATTTCCGCTGGTAAGTCACCAGATAGTGCGATCGCGTTAAAAAGGTAAGGAATAAGTACATCCTGAAAAGCCTTATAATATTCTGCTGACAGCCTGTCTATCTCTGTGGATTTGTGAGGTGGAAGTTTTTTAATGGCCAATGCTATCTCTGCTTCCGTAAAGGGGAACATTCAAGTCATTCATCGGAGGCAATAGCATGGAGTGTAATAGAATCAAGAAACGTAGAGATAGACTTTCAAGTGGGTTGGGTAGTAGATTGGTCCGTATTTATATACAGGGATTTATAGTACTGGTTAAAGGTGTTCGCTATATCAGTAGGGTGGTGTAATTTTGCTCTAGTTACTGGGTGTAATAAGTGAGATACCTGGGAATTTGCCTGTCTGGACTGGATGCGTCTCGCCAAATGCTTACCAGCTTTATTGCTGTAAAGATAGTGAGATGTCTTCATGCTTTTCAAACATTTCTCATGATCGGCTATCATAAGCTGTTAAGTTCTAGCTTACACTTTAGAGATCAGCCGCCGCCGTGGCGCTAATTTGTTGCTTATTTTGTGATTCTAAACGTTTAATATTGTCTAGGATAGTGGTTATCACCGCTAATTTCCTCTTTTTTTCTTTTGAGGCCAATTCTAGGAGTATCCCCCTGATGTAAGCCTTATGGGCGCACCACAATTTAGACTCCTTAACCTCCCGGGGATATCATTAATTTAGAAGAAGTCGGGTAGGCGGTCATGGATTAGATTGTTGTACACTTTAGAGTTAAAAAAACGGGTGTTGTTTCCTCCATAGACGTATATTGGGATCATTCCTCTGCTCCGACACTACTACAGTCAGTAGGTCATGGTCTGCCCATGTGATGTTGCCTATGCGGACATCCGTGATTTTGCACAAGGAAGCTAAATCAGTGACTAAAAGATCTATTCTAGAATATGACTTATGGGGATTGGAGAAGGTGTAGTCCTTTTCTCCCGGATGTAAACAACTCCATGCGTCAGAGAGAGCTTCACTATGTAACGTTTTCCTTAACGTTACTCTATGGTAAACGGATGGGGATGTGCTGTCCAATAGTGGGTCAACTACTAGGTTAAAGTCCCCAATCAGCAGTAGATTCCCTTTCTGAAGTGCCCTGACCTTGCTCAACATTTGTCTAAGGAAGGATAGTTGACCCTTGTTAGGTGCATAGACGGAGACTAGTGTATACAATACAGCATTCAGGGAGCATACCAGAATAATAAACCCACCATTTTTATCAGTAATGGACTCATGTAGACAACAGCGTTAGCAAAGAAAATATGAGGATACCTTTTATGAGAGCATTTGGATGCTTTCTTTGCTTGGAAATGGGTTTCCTGGATGCATAATATGTCCCCATTGAGTTTTTGCCCTCCGCCCACATAGTTTTTCTTTTGCACGAGCTATTCAAGCCCTTAGCATTAAGTGATACAATTTTAATTGTCATGGGGATATATTATCGCAGAAGAAACGCATAACAAATCACTAGAATACAGTGGCCATATTATACTATGTAGCCTTTCAGAGAAATAATAACCCACAAAATAGAATGTGCCATTGCATAGCTTCCTGTGGACTACGCCACCACGTGGAAGATTGCAGCCGAGATATGACCATACCAAATATCGTAAGTAACTTATGTGCCATGGATTTAGCCAGTACATGAAACTGCCCGGCCAAGTGAGTATGGTAACCAACAAAGTCAAATACTTGTCCCACGGGCCATTTCCCCTTTTCGCTGAAAGTCCAATAACAGTCTAATAAAAGGAAACAGTTGCAGGAAATCCCTGAATAGCCAGGAGTATAATACTCCATACTCCTGTGGGCCTGAAAAAATAAAAAGGCCGTAGGGAGAAAAAGGGAAAAAAAACATTGGATAGTTACCAAGAACATGTTAGTGAGTAAAACCCTACATTCCGGTTTCCCGTTCCCACCATATACAGTCATTTAGGAGGAAATATAGGGATAAGAAGAGAGTGTCCGCTGCTAGGGTGTTAGAGAAGAAATTCCCTCAAGTGTTTGAGTTTAAAGGCGCCTTGTTTTTCTGGGACATGGACTTCCGCAGGGAGAATATGCCTTTCCTTCATGTACTTCAGTCCAGATTCCAGAGAGTGAATTTGGACATCTTTACCTTGATAGGAGACAATCAATTTGGATGGTGTATCCCATCGGTAAATAACACTGTGGTTTCTCAATACCTTTGTAATGTTAAGCAGGTTTTTTCTATGTTTAATGGTAGCTTGGGAGAGATCCGCAAATAAAGAGATACCTGCGAGTTTGCTAGGAAGCTGTGGATTTTTCCTCATAGCCTGCATCACCTCCTCTTTGGTGTGGTAAAATGCATCCTAGCCAGCACATCTCTTGGCACTGTGTCAGGTAGAAAGCTAGGCTTTGGGATTCTATGCGCTCTGTCTATAATCAATTCCCAGTCTTTTGTATTTGGCAGCAGTGGATGCAAAAGGTGCTGAAAAAATCCTTCAGAGATGTCACAGGAACAGTTTCAGGGATACTGCGGAACTTAATATTGTTCCTGCGGGACCTGTCCTCCATATCAGTGTGCTTAGCCTGTATTTTCTGTATGTCGGCTTGCTGGGTTTTGCTGACCTCAACTAAACTATTATGGGCCAAAAAGACATCCTCCATCTTGTTTTCAATGTGAGATACTTTGCTGTAGCTCATGCATTCACAGGGGCCAGTACTTTTATCATGTCCACATAAGGCGAGTCTATATATATGAAAAAAGGCCTGATCAGCAAGTGGCTAAAACCACATCCAGTATCAGCGACTCCTTTGGAACCTTGCCTGCATTAATACTGGAACCGCCGGCTGTCTGTGACAGCTGTCATCCAGCACTAAGCCCAGGAGTTCAAATGATGAATTCCTGGGCTTTAATACAGACTGTAGAGGCATTTGTAAGCACATGATCTGTAAAGTGGCATCACGAATGACAGTGTACAGCATTGTCTTGCCTTACTAAATCTGCATTTGCCAATTTAAACAAGTGCACAGTTGCCTTAGATGCCACAGTGGTGTTTTTGAAGTGCCAGACATTACAGAGCTACGATGATAACCTTCACTCTGTGTGAATGTGCTTATGTTCAGTGCTGCAATAAATAAATGTGTTTATCTTTACTTTTTATGAAACTGTATGACTTGTATATGTAGTATTAAGCTGTTCTCAGGGGTTTATATCAACAGTAATTCACTTATAGTGCAGCATCGATCATGTGTGTTTGGCGTACTGGGAAAATGTGGCTTAGAAGCTGCAGGGATACAATATCTGATTTTAAAACACTCTTTTTGGCCATCATTTTCTTTGACAAATTGTATAAGGTTTTGCCTTTAGGAAGACTATCTTTTGGCACTGTAAAATATCTGTATTCTTTTAGAACTATGGACAAAAAACATTGATATCATAGTTGTCTAATTACTGTTGGCATACTTAAAAATGTTAGCAAAATATCTGGCTGTTTCACTGGAAATGTATTCTAAAAAAATAAAAATAGATAGCTATCTTATTCCGGTTTGATATGTATGCATTTTTGTGTTGGACTCTCTGACAGGAATGCCTGAAGCAAGACATAAATTACACATTTCGACAGTTTTAAGGCAACCAGTATTACAGTAGGACTTTCAAACTTCCAAAACACACAGATCTTCAGGGGCTCTGAGGGCACTTTGAATGTTCTTAAGTAAGCAAGATTTTAAAATGCCTAGGGCACACTAAACGTGGGAAATCAGCAGTTAAGAGTGGCAAACACAAGAGGTGGTCAAAATACAGACGCTGGTGTTGCTCACTGGGTGTGGGTTAAAAGACCATGGTTAGATAGCGCCTAAAGCCTAGTACACATGGGCTGAATGTCTAGCAACATTGGCCAATTCAATAAAAACTGGATGACATTTGGTCTGAGTGTATGGCAGCCGCTTCTTTCAGCCAGCTTCTGTCAGATGTGCATGCTGGAAAACCAGCCAATGTGTTCTGGTGGATGGGGGGGGGGGGGGGGCGCACGTGTCAGAACACAATAGCTCAGCGGGGGAAGATAGCTGTACTAACATTGGATTTGTTAGTACAGCGGCTCCAACCAGAGCTGTCAGTTTAAAACTAGTGGTGTGTACTAGGCTTAAAGCTTACCCTTGCATTAACTGCACTCAAGTTACACTCATTGCACCCACAAAATATATCTTAATTACAGGCAGCCTCCGGGTTACAAACAAGATTTGTTCTGTAGCTTTGTTCTTAAGTTGAATTTGTATGCAAGTTGGAACAGGTACAATTTTTAAGTGTAAGATTTCACCTCACTTTCTGTCCCTGTGACAATTATATTTTGAAAATGTTCGGTTGTCATGGAAACAAGGATTGGTGATAAAGCTTCAGTGGAGACACCTTTTTCCAATGATAACTCTTACAGGAGTGACTTTCCCTTCCTAGGGGTAGATTTCCTCTCACTTCCTGTATCCCTCCATTTGCAAGTATGAGTCATATGTAACTCGGGGACTGCCTGTACTGTGTCACAAGTTAGTCTCACAGATAAAAAACATACATGATTCAAGTGTGGATAGAAAATCTCTTAGAAATAAAGAGGCTGGCTACAGAAACAAATTTTGTGGACATAGATATATATTGAAAGCTTTATTAGAGGATGTAGCGAGGGATTAGGGTAAAGGGTTGGCATCCAGTCCGGATAAACCTCCCAACTGTAAACAGACATGAATGCACTATAGTGATCAGATGGAATCATTTGAGTTTCCCCTGAGGTAGATCAATATCCAGGGGGTCCAAACTATTTTTTTTCACTTGATTCTCTGGCAATCCCACCACACATGCACCAGAGTACCAGCTAAACCACATCTCTGGAAACCATGAAACAATAAAAATAATGCAGCCACTACATCCCAATTGACATGAATGAGACGGGCAGCATGAAAATGCATGGACCACCTGTGTATCCCGTGCGGGCCAACACTGTCCTTCCCATGTACGATTAAGTACAGCCACGTGAACAAGGGCTTAGTGAGACAATCTCTCTAATGGAAGTGAAATGCTTACATTTGTTTCCTCAACGATGGTCCCCATTGAAAGACATCTTTTCTATTTCTGTTCTGGTGACGAGGCAAAATTTTGTGTATTCCTTCACTGGTCAGTAGTGTAAAGTGAATTTTCCCAGTGGGGCAAAAGAGCACAATGAAAACGGGGTACTAAGTTTTTGCTTTAGACAGATGTGATGTGCAAATCTACATTATATCTGCTATCATAGCTGCTAATGAGCTTGATATAAATCCATCTCAGGGGTATTCATACAGCTTAAGGAGATACAATACTAATTCAATCATCTGTTTAGATCACAAGAGCTTATGCATACTTTTTTTCCCCCTACAGAGTGCCATAATCTAATACCTTTCTCCACAGAGGAGATCAGGCCAATCTAACAGATATTTACTCATTCCTTTCATCCTGCTTCCCGCAATCACATAACCCTTCTATTTTACTTCTCTTGTCAGGTCTGACTTTGAAACAGGCACACATTTATCCCAGGGATCTAAAAATAAGAGGTCTCTTCGCTGATTTATGTCTAGACTAATCATAAGGGTCACTACTCTGCATTAAATTCAGACATGCAGTTTTATTTTATTAGTATACTGCAAAGAGAGGACGCCCAGGTTTCTTTTTTTTTTTTCATCCTTGCCATTGCATTTCAATGCGTGTCTCCTCATACAAATGTGCAGGAGAGATTTTAATGTGCTAAGTAGTGTAAAGGTAAGCATACACAAAGTCACATTGTTGCGCATTATGAATGGCCGTTTGAACAGTCATGTCAAAATCTGTTTCAAGGAAAAGCTTTTGCTGTGGATGCCCTTCAAGCACTGGAACCAAGATCTGAAAGGTTAAAAAAAATTATAGCATAGCTTAAGATTTCAAGATAGAAATGGGAGTCACTACTGCTGATTTGCTGACAAATGTTCAACTGGTTAAATAGTGAAGTCTCAATGACAAGCTGATAACACCATTAAAGGATGGCTAAACCCAAGAAAAAAAATGTAATGTAATGCAGTTTACTAGGCCTTGGACATGGTGACTGCATTAGTTTTCATGTCTCTTTAGTTCGACGGACACAGCACTCCGTAAATCATAACTAGTGGGTTATATTGCATCCTCCAGGAGTAGGACTGGGCAGAACAAAAAGCACCTGGCTACACCCATGGGCCATACTCAGCTTGGTATATAACCCCCCCCCCCCCCCACACTCTGCTCTAGGTAATTTGTTTTAATCCATCTAGTCAGGAGTAAGGACCTAGGCTCCCGGCTGGCATCTCTGGTCCTAACAATTTTTTTCTCCTTCCTTACATCTTTTTTGTTTTTTCTCTTGGGAGATCTTCAATTCACTGCCGGGCTGGATAATCTCTATCCAGTAGTCCCCCGAGCCCAGCCAGCGAGCTCGTGCAGACCGCAGCTATGCGCTAGGTCGACCGCAACATAACCTCACGGACAGAGGCTGGCCCGCGAGTTAAACGTCTTGCAGGGTTGCATATGACCAGGCTTGGGTCTGAGTCGCAGCGGTCCCTTAACTGACAGCTCCCCTACTTCCGTGGCGAGGATCCTGTCTGGAGCGTTACCCGCACCATGGAAGGGTAAGTATAGTCTATCCCCGCCCCCCCCCCCTTCCCCTTTTGGCGTTTTTTTTTGGGGGGTGGACACAGGTAAACTTCCAGGGGTGGTTGGACCAGCCTGCAGGTTCCCCCCTCCCATCCTTAAAAATCCCTCGGTGAGCTGGGCTTCCCCCCCCCCATCTGGACCTGGAGTCCCAAGGCAGAGGATGCGTTGGAGACCCCTGGGGTCTCCCATTGCTATCCCCACTCTGTAAGGGTCCTGGGATAGTGTGTCCTGCCCTGGTAGTCTGGAGGAGTCCAAGTGTAGGAGACCCCTAGGTACATGCCCCACTGTGTACAGGGGGGTCCCAGTGCAGAGACTGGTGCAGGGTTTGCAGCAAAGTCTCCCCTAACATGTGTCCTACCTTCAGAAGGGGGTCCCCTTGCAGAGGGTGCAGCATTGCAGAGGGCACAGGGAAAATCCTGGCAGCATGATGTAGCTGATGGCGGCCATTTTCCTTTAGTCTGGCTGGTCTCCGGTTGGCGGCCATATTGCGTAGCTTGATTGTCACGGGGGGCCATTTTCCCTTAGTCTGGCTGGTCTCCAGCTGGCGGCCATGTTTGTGTAGCCCGATGTCACGGGGGGCCATTTTCCCTATAGTCCGGGAGACGCTGAAGAGGACCGAAGCCTCAAAGGGATGCCAAAGCTTCTCCTCTTCCTCCTCAGTTTCCTCTCCCTGTGCCCGGGACATATAAACAGGGATGGCGTCCATGGTGATGCTGAGTCTGAATTCTCAGTGCTCCTTCGATCAGTAGGGTGAGTCCTTGGGGTCCCTGTTATCTCTCTGCCTGCTGATAGGTACGCTGAGCCTAGGGGGATCCTTTAGTGGTGCCAAACGATTGTTTTTGTACTGCAAGGTCTTCCTTTCCTGTTGGAGCCTCAGGGTCACATATCCTCCACTGACCCCCCCTCCCTCATGGAGGTGGCAGGTCCCTCGGAATCCCAGCTTCCCGTGGTTGCACTGACGGCGGTCATGCAGTCCTTAGTGTCTCTGGTGGAAGTGGCGTGTGGCCAAAGGCCCAGGAGGAAACCTCCCCTGCCTTTCCTTGCTCAGTCTGTCTCATCTGATTCTGAGCCTGATGCAGCTGTATAAGTTTCCCAACCTGGGGGGCTTAATAGCACCCCCCCCAGATCCATCGGATAGTGAGGATGATTCCTCCATGTTTGCAGCAGCGAATGTATAAATCGCTGGTAGGGGCACTTATCACTGCAATTCGTGAGACTTTAAAAATAGAGCATGCGGCTGATGTAGCCACGGACGTGGTTTGTCGTTTGGTACACAAAAGTCACCTCGCACTCCAAAGTTGTTTTTCCATATGTGCCTTATTTTGACAGGTTTTCCTGTAAAGAATGGGAACAACCAAAATTACCCTTTGTGGTCCCCAAACGTTTTGCTGTACATTACCCTTTTTAAGGTATTGATTGGGCGCGTGCTGTTGCTTAAGAATTGGTCCACAGACCAATTCTCAAAGAAAGCTCTCATTGATCTGCCTTTTCAAGACAGTCGCCAGTTTGGGGCTACCCTGGATGACATCATTAAGGGTATAACAGGTTTGGGGGGGTACCATCCTGCCACAATACAGGAAAGGGAAGGAGCCTTGTTGGTCCCTGTTCTTAGGAAGAACTCAGGAAGGTAAAGGGCAATGCATAAACATGGGCAATAAGCTCAGATAAGAAAGGACTCGAGCACTGCTGATTATCAGTCAGTCTATTCATCCACAGTGAATTTATTGATGTTTTTTCTTTCGTTCATTGATGGACACAGCTCCAGAATCATTTTGACCATTGGGTTTTGCTGCCCCCTACAGGAGTAGGACACTAGGCAGGAAAAAACTTTCCCACGCCTATGGGGCAGTCCTAGGGGCTATACTCCTCCTCCCTGCTATAGGCACTCAGTTTTTTTTTCTGCCTAATCCGGAGTAAGGACCTAGTTCCTTGCTGGGATCTCTGGTCCTACTTTTTTTCTCTTTTTAAACGGAATGAAATGCTGGTCTGCGGACCAAGCTTCCAAGAAGGCCTTATTGGATCTCCCCTTTGTGGGGGATCGCCTGTTAGGGTCTTACCTGGATTAAATCATTAAGGGACTTACAGGAGGGAAGAGTACTCTCCTCCCACAGGCTTCTAGGGGCAAGGAGTCTCATCGCAGACGTGGTCCTTTTCTCAGTTCATAAGCAGCCTTTTCCTCATGATCTCAGGACAAAGGATCCAAATACCGTTAGGTCCGCCGCCAGAGGTTCCAAGAGACCCTGGCCTGGTAAGCCGAGAGCAAGTCCTTCCAGGTCCAAGGATAGGGGGTTGTCCGACTTTGTGAGGTGTGGAACAGCGCCTGGCCCTGGGTACCATCAAGGGCTAGGTTTCGTCCTTGGCTATTTTCATTCAATATCCTTTGGCTACGCATTTTTTGGTTCGCACCTTTTGTTCAGGGAGTTCGCCACTTGGCTTCCCCAGTGCGGTCTCCGTTGCCCCCGTGGGATCTTAACTTGGTACTGTCGGTTCTTCATAAACTGCCTTTTGAAAATATTCGTGAGATTCCTCTGTTTACATTGTCCCAGAAGGTAGCCTCATTACTTCTGCATGCAGGGTGTCAGAGCTGGCTGCTTTGTCTTGTTCACCTTACTTGGTTCACAGAGATAAAGTTGTGCTTTGCCCTTTTCAGTTGTTCCTTCCTAAGGTTATCTCTGGTTTCCAGAGACATTGATGTTGTCTTCCCTGTGTCCTAAGCCTAACCATCCTAAGGAGATTGCCCTGCATTCTGTATGTGGTTTGGGCGATCAGGGTGTACCTGGCGGCAACTGTGTAGTTTAGGAAATGAGACTGTTTGTCGGATAGACCTCGCAAGGGATTTGCCATGTCTGCCTCGACCATTTTCAGATGGATCAGACAGCCGGGGGTGCAGGCCTATTCAAACAAGGGTCAGGTTCCTCCTTTCCCTGTTAAGGCACATTCTACGTGGGCCTTAGTGCCTCCTGGGCCTTCCGCCATCAGGCGTCAGTAATGCAGGTTTGCAAGGCAGCCACCTGGTCGTCTATGCACACTTTCACAAAATTTTACACAGTAGATGTGCTGGCATCTGCGGATGCTGCTTTTGGCTGCAAGGTGTTGCAGGCTGCTGTTGGAGAGGACTAAGTCCTCTAAGGGTGTATGTGTTTTTTCTCAGGTGGGCTCAAGTTGTTCCTGGTTTAGCTCCGTGTTACCTGTTCGGCTAGGTTTAGCCTTTGGGAATTTTTTCTGCTGTGTTTTTTCCCACCCCTCATGTTTGACACTGCTTTGGGGCGTACCAATAGTCAAGGAGATTCTGGAGCTGTGCCCATCAATGAATGAAAGAGAAAGTTGGATTTTTGTCTTAGCGTAAAATCCTTTACTCTGATATTCATTGACAAAGTTTAACCACTTGCCGACTGACTGCAGCAGTCAGCCCCTCCTGGGCAAACTGACGTAGTACTACGTCGCTAGCCCAGGAGCCTGTAGGGGGCGAGTGCGCACCGCCGGAGGCGGGTCCGATGTCCGCCGGTCACTCGCGATCTCCCGGTGGAGAGGTAGAAAGGCAGGCAGCTAATGTAAACAAAGCCGCCTGTCATTCTCCCTTGTGTAACAGCACCCTGCTATGTAGGATCGTATGCCTCTGTGGTTACATGAAAAGCCACACCCCTTTAGAGTCCATTCACACTGCCGTGACTTGAGGCGACTTGTGTGCCCTCAAGTCGCCCCAAGTCGCTTGACATAACAGCTATGTTAATCAATGAGTGCCATCTTAATTGGCACTACTGAAGTCGCTCCGACTTCAGAAAAGGGTCCTGTACTACTTTGAGGCGACTTGTATCCGACTTGTCCCATAGACTTCAATGGGAGTTGCCTCCTTATCTTATTTGAAGCGACTTGTGATCCGACTTTCCATTAAAATGGTCCTGAACCAGAAAAAAAGATAATTTTTCTTAGAATTTTTAGTAGCGCAGGGATGGGGCTCCGCTCCACCTGGGCGTTTTTGTTGCAAGCGTTTATCGGGCATTTTTTGGGCGTCTTTGGAGGTAGGCATGACTTTTTTTGGATTTCGTGTCTGGGGGGGTCTAAAAAGTGTACCTGTGAAGTTTCAGCTCTGCAGCATGTCCAGAACCAGAAAAAAAGATCATTTTTCTTAGAATTTTTAGTAGCACAGGGATGGGGCTCCGCTCCACCTGGGCGTTTTTGTTGCAGGCATTTATCAGGCATTTTTTGGGCGTCTTTGGCAAAACCTGTTGGTTCCCTACTCACCGATGCCGCTTGCACTTATTGGCCATAAGGCTCATATATTCACATGTTAGTCATGGGCTCCTGATGGGCAGGAGTAAAAGCATTTGGTCTCGAAAGGCATTTCAAATGTGCTTCCTGTTTGCTCTGTGGCAAGTGTAGGTGATCGTCTGATATCACAGGTCTTCCTTGGAGCGATCCCTTGCAAGATATCCTGATCTTGGATTACCCAACAGGAGCCTGAGTGCAATAGTCCAATGGATTTTACAAGCGTTTGAGACTCATTATTGTGGTGAGTAGGGAACCAAGAGTGTTTGCCAATCACCTGAGCACCGTTTGGATTACCATTTGAGCACTTTATTGGATATATCACTGTTAAGGACTGATTTATTATTATTTATTTGTCAAATATTTATCAATTCGTTTTATATCACTTTTATTAATTTTTAAATGGATTGCTAGCGCTGTTTTAAATTTGTTTTACTATTCTCTTATCTAAGATTTACTTCGAGCTACAGCAGCTGCACATAATTTATTATAGGTTTACATTGCTATTTAATTTCAACACCAACATTGTTATTATCACTATAAGCGCAGGTTTTAATTTAATATACACACGTCTATCATACAAGTCGTGCAAAGTCGCGCTAACAAGTCGCCCCTTATGAGGCGACTTTCTGGTCTTACAGTTAGAAGCACGCCCCTAGGGACACATTTAACCCCTGCATCTCTAATAAAGTTAACCCCTTCCCTACCAGTGTCATTTTTACAATAACAGTGCATATGTATAGCACTGATTACTGTAGTAATGTCACTGGTACCCCCAAAAGTGTCAAAAATATCAGTCAAGGGTCCGATCTGTCCGCTGCAATGTCGCAGTCCCGCAAAAAAAATCGCAGATCGCCGGCATTACTCGTTAAAAAAAAAAAACAATAAAAATGACCTAAATCTTTCCCTTAGTAAACGCAATAACTTTTGTGCAAACCAATCAAAATACGCTTATTGCGATTTTTTTTTTTACCAAAAATATATAGCAGAAAACAAATTGGCCTAAAATGTTAAAAATTGATTTTTACATTTTTTTGGGGAATTTTATATAAAAAAAATGTGAAATTTTTTATTTTTTTTTTCAAAATTGTCGCTCTTTTTTTGTTTATAGCGCAAAAAATAAAAATCGCATAGGTGATCAAATAGCACCAAAAGAAAGCTCTGTTTGTGGAAAAACTGGGACGTCAATTTCATTTGGGTACAGTGTTGCACGACCGCGCAATTGTCCGTTAAAGTTACGCAGTGCCGAATCGCAAAATAAAGCCTGGTCAGGAAGGGGGTAAAATCTTCCGGGGCTGAAGTGGGTAAAACCAGTAATAATTAAATGTTTACCCATCTATTTACTAATATGTTAGCAGCATCCGCATTAAAAATAGTCAATGGTAATTAAGAGAGTGAAGCTCCTCTTCAATTAACTTGATTGCTTAGCACTTGTATGTTTATATATGCATCATTCTACAATTTAACTGATCATAGCGCTGCACCACTTATTATATTTCTGATTTGGGTGTACTAGATATACAGAGGAGCAGTAGCTAGGTTAAGAGAGTAAATTGTCTTTGGTCTATTTCGCAACCAAGCCAAGAGGTAAATTATTGGAATGAGCAGGGTAGTGTCACAGCATATCAACTTTTATGCCACTGCACCACTTCCTGCGGATGGCCAAATCTATCTATAAATAGGTCAGGCTTGTACGCCTTTAAGGTGGGGACTCGTTCAATGGGCCAAGGTACAGGTACATGGGTGCATTTGGACACTGCAAATCCAGCTGTACCTAGGGACAGGATGCAGTCTAAACTGTTTGTTTTTCTTCTATTGTAGGTGATTCATAAACATTTTTACTTGAAGAGAGCAGAGATCATGGCTCAATGCGAGGACTGGATAGTAGATATTCAGCAATTCAGCAGTGACAAACGGGTTGGAAGGACGATGTCTCATCATGCAGCAGCTCTGAAGGTAGTTACCTTAAATGAATGGTTTGCTTGGGGGACAAAAAAAAAAAAAAACTGTGTGTGTGTGTATGTATATATATATATATATATATATATATATATATATATATATATATATATATATATATAATGAGAATGTGCAATGTATATGTAAAGCGCTGCATAAATTGACAGCGCTATAGAAGTGCCTTAAATAAATATAGAATAACCCGCATTGGCCCTTAAATATAAGTTAAATCCAACATCAAGTGAAGTCCTAGGTTGGAGAAAATTCTATTTCTGCAGTTACCAGCTATCTCAGATTTCTGGCCTCACATACGTGCACCTGTGTACTGCCCCTCTGAAAATCAATCCACATCAGAGGCAGTATGTCGCCTCTTAATTGCCTTTGTTAATAACTAAAAGGCTGCAGCACCTCGCCACAGCCATGTGCAATACATGCTGCCACACAGTGCCTGCAACACAGTACCCTGCACTTTAATTGGCCACGTTTGTTGCAGTTTCCTCGTGGCAAAGGCAACACACGTTCTAAATTTTACCTTGGCAAAGTTTACTAACATGGCAGCTCGCCATGTTAAAGCAGTCCTTCACTAAAAAGTGATGGTACTGCTCATTCTCCTCCCTGCCTCGGAACACTTTTAATTTTATTATTGTATTTTTTTTTTTTTTTTTTTAATACTGGTACCTGCTACCAGTTCCTCAGTTATCATCGCACCCCCCGATGTACATTATAACGTATAGAGTTAATTTAAAATGAAATTTTATTTGACTTAAAGACCCCATGGCCAAAAATATTTTTTTTTAATGATAGTTTTATTATTGTTTTTTTTTGTATTCAGAGCACTTAGTAGCTCCCGAACAAATCATGTAGGCTGTGTTTGGTAATAAAGCTGTCTAAATTTGCGCATGCTGGGTTTGGGAGCCGCTTGTCAGTAGGCAGCTGAAAAGAATAATCCAACAAACCTTTGAGTGCTGGCTCTTTCACATTTATTTTCCCTGTGTGTTAATGTAGTTTGTACATAAAAGCATTTCTCAGAATTGACAGTAGCAATTACAGATAAAGAACTATTACATTAACATACAAAAATACAGTTTTTGGGTTACTGGGTCTCTTTAACCACGATTGGCATATGTGGGGCAGGAATTATGACTTTTAGTTAACACATAAGGCTGGCCATACACAGTGAAGTTGATTTACTTAAGGCAAATATGCTGTGCACTTTAAGTGCATTTGCTCTAGATCTGAGGGGAAGAACTGAAACGAGGGGAAGCTCTGCTCGTTTCCATCATCTGATCATGTACAAAGAAAAATGCTGCTTTTTATTTTCCTTGCATGTGATTGAGTAGAATTTGCAAATTTACGTTTTACCTAATTTGTAAGCTTTGGAGCAAGCGGACATGCAGGTCACAGTATATTTGCCTTTAGTAAATCAACCCCAGTGAGATTTTCTTCCTTAAGCCAGAGGACTGAACAAAAAGGAAAAAAAAACACAACTTCATCACCCACCTCCTCTCCCTTGCCAGGACATTGTATTCTGATAGCAGCACTTGTCGAATACACTGATCTGTCCTAAACTGATGTTCTGATGTGTCTCTTTAGAACAAGACAATTAATTGACTTCTGTCGAGCAGGGGTGACCAGTTTAGGAATAAATTAAAAAAAAAAAAAAAAAAAGCATTAAAAGTCACATGAAAACCTATTACTTGCATGCACATGAGTGAAAAAGACTTCTTAACATTGCGTAGGTGATTAAACCAAGGTAGGCATGCTATTTTGCACTTCATCAAATAGGTTATTGGTGAGCTTTTGCTCGTACAACTTTTGTGTTTTGAGATATACTGGTATGTATAGCTCTATATATATATATATATATATATATATATATATATATATGGAGAGAGAGAGAGACCGTAACACTAAGCAAACTCTGCTAGAAAATAGTTTTATTGGAAACATTTACACTAGTAATACTGCTGCTTTTTTTTGTGCATAATCAGCATGCTTTCACTTGTTGATCTGTGCTAGTCCTGGGGCTCTACAATATCTATTTTGTTTGCACAGCGACTTCCATGCACGTTATGTTTTGTGGATCTAAAGAGAACAATTTATTACACTGACATGCTGACCATACTCTTCCTGTACTTTGTGTTTAGCGACATACGGCTCAGCTACGAGAAGAGCTCTTAAAGCTCCAGTGCCCTGAAGGCTTGGACCCAGATGTTGATGACTCTACAGAAAAATGCCTTGCCACAGCAAGCTGCGAGGAGACCACACTGCACGAACAGGCCAAACCCAGCAGCAGTAAAGACAATGGCAGTGACTTTAAATTCTGAGCTGCAGCGGCATGGACTTTATTACAAACAGGCTTTGAAGCACAGCCAAATATGTCCATATTTGTATGTAAGAAGCTAATTATGTAATAGTTAATGAAGCTAAAACTATATGCCCTTAAGGATATACAGTTTAATTCAAGATGATCTTTTACCTGTAAAAGAGTGTAAACTTTTTTTGTGCTTTTATTTTTTCAGTTGTGAGAACCACTGATTGGTATGTTTAGAGATTGTAAACAAGAAAATGGCAAAATCACTGAAATAAGGGAAAAAGTTCCTTAGGAGAGAATGTTTACTGAATGTTTTTTTTTTCCCTTTTTTTTACCGCTAAAGAGGGGGTTGTAACAAAGAATATATATTGGTCATTCTTATAACTATTTAAAGACTGCAAATTTTCAATGAATTTGATAGATTTTGGCCATACCTTCATTATCATTTTTGATTTCTACAGAAAACTTCTGCATTCTTCAATAAACATTAAACAGACATGCTCCCTGTTAAATGAGTACTTGGTACATTTTTTTCCTTTTTTAAAGAATAAATCTACAAGGAAAAGACTTTAGAACTGGAGACTTGCTCTTGTAAGACTGAATTTATCACAGTCTGTATCATTTGATGCACATGAAATAAACAGACATGGTTTTACCTTCAGCTCTTGTGCACCTCTAGCTTCATGCATCTGTCATATGTCTTTGATTGCGTTGTGAATGTGTTGCCAGATGTCTGTAAATAAGAGGAAATTATTCCTAGATTTCATGAAGATGTTTTGTGTCTTTTTTCATTTGTGTTGACAGTTATACATGATTTTTTTAGACTGTACTCCAGAAATTGTATGTATTATGTACCTACATTGGTTCAGCTTGGCACAGTTTAAGTATGCATACCAAGATGGGCTACTAGGGAAACTGAAGTTTGGGTTCTGTGTGAGCAGCTTCCCTCATCAAATACAGGAAATGGGGTGCTATGTACTGTCCATTTGTTTTGGAGATTGAGAGGTGGGGCAGTCATCTCCACATTGTGCAGAGAATCAGAGCAGAAGGAGTTCTATGAATGGTGGTGGTGCTTAGCAAGTGACCCTCTGGTGTGCAGAGGGGAAGCAGCCCACACAGGACATGGAACAATGCAGCTATCACTGTAGTAGCACCAATTACCTACAGTGATTTTCAGCTTCCCCAAAGGCCCATCGGGTATGAAATATGCATACAGTGGGCATAGGAAACCACATTTTGTTGCTTTGTAGCCTGAAATGAAAGCATACACATTTTTTTTTCAGCTGTATTTATAACTTATAACATCCAAGTGACTTGTAAACTCAATCAGGTGTAGCATTTCACCTTCTCAATTGCACACAAAGCCATTTGACTTTCAACAGTGGTCAGCATTTTGATTCGCTCAGCATGAAAAGAGCTTTCCTGGAGCATTTCAGCCCCTGAAAGTGCAACTCAAGCAAACAATCAGCTGTGGGTGGCAAGACACTAGCAAAAGATCTCCAGGATAAAGTTGTGGACAGGAACAAATCAAGTGAAGGATCCCAAAAAAAAAAATCAAAGGTTTTATCAATGCCTAGAAACACAGTAAATTCTATTAATTATTGGTACAATACAGACTCTCCCTGGATCAGGACGTCGCTTCAAACTGGATGAAAGAATCAGAAAGAAACTGGTCAGAGGGCTACCAAGAGGCCTACAGCATCTCTGAAGTTGTAGCAGAAGTTTTGACAAAGAGTGGTAATTGTGTGCATGTGAAGACAATTTCACAAATTATCCACAAATGTGGCTTGTATGGGAGGGTTGCAAGAAAAGGCCATATGCAGTCACAACTGAGCTTTGCCAAAACGCACCTTGAAGATTCTGAGGCCACGTGGAAAAAGGTATAATGGTCAGATGACTAAAATTGATTTAGCTTCAACACCAAAGGATATGTCTGGCAAAAATCCAGTACTGCTCACCATCCAAATAATGCCATTTCTACAGTAAAGCATGGAGATGGTAATATTCTGTTATGGGGGGGGTATTTCTCTGCAGCAGGGACTGGAGCACTTGTCAGGTAGAAGGAAAAAAGGATGGGGTGAAATACCATCGAATTCTTGAGGCAAATCTGCTGCCGTCTGCCAGAAAAATGTCAATGTGAAGAAGGTTTACCTTCTAACCAGTGGCGGCTGGTGCTCAAAATTTTTGGGGGGAGGGCGAAAAAACAATTTGCAGCAAAAAATGCGGTAAAAAATTGCGTGACAAAACCCAAAGAAATTCTTTAAATATATCAACAGCAAAAAAACTAGGGCAGAGCATATTGCACACATAATTAACGATGATGGGAGGATGGTTACAGAGGACACTGAAAAAGCAACCACCGTGCTGAATGCTTTTTTCTTGTCCGTATTTACACAGGAAACGGAGGGGTACACTGACCATGACTGTATGGTTAGTAGTAATACACAGGACTTGCCACTATGGCTAACAGAGGGTGAAATCAGGGAAAGGCTGGATAAACTTAACACAAACAAATCACCAGGCCCGGATGGCGTACATCCGAGAGTACTCAAGGAACTCAGTAAGGTTATATCCAGACCACTGTTCCTGATCTTTGCTGACAGTATTAGGACAGGAGATGTACCAGGGGAGTGGAGGAAAGCAAACGTGATTCCGATATTCAAAAAGGGTCAGAGGCATATACCGGGAAATTATAGGCCTGTCAGTCTGACATCAGTAGTATGTAAACTTCTGGAGGGGATGATAAGGGACTATATCGTAGAGTTTGCTAAAGACAACCGCATCATCAGCAGTAATCAGCACGGGTTTACAAATGGGCGTTCTTGTCTAACCAATCTCTTAACATTCTACGAGGAGATGCGCTGTGAGCTAGATAGAGGCAGACCAGTGGATGTGGTGTACCTATATTTCGCTAAGGCATTTGATACAGTTCCCCATGAGCGCTTAATTTATAAAATAAGGTCTGCAGGTATCGACAGCAGGGTTTGCTCTTGGAAACGGAACTGGCTAAAAGGGCGTGTCCAAAGGGTGGTAATAAACAGCGCATACTCAGACTGGTCTGAGGTAGTAAGCGGGGTCCCCCAATGCTCAGTCCTGGGACCAACCTTGTTCAATTTATTCATAAACAGCATTGAGGACGGGATCAGTAGTTCGATATCAGTTTCTCTATCGCTCATTGACAAACGTAGTCTTCTTGATTCTCAAGAGCTGGGTTATGTTGTCTCCGCAGGAGTAGGACTAGGCAGAAAGACAAAACGTTCTGGCTCCACCTTAGGGGCAGTCCCTGAGGGTATATCCTCCCTCTCTCTGCTACAGGGAATTTGTTTTTTTCTGTCTAGTCAGGAGTAAGGACCTAAGTTCCTTGCTGGGATCTTTTGGTCCTGGCAAGATTTTTTTCTTTAGAAAAAACATTTTTTAGGTAGTTTTTCTCCAGTGTTTTTTTCCTGTGAGATCTTCAAGCAAAAACGCCGGACTGGGCGACACTTGTGGTCACCCCAGCCGGCCTACGAGCGCGCGCAGACCATTGCATTGCGCTTGGTCGGCCGCGACACATTCAAGTAAGTATGCGGGGCCGGGCGACGGGCTGGATGTTGAGATCCAGTGGTCACCCCGGTTTCTGCCTACGAGCGCGTGCAGACCAGAGCTCCGCGCTGGGTCGGCCGCGACGGAGTCCCAGTGGAGGGACTGACCTTGTGAGTTAAAAGTCTCGCTTGGACGCCAGGAACCAGAGAGTTGAGGCGTCCGGAGTGGTCCACAACCCCCCACCCCGGTGGAGAGGGTATTGTGAAGAGAGGGTGCCTGTCGGTTTGGTATGGTGAGTAAACGTTCCCTTTTTTCTTTCCTCGTTATGAGGCAGTATGAATTATGGGCCCCTCCATACATGGTCAGTATATATCTGACACTAAAAAGTCCCCCTTGTAAATACAGTATGTGTTTGTGGGAAGTGGACTTGGTTTGAGAGCTAACACTCTACCCAGCAGACTGTAACATTACAGCAGACATAGGAGGTATAATCCTACCTTATTTGTAGTGTATCTCCTGTAGATCCATATATCGCCACTTAGCAGAGATGCAGGTGGATGTGCTGGGAAAACGATTTCGGCGGTCCGCCGCCATTTTGCCGTAGACCAAGTGCATGTATGTCCTCAGGTCACGCCGGCCGCCATGTTTTTGGAGTCTTATGTCTCTTGTATGGGGGCGGCCATGTTTCATGAGCCCAGCTACCTCGTGGAGAGCTGGGAACGCCGGAAGGCGTACACAGGGGGCGGAGCCACGTCCTTCTACCCGGGAAAAAGCAACAGCTCCTTCCAGTCTGTAAAAGACAGACGCTGACTGCAGTTGGTTGGAAACTTCACTGCATCGGTTGGTGAGCCTGGGGGTCCCTCTCTCTCTCTCTGTGGGGATCGAGAAGCAGGTACTCTGAGGGGCGCTATTGCGCTAGGGGGAGACGCATAAAAAAAAAAAAAAAGTTTTTTTGTTTTTTCTGGCAAAAGTGTCCTGAATTAACATGGACCCTGCCACTCATGTATCTCCTCCGGATCCCCTCGAGGGGTCTGCAGGATCCTCCAGCACCCCACTGACGATTGAATCATTGTCAGCTATTATGGAAACTTTTGTGTCCCGGGTGGAAGTGGCTTGTCAGGGACAGGGCGCAAGAAAGCGACCCCCGCCTAACCCCTTATTATCTGAAACCTCGGATTCAGACTCTGAGCCTATTTCTGCAGTTGCAGGTACTTCATCTGGGATTGGTGTCTCGGGTACTGTCTCTTCAGACAGTGAGGAGGATGTTTTCGGCATCAGCCATAGCCAGAGAGAAAGCGTTGGTAAACGCACTCATTGTATCTGTTCAAGAAACCTTAAGATTACAGGGTATTCCGTCGGAAATAGCTGAAACTGAAATCCCTTTTGGGACTAAAAAACGCATCAAAGTGGCGAAGGTTTTTCCATTGCCCAAATGTTTTGGCAATCCAATCGAAGAAGAATGGCGTCTGCCAAAACGCACTTTTACTATTTCTAAACGCATTAACAGGCGTTATCTGTTTGAGGAAACCCTCATTAAGAAATGGACAGAACCACCTGTGGTGGATTCACCAATTGCTAGATTGAATAAAGCCACGGTTATTCCTCTAGAAGACGCTCCGTCTTTTAAATATCCAGTGGATCGCAAGATAGAAGCAATGTCTCGCACCATGTTTTCCTTGATTGGATCAGCTTTCAGACCTATAATAGCTATTGGTCTGGTTTCGCAGGCTGTAACTGAATGGACCAAGTGGTTACGCCGGGACTTAGAAGAGGTCCCTCAGGCGGTATCAGATTTGTTGGAACAAATGATACAGGGGTTACAGTTTGTATGTGATGCAGCGTTAGACGCCACTCCATTATTGGCGCGAGCATCAGTCTCAGCAGTGGTTCTCAGGCGTACACTGTGGCTAAAAGGTTGGTTAGCCGACCAAGGTTCCAAAAAAGCATTGGCTAATATCCCCTTTTTAGGAGAGCGTCTATTTGGAGCCAACTTAGATGAGATCATTAAGGATCTCACGGGTGGAAAGAGCACCTTTTTTACCGCAAAATTTTAAAGGTAAAGGAACTCGTCAAAGACGAGGGCCTTCTTTTTCTGCTCACAAGAGGTTTTTTCGTCCCGCGGGTGAAAAAATTAAGTCCTCCAAAGCTCCTTCAGGAGGCGTCAGGGGTCGTTGGTCGGGCAAGCAAAAGCCCGCCCCCTCCAGACCTGAAGATAAATCGTCCAAAGCCTGAAGGTGCGCCCCCACCCATAACTGGGGTGGGGGGACGTCTTCGCCGGTTCCCGGATCCATGGCTTTCCAGAATCCCGGACAAGTGGGTTTGCGAAGTCATAAGGTCAGGGTACAAGATCGAGTTTCGATCTCTCCCACCGGCGCGATTCTTCCCTTCCAATATTCGACTATCCCGGATCGTTTACAAGATCTGCGGAGAGCAGTCACGGATTTACTACAACAAGGAGTGGTAGTCCACGTTCCTTGGACAGAACGTTTTCAAGGGTTTTATTCAAACCTATTTACAATACCCAGGAAAGAGGGCAAAGTGCGTCCAATTCTGGACTTAAGGGCACTCAATTCTTTTGTCAACATAAGAAGATTCAGAATGGAGTCCATTCGCACAGTAGCAGCCTTCCTGCATCCAGGGGATGTCCTAGCGTCCATAGACATCAAGGACGCATATCTTCACATTCCCATTTTCGCAGGACATCAGCGGTTTCTACGCTTTTCCGTAGAAGAGAACCACTATCAGTTCGTGGCGTTACCTTTCGGTCTCGCCACGGCTCCTCGGGTCTTCACGAAGGTGTTGGCCCCAATGTAGGCACTACTGCGCCAAAGAGGCATATCGATTCTTGGTTACCTAGACGATCTTCTGCTTCATCCAGAGTCTCCTCAGACCTTGCTACAAAACATAGAAATTACTATGATTTCTTTACAGGAATTCGGGTGGCTGGTGAACCAGCAAAAGTCATTTCTGGTTCCCACCCAGAGGCTCGAATATCTGGGTCTAATTCTAGACACAGTCAGGACAAGAGTTTTCCTTCCGGTAGGGAAACTCCGAAAGATTCAATCAGCAGTCCAGTTGTTACTATCCAACAGCTGGTCTTCCCTTCTGACTTGCATGAGGGTTCTGGGGTTGATGGTGGCTTCCTTCGAAGCAGTCCCATTTGCCCAGTCCCATACCCGAATTCTTCAGCAAGAGATTCTTCTCAGATGGAATCGGAATCCCTGGACAATCAGATCCGATTGAGCAAACAGACCAGAGAGTCTCTGGTCTGGTGGCTTCGGTCTCCGATGCTCAGCCAGGGAAAGTCATTTCTGCCAATATATTGGACGATAGTGACCACGGATGCCAGCCTATCCGGATGGGGAGGAATTCTCGGTCAGTTATTTGTCCAGGGACTTTGGTCCCCGGAAGAATCCAGGTTGCCGATAAATGTATTGGAACTGAGAGCGATCAGACTTTGTCTGATTCACTGGACCGAGCAGCTCCAGGGCAGCCCGGTTCGGATCCAGTCGGACAATGCCACGGCCGTGGCTTATGTCAATCACCAGGGGGGCACCAAGAGTGTCCGAGCGGCCAAAGAAGTGGCTTGCATTCTTCGCTGGGCGGAACGATTTGTTCCAGCGATCTCTGCGGTGTTCATTCCGGGGGTGGAGAATTGGCAGGCAGATTATCTCAGCCGTCAGACTCTGGATCAGGGGGAATGGTCCCTCCATCCAGACGTTTTTCCACCAGTTGTGCCTACGGTGGGGCACCCCGGATGTGGATCTGTTGGCATCACGATTCAACAGGAAAGTTCAGAGATTCGTGGCTCGCTCCCGCGATCCTCTAGCAGAGACCGCAGACGCACTGATCGCCCCGTGGGGGCAATACCAGCTAATGTATGCATTCCCTCCTCTCGCGTTACTGCCAAGACTTCTTCGCAGGATAGAGGAGGAAGGAATTCCAGTAATTCTGGTAGCTCCGGACTGGCCTCGTCGAGCTTGGTACGCCGACGTGGTCAGACTGGTGGCAGACGTCCCGTGGAGACTTCCTCTCAGGGAGGACCTACTGTCTCAGGGACCGATCTTCCATCCTGCTTTACGATCGCTGGCTTTAACGGCCTGGCTATTGAGACCCAGGTGCTGAAGGACAAAGGTTTGTCAGCTTCAGTTATTCCTACTCTAGTTGAAGCAAGGAAAGCGACTTCCAGAAAGATTTATCATCGTACATGGAAGTCCTACATTGCATGGTGTGAACCTCTGGGGTTCCGTCCACGGTCTTATTCGATTAGTCGAATATTGGCTTTTCTGCAACAAGGGGTTGAGCAGAAACTGGCCTTGAGTACTATCAAGGGTCAGGTCTCAGCATTAGCTATCTTCTTTCAGAAGCCTTTGGCTACTCATTCCTTGGTGCGGAATTTCATCCAGGGGGTGCGACATCTGGCTCCGCCAGTGCGCGCGCCGTTACCACCCTGGGATCTTAATTTAGTGTTGTCGGTTCTTCAGAAACCTCCCTTTGAAGATATTAGGGAGATTCCTCTACCTACGTTGTCCCAGAAGGTGGCCTTCTTGGTGGCTATTACTTCTGCACGCAGGGTGTCAGAACTGGCCGCATTATCTTGTCGTTCACCATATCTGGTGGTTCATAGAGATAAGGTGGTTCTTCGTCCGAATCCATCCTTCCTACCAAAAGTGGTTTCAGAATTTCATCTGAATGAAGAAATTGTATTACCTTCCCTGTGTCCTAAGCCCAGTCATCCTTGGGAGTTTGCTTTACACTCCTTGGATGTGGTCCGGGCGATCAGGGTATACTTGAAAACGACAGACTCGTTTCGCAAGACGGATTCATTTTTTGTGATCCCGGATGGACCCAAAAAGGGGTTGCCTGCATCTGCCGCGACCATTTCCAGATGGATCAGACAGACGGTGGTACAGGCTTATTCTATTAAGGGTCGGGAGCCCCCGTTCCCTGTTAAGGCGCACTCCACTCGGGCGCTTAGTGCGTCATGGGCCTTTCGCCATCAGGCATCAGTGGTCCAGGTGTGCAAGGCGGCTACCTGGTCGTCGGTGCATACCTTTACAAAACATTATAAAGTTGATGTAATGGCATCATCTGATGCCGTGTTTGGCCGCAAGGTTTTGCAAGCCGCCATTTGAGGAGACCAGTGGTCTGCCTCGAGGGTTTTTTTCCGTTGGAAATTTTTCTTTTTAGTCTCATTCTTTGTTTATAATGAGCCTTTAAAACTTCTAGTTTGGCACCGCTTGGGCCTTCTAGATTGGATTTGATTTTTGTCAATCCCACCCCTCATTTGTGGCACTGCTTCTGGATGTCCCAGCTCTTGAGAATCAAGAAGACTACGTCTGTCAATGAGCGATAGAGAAAAATGGATTTTTTGTAAGATCTTACCGTAAAATCCTTTTTCTCTTAAGCTCATTGACAGACGTAGTACCCGCCCCTCTATCATTGAGTTGGGTTGGGTTAAATTCTCTGTTACTGCTTTAGAACAGAACTGATTCCCTGTAGCAGAGAGAGGGAGGATATACCCTCAGGGACTGCCCCTAAGGTGGAGCCAGAACGTTTTGTCTTTCTGCCTAGTCCTACTCCTGCGGAGACAACATAACCCAGCTCTTGAGAATCAAGAAGACTACGTCTGTCAGTGAGCTTAAGAGAAAAGGATTTTACGGTAAGATCTTACAAAAAATCCATTTTTTTGCAGATGACACAAAATTGGGCAGGGCAATAACTGCACAGCATGAAGCAGATATCCTACAGGATGACCTGGACAAAATAACGGAGTGGGCAACGACTTGGCAAATGAGGTTTAACGTGGAGAAGTGTAAGGTTTTGCGCTTGGACTAGAAACATAAAAGCAAAATACACATTAGGAGGGGAACCCTTGGGGGAATCAAAAATGGAGAAAGATCTGGGAGTCTTGGTTGATAGACTAGGCAACAGCATGCAATGTCAAGCGGCAGCTGCCAAGGCCAGCAGAATATTAGCATGCATTAAGAAAGGGATGTATTCCAGAGATAAGTCTATAATCCTTCCACTTTATAAAACTCTGGTCCGACCGAATCTGGAGTATTCTGTCCAGTTCTGGTCGCCAGTCCTCAGGAGGGATGTGTTGGAGCTGGAGAGAGTCCAGAGAAGGGAAACTAAACTGATTAGGGGATTGGAGGACCTTGATTATGAAGAGCGTCTGCAATCGCTTGATTTATTCTCCCTGGAGAAGAGACGCCTGAGGGGGGACATGATAGCAATTTTTAAATATCTCAATGGGGATCTCAGCTTAGAAAAAAAGCTGTTCAGTCGAAGGGATTGCATAAGGACTCGGGGGCATACAATGCGATTAGAGAAGCGTTTTAACCTCAGGCAACGTGGGGGGTTCTTTACTGTTAGGGCTACAAGATTGTGGAATTCTCTACCACAAGAGGTGGTTTCTGCGGGTAGTATGGTGGCTTTCAAAAGACTCTTAGACTTACATCTCAAGGATCAGAACATTCAGGGGTATGTGAGATGATTACAGCCACACACACCTACACAGGTTGAACTGGATGGACTGTTGTCTTTATTCAACCTCACCTACTATGTAACTATGTAACATCACACAAGCGTTAAAGGGGCCTTCAGTAATCAAGGAACAGTGCCTTGAAAAAGTATTCATAGTTACCCCTTAAATTAATCCACATTTTGTCATGTTATTTACACACTGCACACCTGCACACTGAATTCTCATAAATTAGTAAATGTCTGCACATGGAGTAACTCCAACACAGATATATATACTGTACACAGGCTATTAATATTTATAGGCCACAGATACCCTGTGTATGTAGGCCTTAGACATGACCAGTGTGCCGTGCCCCCCCCCCCCCCCCAACATCAATGCAAACTGACCACCAGCTTGCCGTGCCCCCATGATCATCAATGCAGAGTGACCACCAGCTTGCTGTATGCTCTGCCCCCATGATCATCAATGCAGACTGACTGAGTGACCACCAGCTTGCTGTGCCCCCATTATCATCAATGCTGCAGATGCAGACTGACCACCAGCTTGCTGTGCCTGTGCCCCCATGATCATCAATGCATTGCAGATGCAGACTGACCACCAGCTTGTCTGCCTGGCACGGCCCCCCCCTCCCCATCAATGCAGAGAGTGACCAGCATGCGTGCGTGCCCCCTTCATAGCACCAGAACAACTGACAGGTCACAGGACAATGTGCGTCCCCCCCCCCCCGAGGCATCATTCAGAATCAGAAATGTAATCACTTCACTTACCGTTACCGGCTGCTGCTGGTCTGACTGTCACTGTGAGACTGTCTGCGGCCTGCTGCGGAGTGCGGACTCCGGAGTACTCTCCCTCCCTGTGCGGCCTGCCTGTGCCTGACTGAAGACTCGTCAACGTCAAGTGTCTGACTCTGGGACTGGTGGGAGACTGGTCTCAGTGGTCTGGGGTGAGGTCACTCAGCCTTCAGGAATCAGGACGGTAGAGGTAGGTAGCGGCATAGGTCACTCACTCGCGCTCGCCGATCCGACTCAGCCAGGAGGACTCACGTCACGCTGCTCTCGCTCGTCGCTCCTCTCTCTCTCTGCGCCGGGCCGCGGCCGGGAATGGAAGGTGATCGTGACCCCGGGGCAGTGCACCACCCCCACGTGTCACGTCACCAGGTCCAATGTCCTCCTGTGATTGGTCCAGGCTGGACTCTGGACCAATCACCGCCCGGACATCATTAAAGTGGGGTGTGCTCTGCGCCCCGATTACCCCCAGAAGAGCGCCAATCGGCGCCTCTGCCAGCCGAAGGTGGGTTCAAACCCCCCCCCCCCCATACCCAGAACTAAGTCCGGCGCCCCTAGTGGGCAAAAAATAGACAATTTATTTTTTTATTTAATCTTTTTTTCTCTAGCGCTCATCGACAGACGTAGTCCTCGGTGATACACCACCTTCGGGTTATGTTACCTCCGCAGGAGCAGGACTAGACAGGAAATTAAAAAGCTCTGGCCACACCCTAGGGGCAGTCCCAGAGGGTATATCCTCTCTCTCTCTGCCTCAGCAAATCAGTTATTTTCTGTCTAGTTAGGAGTAAGGACCTAGATACCTTGCTGGGATCTTAGGTCCTGGCAAGAATTTTTTTCTAAAAGGATTTTTAGACAGCTTTTTTTCTCCAGTGTTCCTGTGAGATCTTCAAGCAAGAAAGCTGAACTGGGCGACGGGCTGGATGTTGAGATCCGGTGGTCACCCCAGTTCAGCCTACGAGCGCGTGCAGGCCATAGCTCCGCGCTGGGTCGGCCGCGACAAAGTCCCATTAAAAGGACTGAACCCGCGAGTTAAACGTCTCGCTGAAACGCCAAAGACCATGAGTCACGGCGTCCGTATCGGTCGACAGCCCTCCCGCCCCAGTGGAGAGGGGTACTGTCAGGAGTTGGTGCCCGCCTGGTTCCGGTATGGTGAGTAGTATGTTCCCCCTTTTTCCCTGACGGGTTTTGTGGTGAACGCGGGCCCCTCTCTGTATGGTAAGAAAGAGTTCTTTCTATCCTATAACATGTCACAAATCCTCCTACTTTGAGTGTGATTTTATGTGTGCAAAAAGCCAGGAGGCTTGGTTTGGGAGCTAACAATCTATTGTATACATGTTTTAAAGATGTAATCTGTGGCATTCTGGGAATCTTATGGGTTAAGTATAAGCTACCTACCAGTCAGAAGCCACGGACATGTAGACTGCCTTCCAAATCAGATCTCCAGCTATCAGCAGGCCTCCCGAACGGCCATGCGGTCCGCCAGGGCCGGTACCGCCAACCACGCCATATCCCCATGCAGAGAGAGTGTTGTGTGCCCTGCAGCACACCGCTAGTCAGCACGGGCCGCCGCCATTTTTTTTGCTGGATCGCACGAGCCGCCATTTTGGCGTAGCCTCGTGTCTCCAGCATGGGGGCGGCCATGTTTGAGGTGATCCTACACCTCGTGGAGCTTGGGGGAGGCGCCGGAAGGCGTGCAGAGGGGCGGAGCCGCCTCCCTTCTCCCTGGGCAGCCAGCTAAAAGACTTCCTGTTTGTCAAGACAGCGCTGTAAGCTGTTGCAGTTTAACTCTGAGCATCAAGTGGTGAGCCTGGGGGTCTATCTCTCTCTCTCTCGATCGATAGGGATCCCTAGCAGGTAACACTAAGGGGCTTTTTGTGGCGCTGGGGGTCAGAAAAAAAAAAAAAAAAAAAAGGTTTTTTTTTTTTCTTTTGAATTATATTATCCAGGAAGTAACTGGAGTTATCATGGACCCTGCCACACATATTCCCCCACCTGTTTCCCTCGAGGGGGCCTCGGGACCCGCCGGTGCACAGAGTATAGAGTCATTTACAGCAATTTTGGAGTCTATGGTGGCTCGGGTGGAGGCGGCCTGTCAGGGACGGGGGTCAAGGAAGCGACCCCCGCCTACCCCTATACCATCTGACACCTCTGACTCAGATTCAGAGATGGTCACGGCAGTTGCAGGTTCCTCTGCAAGGGCTGTTATCCCAGGTAAAGCCCCCTCAGACAGTGAGGAGGACGCTTCTTCTCCTGCTATAATTCAGGAAGAAGCATTGGTGGACGCACTAGTTGTGGAATCAGATTAAAGGAGAATGGGAGCATTCTAAACGTACCTTTACTATTTCCAAGCGTATTGCTAGACGCTATCCGTTTGAGGAATCCATCATTAAGAAATGGACGGTACCACCAGTCGTGGATCCGCCTATTTCCAGGCTGAATAAAGCCAAGGTTATTCCAGTGGAGGACACTTCGTCCTTTAAGGATCCGGTGGATCGAAAGATAGAAGCAGAGTCCCGCACTATCTTTTCTCTGATAGGGTCAGCATTTAGACCAGTAATTGTTATTGGTCTAGTTTCCCAGACACTTACGGAATGGGCGAAAATGGTACGCCAAGATCTTAGGGGAAAAGATATTCCCCAGGAGACATCTGATTTGATGGAACAGATCATACAAGGGCTACGGTTTATCTGTGACGCAGCCTTGGACACAACTCCCTTATTAGGGCATGCATCTAAGTTAGCAGTGATCCTCAGACGTGTGCTCTGGTTAAGATGCTGGTCAGCTGACCTAGGTTCCAAAAAGACCTTGACCAATCTCCCTTTTCAGGGGAATCGTCTATTTGGGGCCAACCTAGATGAAATCATTAAGGATGCCACTGGGGGCAAGAGCACTTTCTTGCCACAGGCTGCAAAAGCTAAGGGACCTCGCAACAAGCGAGGACCTTTCTTTACCGCCCATAAAGGGCGCCCGGCTGGTACTAGCGGGAAAGGCAAGACTCCTCCAGGAGTACACAGCCTGAAGGTGCGCCCCCACCCGGTTTCAGGGTGGGGGGACGTTTTCACCGGTATTCAGGACATCAGATCGAGCATCAACCACTACTACCGGTGCGATTCTTCCCTTCCAACATTTAAGTACCACAGGAAGCGGTAGTTACCGTTCCCTGAATAGATCTTTTCCTTTACCCTTTCCTAAGATTAGTCCCGATACCTCACAGGAATCGGATCTGGTTGACCAGATAGGCCAAGTAGCCTCTAGTCGGGTGACTTCGGTCCCTGAGGTTCAACCAGAAAAGATCACCCTTCCTGATAACTATCAGGTATCTGATAAATGTGTGGAAACAGAAAACGACCAGACTTTCTCGGATGGTCGGGGCCAGATAGCTCTAGGGACGCCTGGTTCAGATCCAATCAGCGCCAGTGGTCCTAGAAATTCTAGGCTGGCCTCCTCAAGCCGGCCTGGCCGACTTGGACATGCTAGTCGCAGACGTTCCGTGGGAACTTCGTCTCAGGGAGTGTCTGTGGTCTCAAGGACCAAGTTACCTTCGTGCTTTACAGTCGCTGGTTTTAATGGCCTGGCCATTGAGACCCAAGTACTGAAGGACAGAGGTTTGTCTACTTCAGTCATTCCTACCCTTATTAAAGCAAGGAAAGCGACTTCCAGCAAAGTCTATTATCACACATGGAAGACTTATATTGCGTGGTGCGAATCTTTAGGATTTCCTCCACGTACCTATTCGGTGTCTCGAATATTGGCGTTTTTGCAACAAGGGGTTGAGCAGAAGCTAGCCTTGAGCACCATCAAGGGTCAAGTTTCAGCATTAGCAATCTTCTTTCAGAAGCCGTTAGCTACCAAATCCTTGGTGCGGAATTTCATCCAGGGGGTGCGGCACCTGGCTCCTCCAGTCCGCGCGCCCTTACCGCCCTGGGATCTTAATTTGGTTTTGTCGGTTCTACAGAAACCTCCCTTTGAAAACATCAGGGAGATTCCCTTGCTTACTTTATCCCAGAAGGTGGCCTTCTTGGTGGCTATTACTTCTGCTCGCAGGGTGTCAGAACTGGCTGCATTATCATGCCAGTCCCCATACCTAGTGATTCATAGGGATAAGGTAGTACTTCATCCTAAGCCATCTTTTCTTCCTAAGGTGGTTTCAGATTTTCATCTGAATGAAGATATTGTACTACCTTCCTTGTGTCCTCAGCCCAAGCATCATCGGGAACATGCGTTGCATTCCTTAGATGTGGTTCGGGCAATCAGGGTATACCTGAAAGCTACGGAATCATTCCGTAAGACGGATTCACTTTTTGTGATCACGGATGGCCCCAGAAAGGGTTTGCCTGCATCTGCCGCAACCATTGCCAAATGGATTAGACAAACGGTGGTACAGGCTTATTCTATTAAGGGTCAGAGTCCTCCGTTCCCTGTTAGGGCGCACTCCACTCGAGCGCTCAGTACTTCCTGGGCCTTTCGCCATCAGGCGTCAGTGGTCCAGGTATGTAAGGCGGCCACCTGGTCGTCGGTACATACCTTTACAAAATTCTATAAGATTGATGTGACGGCATCGGCGGATGCCTCATTTGGCCGCAAGGTTTTGCAGGCCGCAATTTGAGGAGACCGGTGGTCTACCTCGAGGGTTTTTTTCTGTTTGAAAAATTTTTTTTTTTGTTGAGTCTCATCATTAAGGATGAGCATTGTAACTTCTAGTTGGCACCGGTTGGGCCTTCTAGATTGGGATTTGATTTCCATTTTCCCACCCCTCAGTTGTGATACTGCTCTGGGACGTCCCGAAGGTGGTGTATCACCGAGGACTACGTCTGTCGATGAGCGCTAGAGAAAAATGGATTTTTGTAAAATCTTACCGTAAAATCCTTTTCTCTTAGCTCATCGACAGACGTAGTCCCCGCCCCTCTGTTTTGGAGTTGGGTTGGGTTAAATTCTCTAAGCACTGCTTTTTCACATAACTGATTTGCTGAGGCAGAGAGAGAGAGGATATACCCTCTGGGACTGCCCCTAGGGTGTGGCCAGAGCTTTTTAATTTCCTGTCTAGTCCTGCTCCTGCGGAGGTAACATAACCCGAAGGTGGTGTATCACCGAGGACTACGTCTGTCGATGAGCTAAGAGAAAAGGATTTTACGGTAAGATTTTACAAAAATCCATTTTTCTTCTTGTTTGCTGGGGGGGCGGCGCCCCTGCGCCCCCTATGGGCAGGCCGACACTGCTTCTTACATTACAATGGCCCAAAGCACACAGCAAAAATGACCACACCCTGGTTGAAGGACAAAGAGGTGAATGTCCTTGCATGGCTTAGTCAGAGCCCAGACTTAAACCCCATTGAAAATCTATGTAATGAATGGAAAGCTTGAAGACTGCAGTCCACAAACGGTCACTATCAAATTTAACTGAACTTGAGCAGTTATGCAAAGAAGAGTGGGAAAATATTGCACAGTTGGTAGAGATATATCCCAACAGACTAAACGCTGCAATAAATGCTAAAGGTGGTTCAACAAAATACTGCCACAAGGGTATGATCCTTTTTCCAACTCTAATTCTGTTTTTGAATTTTTTTTTTCCTGACATGTTGGTGTTATATCTTTTTTCTCTTACGTCCTCTGACAGTCACCGCCCACTCATACAGTCTTCACCAATGGGTATTGACCTCTTATCCACAGGAGCAAGCTAGGCATAAGACTTGTTAAAAACAAAGCAATTTACTTAGACTCACCTACAGGGGGCTGTCCCAGTGGTCCAATACCCCCGGCTAGCCTCATTCCCAATTCAGTTTGTCTTCTGCCTAGATAGGAGTAAGATGGGCTTTCCCTGTGCTGGGGCTACATGTCTCAGCCTTTCTTCTGTTTTATTACTTTTATTTTCTGCAAAAGTGTTTTCTTTGCACTACTAGCTTTTTATTTGTTCTGCGCTTAGTTAGTCGGATCTTCGGAAGACTAAAGCGTTTGCGGAGCTGGGAATCGGACTGGTCGTCCTGGTACTCCAGGGCAGAGGATCTTATGGAATCCCAGCCCGCCATCGAGCGTTTAGCGGGCTATGCGTGCGCCCTGGCCTAGCAAACGACCTGCCCCTGCCCTCAGGGGCGAAAGCCTGCGAGGTGGCTATCTCGCTGGGATGCCTCAACATGTGGTTTTGACCGTGCGACGCATCCTTTTTCGGCTGACGGCCCCCCCCGCCATCTGGGGTGGGGGGTTCCTGCAATATCGAGGTGCCCATGCCGTATGGAGCGGTAAGTAACCTCTGTGTGGGGCCTCTGTTTGGGGATGACAGTCTGCATGTGTCTGTGCTCTCCCCTCATGTCTGTGTCCGGGGCTCGCATCCCTCCCGGTCCCTGCGGGGGCTTCTAGGCGCAGGTATCGCCATGTGGGCGTTTGTGAGGGTCCCTATCCCTGCCCGCTTTATTAGTGTGTTTGGGGGTGCAGACATGGCGGAGCGGACCGATGCGGTGCAAAAAAACGCGGGTCCGCCATTTTGGGTATGGGCAGCTGCTATGGCCTCACTGTGGGCACTTTCTGCAGCTCTATATGTAGTGTTTTTGGCGCCTTCAGGCGCCATCTTGTGTGTGGCAAGGTGTTGTTCTTTGCACATGTTCGGAGGCCATTTTCCCAGAGCCTCCCATTCAGATGCATTGGCAACCATTTTCCCTTAGACCAGTTCCTGTTCAGCCTCTAGTGGGTGACATCACTTCCTTTACTGTATGCAGCGATCGTTTCCAGCAGCAAGGTAATACTTCTGGGGGCTCTTTTTGCTGGTGTTGGGGCTTAATATTCTGTTTTTCAGTGCTTTTCCCATCTCAGGGGGGTACCTTAGTGGGTTCCCTATTGCGGTGGGTCGCCGCGACTGCGCCTTAAAGCGCCATAGTATGTTTCTCATGGAGTCCCAGGACTGCATATTCCCCCCAGCCTTAGTGAATGTTTCAGGTACTCCTGAATCTTAATTTTCTCTTGCTGCTGCACTTGCGACTTTAGAGTCCAAGGTGGATTTATTGATGTCAGAGCGGGGTTCTAGGAAAAGAGCTAGGATTTCATTATCCTCTGAGTCTGATATGGTTGCCCTGGACAGTTTACCCCCTGAGGGGTCTCAGTCCTTTCAGGCTGATGTGGAGGTGGAGGGGGAGGAGGAGAATGATCTTTCTCCTGCAGCGGCTAAAGAACGCGCTGCTGTGTCTGCGCTTTTTTGCTTCTGTTGAAGAGACACTACATTTAGAGGATGAGCCCAACCCACCGGGTAAGCAGTCTTCCTTTTGGGACTCGCAGAACCCGCACTGCGGCACAGGTGTTTCCTTGTCCCGCTGAGTTTTCACCTGACGGTGAACGAACAATGGCGTAATTTAATGCGCCCTCTTGTGATACCAAAACGGTTTCAATTCCGTTGCCCTTTCGTGTCTCCTACGGATTTGCGATGGACCGTGTCCCCTAAAGTGGATCGCACGCTGTCCATGTTACACAAGGCCACTCTCATGCCCTCGGGGGATTCTCTGGTGTTCAGTGCTCAAACGCACTCTGGAGGCGGATTCCGCCCCTCCGACTACTGTGGAGATGGTGGAGCAGATGGGTCTGGCAGGTTTTTTGTACCTGTGTGACGCGGCCTTGGAGGAAGCTCCTCTAGCAGCTCGGCTGTCTGGTGTCACGGTGCTGCTCCATCGTTTAATGTGGCTGACGAGCTGGTTGGCTGACCAGACTCCAGGAAGACGGTGTCTGACATCCCTTATGAGGGGAATCTTCTTTTTGGGGATTCCCTGGACGAGTTGGTTAAAGGGGGTGTGGGGGGGCAGAAGCACTCTGCTGCCCCAGAACCCCAGGGGTAAATTTTTCCGCGGTAAGCGGGGCCCTTCCTCTAAACCAAATCAGGGGTCCTTTCGTGCCTTCAAGGCACAGGTCAAGGGGAAACCCTTTAAGGGCCATGGTGGTCAGAGGAAGCCCTGGGCGGGCAAGCTAAAATCCACCCATGCCGGCCCGGCGGTTTCTTCCGCCTCCACCTGCAGGGACGCCCTCACCCATTACAGGGGTGGGGGGGGACGTCTGCGCAGTTTCCTAGACCTTTGACTGCTCTGGGTTCCGGACAGGTGGGTTCAGGAAATCATTTGATCGGGAGATCAAATTCCTTTCGCGGCCAGCTGACCGATTCTTTCCCTCAAATATTCATTTGACCCCAGATCGGTTACACGATCTTTATCGGGCAGTTCAGGATCTCCTCGCCCAAGGGGTGATCATCCCGGTGCCTCATCGGGACAGGTTTTGGGGGTTTTACTCAAATCTGTTCACTGTGCCCAGTAAGGGAGGGCAAGGTACGTCCATTTCTGGACTTGAAAGCTCTGAACCGCTTTGTGCGGGTTCAAAAATTCCACATTGAATCCCTCAGTTCGTTGGTGGCCTACTTAAGTCCAGGAGATTTCCTGGCTTCCACCGACCTCGAGGATGCATATTTACACATCCCTATATTCGCGGGTCTTCAGAGGTTCCTCCGATTCGCAATCACGGAGGATCACTTATCAGTTTGTGGCGTTACCTTTCGGTCTCGCTTCGGCTCCAAGGGTGTTTCCCAAAGTGCTGGCTCCTGTTCTGGCCCTGTTGCAGGGGATTGCGGTCTTGGGATATCTGGACGATCTCCTGTTACGATCGAGTGCCAGCCCGAGTCTCTTACGCGATCTGTCAACTACCTTTCAGACGCTCCGGGAGTTCGGATGGACCATCAACGTTCAGAAGTCGACCTTGTCCCCTTCTGTTCGTCTCCCTTTTCTGGGAATGGTCCTGGACTCTGCCCAAGTAAACGTTTCCTGCCAGAGGACATGCTCCAGACTCTACAGGACGAGGTCAGGTCCCTTCAGGACAAGGATTCCTCGTCGCTCAGGGCCTGCATGCGGTCCCTGGGGTTGACGGTGACAGCCTTCGCGGCAATACCGTTTGCACGGTTCCACACGCAATCTCTTCAAGCGGAGATCTTGGCCAGGTGGGACAGGCATCTTCAATCCTTGGAAAGGAGGATATCTCTGAGTCGCCAAGTCAGAGAGGGTCTTCTCTGGTGGCTCCTGTCCCCGACTCTGACGGAGGAAAACTCCTTCCGCCCATTGTTGTGGACTGTGATTACCACGGATGCCAGCCTGTCAGGCTGGGGTGGCGTTCTGGGCATTCTGTCTGCCCAGGGCACTTGGTCGGAGGAGGAATCCTCCCTGCCGATGAACATCTTGGAATTGCAAGCGATCAGATTATGCTTGCTCCGTTGGTCGGCTCATCTTCGGGGGCCTCCCTGTGCGGGTCCAGACGGACAACGCCACTGCGGTGGGTTACATCAAATCATCAAGGGGGCACCAGGAGGGCCCAGGAAGTGACCAGAATTCTGTCTTGGGCCGAGACGCACGTCCCGGCGATTTCGGCAGTTCACATTCCGGGTGTGGAACATTGGCAGACCCTGGACCAGGAAGAATGGTCCCTACACCCAGAGGTTTTTCAGATGCTGTGTGCGAGCCGGGGATCCCCGGATGTGGATCTGTTCGCCTCTCGGCTAACCAATAAGGTGGGAAGGTTCGTGGCACGAACGCGCGATCCTCTGGCGGTCGCCTCGGATGCACTGGTGTTGCCTTGGAATCAGTTTCGCCTGATTTCTGCCTTTTCTCCACTTCGGTTGTTGGCCAGGTTCCTTCGCAGGTTGGTCTCGGAACCGAAGTTGGTGCATCTGGTGGTCCCAGACTGGCTGTGCCGGTCTTGGTACGTGGCCATCGTCCAACTGGTCGTCGAGACTCCGTGGCGGCTCCCGTTCGAGACGATCTGCTGTCTCAGGGGCCGATCTTCCATCCTGCTTTACGGTCGCTGACTTTAGCGGCGTGGCTGTTAAAAGCCAGGTCTTGAGAGATCGGGGTCTCTCGTCGCCGGTCATTCCTGCCCTGCTCAGGGCTAGGAAGGCCTCGTCCGGTAAGATCTATTACCGTACTTGGAAGGCTTATTTTGCCTGGTGTGAATCCAGGGCCATCCATCGTTGCTCCTTTTCGGTGGCGAGGGTGTTAGCCTTCCTCCAATCTGGTGTGGACCAGCGTCTTGCGCTGACCACTATTAAGGGCCAGTTATTTGCACTGGCCATCCTTTTTCAGCACCCCTTGGCGTCTAATTCATTGATAGGCACCTTTATCAAGGTGTGCTGTCATTTGGCTCCTCCTCGAGGAGCGCCTTTACCTCCTTGGGACTTAAACTTGGTCGTGTCCGTTTTGCAACGTCCTCCCTTTGAAAACATCAGAGAAATTTTTCTGCCTCTGCTGGCGAGAAAGGTTACCTTTCTGGTGGCTATCACATCTGCTCGCAGAGTGTTTGAGTTGGCGGCCTTGTCTTGCCGCACCCCTTACCTGGTGGTTCATAGGGATAAGGTGGTCTTGCGACCTAACCAATCCTTCCTTCCTAAGGTGGTTTCTGATTTTCACCTTAACGAGGATATTGTCTTACCTTCGCTATGTGCAAACCCTAAGCATGCCTTGCATTCCTTGGATGTAGTCCGGGCCATCAGGGTCTCCCTGTCGTCCACAGCATCCTTCAGAAAGTCGGATTCTCTTTTTGTCCTTCCTGAGGGATCTCGGAAAGGGTATGGCTGTGTCTGCTGCAACCATTTCTAGATGGATCAGACAGACGATTGTACAGGCCTATTCATTTAGGGAACGGGTACCGCCCTTCCTTGTCAAGGCGCACTCTACCAGATCGGTGAGTGCGTCCTGGGCTTTCCAGCAACAGGCTTCGGTGCCCCAGATGTGCAAGGTTGCGACTTGGTCGTCGGTGCACACACTTTCCAAATTTTACAAACTTGAGGTTCTGGCATCTGCAGATGCTTCCTTTGGCTGCAAGGTTCTGTGTGCGGCAGTGCCTTAAGGGGGCCCTAGTTTTGCAGGTCCCTGGCTGTTGGGGTTGTTTCCCCCTTGGTTATTGCTTTCCTGGGTTGTTTGCTCCAGTTGAGCTTTTCTGTTACCCAGAGGGTTTACCTTTCTGTTCAGATAAGGTTCCCTTCTCTGACCTGGGTGCTGCGTTGCCTTTGTGACGGCTGCGCTTCCCACCCTCATGTCTACACTGCTTTGGGACATCCCATTGGTGAAGACTGTATGAGTGGGCGGCGACTGTCAGAGAACGTAAGAGAAAACTGAATTTTTGTAAAATCTTACCGTAAAATTTCTTTCTCTGAGTCCTGTGACAGTCGTGCCCCCGCCCCTCTTTTGGGGTTCATGGACTATCTACTGTTTGCTACCAAACTGAATTGGGAATGAGGCTAGCCGGGGGTATTGGACCAGTGGGACAGCCCCCTGTAGGTGTGTCTATGTAAATTGCTTTGTTTTTAACAAGTCTTATGCCTAGCTTGCTCCTGTGGATAAGAGGTCAATACCCATTGGTGAAGACTGTATGAGTGGGCGGCGACTGTCAGAGAACGTAAGAGAAAACTGAATTTTTGTAAAATCTTACCGTAAAATTTCTTTCTCTGAGTCCTGTGACAGTCGTGCCCCCGCCCCTCTTTTGGGGTTCATGGACTATCTACTGTTTGCTACCAAACTGAATTGGGAATGAGGCTAGCCGGGGGTATTGGACCAGTGGGACAGCCCCCTGTAGGTGTGTCTATGTAAATTGCTTTGTTTTTAACAAGTCTTATGCCTAGCTTGCTCCTGTGGATAAGAGGTCAATACCCATTGGTGAAGACTGTATGAGTGGGCGGCGACTGTCAGAGGACGTAAGAGAAAAAAGATATAACACCAACAGGTCAGGAAAAGGAATTTTACGGTAAGATTTTACAAAAATTACGTTATTTGGATGATAGAAGTTGGACTTGGTAAATACAGATGCGATAAAGACAGGCCCAGTTTTGTTTTATTTCAGAATTCAAAACAACACAACACAACACAATTTAATTATTTTAAAGGGGGTAATTCTTTTCTAAGCCCACTGTATCCTGGTAAGTCTGGCAGGGGTAAAAGTAAATCGTGTGCAGGAATTTGTAATGAATTAAGTGGTCTCTGGCAGACACAATTAAAGTGAACCTCCCAAATATCAACCTAGTCATCTCTATCTAACCCTGGAGCAGCAACAGTGTCCCAGGCAGACATTTATGGCCGTAATAATTTTATTTATTTTTTTAAAACTTTTTATTAATATAAGAACAGAAAACAACAAAACCGGTGCAATAGATTAAGCATACAATTGCTACAATTCTAAATCAACCAGCAGCGTGCTGCCCATGCAGGGGTGGCATCAGAGCAGGAAGGAAAAACAATCGGCCTACATACATGGCAATAGGTTGGTAAGGCAACAAGTGGCATCACAGCAGGTAACTAGGGTGGCAGGCCGGGGACAGTGACATGAAGGTAATTAAGCTAACAATGCGGCGGAAGAATCCACCAGCCACCTCGCCCATACTTGGTCATGCTTTTTAGGGCAGCCCCTATGATAGTAGGTATCACGGTATAGAGACAGGACAGAGTCCACCAGGCCCCTCCACTGCAGAAGCGTGAGGGGAGCACGCTGCCGTCAGCGGAGAGCAATGTTCTTCCTGGCATAGAATAGCAGTAAGCCCAAGAGGGTTCGGTCCGCCACCCTGGGCACCAGGTCATCCAGCAGCCCCAGAAAGCCGATCTTGGGGGAGGGGTCCATTGCAATTTGTAGAACAGCGGAAGACACTTCAAAAATTTTGGACCAGTAAGCGGAGAGCTCCGGGCATGTCCAAAAGATATGGATGAAATCTGCCGGGACTCGTTCACAGCGTCAGCACTCCGGGGAGTGGGAAGAATGAATCTTATGCAGGCGGTAGGGGGTAAGGTAGGCCCTGTGGACAATTTTGTATTGAACCAGTCAGTCCCGCATGGAGACCAATATTTTAAAGGGGAATCCCAAATGTGCAGCCAGTCCACCGAATCCAGATCCAGAACATCCCGGGCCCAGCGAGAATGTAGGCCAGAGAGCTCCGGAGAGGAAGCCAGAGGAGATGGGCACGAAGTACCGAGAAAGCCCGACTAGAGCAGTCGTGGCGCAGAATGCGCTCCAGATCTGACTGCACCAGCTGGGAAGCATTGGTCGGGAACTGGGCTCTGAAGGCGTGGGACAATTGCATGTAATGAAAGAAGAGGGCGGTATATCACAGTTGGTGACCAGGTGAGTGAAGGACAGGAGGGACAAGTCAGATGTGAGGTCTGAAACCTTTTTGATGTTTTGTTTAGTCCATAGCACTGGGTCGGGCAAGCGGTATAAATGTGGCAAGGAAGGGTTGATCCATAGGGGGGTACTGGGGGAGAATGTGGTGCCCGGGTATGCCTCCAGTAGCAGCCCCTGTTGCCATGCCCGAAGCGTTGTTTTCATGGAGGTTGTCAGGGCATAGGGAGCTTGAGGCCCCCTAAACAGGAGGTGAGATAACGCCTCCACCGACCCCAGCACCGTGGCCTCCACCGCAGAGTTGGATGCCTCCAGGGTCAACCACCAGACAGCTGTGACCAACTGGGAAGCCAAAAAATATTTATGACAATCTGGGAATGCCAGGCCCCCCTGAGACAGGGGGCGCATGAGGGTAGAGAGTTTATATCTAGGAGGACTGGGACCCCATAAGAAGGCGGAGAATAGTTTATTGAGATTAGTAAAAAAAGGACTTCGGGATCCATTGAGGTGAGTGCCAAAACAAATAGGTATGTTTAGCAAGAATTTTCATTTTGAGCAGATTGATGCGACCTAGGAGTGAAAGTGGGAGATTCTCCCATGCCTTCAGTTTGGCCCGAATCACCAAGACCGCCGGGTCAAGATTAAGGGCGAGGAACTCAGATGGCTCCCGTGACACCCGCACCCCCAGATAAGTAAAACTGTTCACCCACTGCAGGGAAACATCTGGCAAAGCCTCACTCCTGGCCCCCGGGTCAGTCGCCAGCAACAGTGATTTGGACCAATTGACCCGCAGGCCCGTCACCCCGGAGAAGGCAGTAAATATCTTTAGGGCACCCTCAAGGGAGGGGCCCACATCATTCAGGAACAGCACGAGGTCATCCACATACATGGCCACCCGCAAGCCCTTAACCACTTGCCGACTGCCGCACCACTATATACTGTGGCAGTCAGCCCCCTACAGGCAAAGTGACGGATCGGTCCTGCCCGATCAGATACTGATCTGTGCCTGTGTCATGTAAACACAGGCACATAAAAGACCCGCTCTCTCCTCCCCAAATCCTTTTTGGATTCGAGTGGAGAGAGCAGATCTAAAACTATGACTACTGCACTAGCACACACACACTTAGATAGGCACATTTAACCCCCGATCGCGCCCCCCCCCCCCCAGTTAATCCCTACACCCCCTGTCACAACACACACTGTATACTGTATATAGCAGTTTCCTATATACCCGTATAAGTGTGACCAGGTTTAGCGCTTGCGGCCCTTCCTTTTACACTTAGGATACCCGCCTTCACCCCCCCCCCAATAAAGATTTTACCCCCCTGATCACCCCCAGTTAACCCCTTCCCCGCTGTCACATTGCACACTAATATACAGGTAATATAGTGTTTTACTGTATTTTGTATTAGTGTGATTGTGACTTGAGTTAGCGCTAGCGAGTTAATTTCTGTCCCAAAGGAGGTTTAGGGTCCCCGCCACCCCCCCAATAAAGATTCAACCCCCTGATCACCCCCAGTTAACCCCTACACCCCCTGTCGAAACACACACTGCATACAGTATATAGCATTTTCTATATACCTGTATCAGTGTGACTTGTGACCAGATTTCAGTATACTGATGAGGGTAGAGAGTTTATATCTAGGAGGACTGGGACCCCATAAGAAGGCGGAGAATAGTTTATTGAGATTAGTAAAAAAAGGACTTCGGGATCCATTGAGGTGAGTGCCAAAACAAATAGGTATGTTTAGCAAGAATTTTCATTTTGAGCAGATTGATGCGACCTAGGAGTGAAAGTGGGAGATTCTCCCATGCCTTCAGTTTGGCCCGAATCACCAAGACCGCCGGGTCAAGATTAAGGGCGAGGAACTCAGATGGCTCCCGTGACACCCGCACCCCCAGATAAGTAAAACTGTTCACCCACTGCAGGGAAACATCTGGCAAAGCCTCACTCCTGGCCCCCGGGTCAATCGCCAGCAACAGTGATTTGGACCAATTGACCCGCAGGCCCGTCACCCCGGAGAAGGCAGTAAATATCTTTAGGGCACCCTCAAGGGAGGGGCCCGCATCATTCAGGAACAGGACGAGGTCATCCACATACATGGCCACCCGCAAGCCCTTAACCACTTGCCGACTGCCGCACCACTATATACTGTGGCAGTCAGCCCCCTACAGGCAAAGTGACGGATCGGTCCTGCCCGATCAGATACTGATCTGTGCCTGTGTCATGTAAACACAGGCACATAAAAGACCCGCTCTCTCCTCCCCAAATCCTTTTTGGATTCGAGTGGAGAGAGCAGATCTAAAACTATGACTACTGCACTAGCACACACACACTTAGATAGGCACATTTAACCCCCGATCGCGCCCCCCCCCCCCCAGTTAATCCCTACACCCCCTGTCACAACACACACTGTATACTGTATATAGCAGTTTCCTATATACCCGTATAAGTGTGACCAGGTTTAGCGCTTGCGGCCCTTCCTTTTACACTTAGGATACCCGCCTTCACCCCCCCCCCCAATAAAGATTTTACCCCCCTGATCACCCCCAGTTAACCCCTTCCCCGCTGTCACATTGCACACTAATATACAGGTAATATAGTGTTTTACTGTATTTTGTATTAGTGTGATTGTGACTTGAGTTAGCGCTAGCGAGTTAATTTCTGTCCCAAAGGAGGTTTAGGGTCCCCGCCACCCCCCCAATAAAGATTCAACCCCCTGATCACCCCCAGTTAACCCCTACACCCCCTGTCGAAACACACACTGCATACAGTATATAGCATTTTCTATATACCTGTATCAGTGTGACTTGTGACCAGATTTAGCGCTTGCGGACGTTCCTTTTGGGGTTAGGATACCCGCCACCCCCCAATAAAGATTTAACCACCTGATTCCCCCCCCCCCCCTTGATCACCCCCAGTTAACCCCTTCCCCACTGTCACATTGCACACTATACACAGGTAATATAGTGGTTTACTGTATTTTTGTATTAGTGCAATTGTGACTTGGGACAGAAAATAATTCGCTAGCGCTAACTCAAGTAGGTTTAGGGTCCCCGCCACCCCCCCATAAAGATTTAACCCCCTGATCACCCCCAGTTAACCCCTTCATTGCCCGGTCACAGTCTCACTTTTATAGTGTACAGTTTTTTTTCTGATCGCTATTATTAGTGAAACAGGTGACTTTAGTTAGTGTTTACACAAAAACACTTCCATTACTAGTACAGTGTTTGAACAGATCAGTATCTGATCAGAACTATACTAGCGTCCCCATAGTTTAGGGTTCTCAAAACGTGGTATTTGTATGATCAGCACTGATTCCTGCCAGCACCTGCGTTTAACCCCTCCGCCAAGCCCACCCCACCCAGGCAAGTGTAGTAATCAATAGATTACTGTCACTTACAAAAAAACACAACCACAAAACCGCTGTGTTAGCAGAGTCAGGCCTGATCCCTGCTAGCATTAGCAGTTTTTTTTGGTAGTGGTTAAAATAGTCCTTGACAACCTGGTGCTTTTTTTACCTGTGAGTCACACTACTGTACCGGTAAATTTAGTTACTAAAATGATTAAACGGTGGTACAGTAGTGCAGAGGCTTACAGTATACTGACCATGTCAGATGAGAGCGAAGAGGAAGTCTCACTGGCAGAATCAGGGTCAGTATACGAACCTGAAGAGAGCATCGGCTCCCTGACAGACAGCTCTGACGACGGATGGGTCCCTGTTAAAACCAGGCGTACCCGACCCCATTCTGGAGTTGCTGAGGTGCAGAGATCGCAGCGTGCTCATATGGAGCAGAGTGTCGGTACTAGTGCCGCTCATCCTTCTGGTGGTCTGGCAAGCGCCAGCGGCCTAGTACAACCAGCACTGCAGTAACATTTGGTGACGTGGCGAGTCCCATTAGTGCAGTTGAAGCTGGTACGGTGGCTAGCACAAGTAGTGGCCCGCAGCCACGGCCTATTCAAAGACAGGCCCGTAAGAGCCCATAGTGCCCTCCCTGATGCGCTGGCATATCCCAATTGGCAACCCACTGATACTAGAGCGCCCCTACTTCCCCCATTCACTGCCCATCCTGGAATCCACGTGGAAACAGCCAATTTTACATCCCTGAATATTTATGAGCTGTTCTTCACTGAAGATCTTTTCAGATCTATTGTGGATCAATCAAATTTATTGATTTATATTTATTATTTATATGCACAACAATTCATCGCTGCCAACCCAAATTCGCCCCTTGCCAGACAATTCAGCTGGAAACCTATAATGGTTCCCGATTTTAAAATCTTTCTGGGCCTTTCCCTGAACATGGGCATAACCAAAAAGAGTGAATTGCGGCTATATTGGTCCACTAGGCCAGTGGTCCTCAACTCCGGTCCTCAGGGCCCACTAACAGGCCAGATTTTAAGTATTACCTTGGGGAGATGCAGACTAGAGTACTGCAATCACTGAGCAGCAAATGATATCACCTGGGATGTATTTCAGTTATCTTGCAAATCTGGCCTGTTAGTGGGCCCTGTAGGCCAGGGTTGAGGACCACTGCACTAGGCCAATTCACCTTATGCACCTGTACTCTGCCTCCATGTCCAGGGCGAGATATGAACAAATGCTGCGATTTATGCATTTCAACGACAATGAAATCTGTCGTCCTCGGGGAGACCCTGAATATGATCGGCTCCACAAAATTCGGCCCCTCGTAGACCACTTCAATCAGTGGTTTGCATCCTGATTAAGTTTACTGGCACTTTTTATTTTTTGCGATATTAATAGAAAAAGAGCGAAGATTTTGAGAAAAAATGACATTTTCAACTTTGTCTTTTAAAAAATATCCAGTATACTCAATTTATGTCATATATTTTGGCCAAAATGTCTTTAGCTACATGTCTGTCAAAAAAAAATCTCAATGAGCGTATTTTTATTGGTTTGCTCAAAAGTTATAGCGTCTACAAACTATGGTGTAAATACTGGAATTTACGCAGCTTTAATTTCTGACTGCCTATCTCATATCATGAAGTGCTAAAATGGCAGGGCAGTACAAACCCCCCCCCCCCCCCCCAATTACCACTTTTTGGAAAGTAGACATCCTAAAGAATGTCCTGAGAGGCATGTTTAACTCATTGAATATTTCATTTTTTTGTCACAGGTGTTTGAAAAATGACTGCTTCTCCTGAGTACAGGGATACCACATGTGTGAGACTTTTTGGGAGCCTAGCTGTGTACAGGACCCCAAAAACCAATCACCACTTTCAGGTTTTCTAATGGCGTAAATTGTGCATTTCACCTCTGCACTACCTGTCACAGTTTGGGAGGCCCTAAAATTTCAAGATCGCACAAAACCCCCCCAAATTACCCCATTTTACAAAGTACAAACCCCAAGCTATTTGCTGAGAGGCATGGTGAGTCCATGGAATATTTTATATTTTGCCACAAGTTCCGGGAAATATAAATTTTTTTTTTGTTTACACAAAGTTGTCACTAAATGATATATTGCTCACACATGCCATGGGTATATGTGAAATGACACCCCAAAATACATTCTGCTGCTTCTCCTGAGTACAGGGATACCCCATGTGTGAGACTTTTTTTGCAGTCTAGCCAAGTACAGGACCCAGAAAATCAATGGCATGTATGAGCAATATATCATTTAGTGACACTTTGTGTAAAATAACAAAAGAAAAAAATTATAATTTTCCCGAAACTTGTGGCAAAATATAAACTATTCCATGGACTCACTATGGACTCAGCTAATAGCTTGGAGTGTCTACTTTGCAAAATGAGGTCATTTTGGGGGGTTTTGTGCTGTCTTGAAATTTCAGGGCCTCAAACTGTGACAATTAGTGCGGAGGTAAAATACACAATTTACGCCATTAGAAAACCTGCAGGTGGGGATTGGTTTTTCAGGGTCCCGTGCACAGCTAGGCTCCCAAAAAGTATCCCTGTACTCAGGAAAAGCAGCAGAATGTATTTTGGGGTGTCATTTCACATATAGCCATGGCATGCGTGAGCAATATATAATTTAGTGACAACTTTGTGTAAAAAAAAAATTGTCACCTTCCCAAAACTTAGGGCAAAATATAAAATACCCCATAGACTCAATATGCCTCTCAGCAAATAGCTTTGGGTGTCTACTTTTCAAAAAGGGGTCATTTGGGGGGTTTTTGAACTGTCCCGGCATTTTATGCTCAATCTTAGCCACACATCACCCACTCTTCTAACCACTTGAAAACTAAGCCTTTTCTGTGACTTTTTGTTTACATGAAAAAATATTTTTTTTTACTAGAAAATTACTTTGAACCCCCGAACAATATATTTTTCTTTAAAGCAGAGGCCCTACATAACAAAATGGTGGATGTTGCAAATTTTTTTGTCACACGGTATTTGCGCACAGATTTTCCAAACGCAATTTCTGCGAAAAAAATAATTTTGTTTAAAATTTAATGCATAAATACACTATACAACTCCAAATTGTTTGGTAAAATTTAAAAGATGATAGACACCAAACATGACATGCTTTACAAATTGTGCACGCCAACAAACTACGTAAATTTTTAAAAGTCTTTACAGGTTACCACTTTAGACTTACAGAGGAGGTCTACTGCAAGAATTACTGCTCTCGACCTGGCATTCGCGGCGATACCTCACATGCATGCTGCAATTGCAGTTTACATATGACACTAGACCAATGCTTGCGTGCAACTTTGTGCGCAAGCACGGGGGGGACAGGGGGGGGGCTTGATTTTTTTTTTTTTATGTTATTTTGACACCTTTCCTTTCATTTTTTTTTTGGAATCATTTTTATTGTTATCACAGTGAATTTAAATATCTCCTATGATAGCAATCTGTAGTGACAGGTACTCTTTTTTTTAAAAAAATTGGGGTCTTTTAGACTCCAGATCTCTCCTCTGACCTTAACGCATCTGACCACACCAAAAATGGTGTGATAAGAGGCTTTCCCAATGGCGCTGTTTATTTCTGGCGAAACAGAAGTCATGAAATGCTGGTAGCTTCCGGTATCTTAGGCCATAGAGATGATTGGAGCCATTCTCATCTCCAATCAGCTCTATGGTTAGATAACTGAACCACCGGCTGCACTCTCCGGTTAACCGATGGGACAGGAGAGCCCGAGAACAACCACAAAAGGCGGTGGGAGGGGGGGGGGGGGAGTCCCCTCCAACTGCATGTAAAAGCAGTCTAGCGGCCAATTATTATTATTATTATTACCAGTACATTGCTGGTCCTTGTTTGGCATATAGTGTAGGTTTTTTTTTTTTTTTTTCATGCAGCCTGTGGGCTGAACGAAAAAAGAGAACCTAACAGAAACACCACAGGAATATTGTGTAGTATTACACACCATTAACTGCCCAACAACCAAACCCACTGATTTAATGGTGGGTATACATGACAATATTCCACGTATACCTAAAGGTATTTTCTCTGTCGCTCATTGACAGACGCAGTCCTCTTGATTAATAACACATTGGGTTATACTGCCCTCTACAGGAGTAGGACACTAGACAGAAGGAAAACGTTCTGGCCACACCTTAGGGGCAGTCCCAGAGGGTATATCCTCTCTCTCTGCTACAGGAAGTCAGTTTTTTTTTGCTGTCTAGTTAGGAGTAAGGACCTAAGTTCCTTGCTGGGATCTTGGTCCTGGCAAGATTTTTTAGAAAACTTTTTTATTAGGCAGCTTCTTTTCTCCAGTGTTCCTGTGAGATCTTCAAGCAAGTACGCTGAAACTGGGCGACGGGCTGGATGTTGAGATCCAGTGGTCACCCCAGTCAGCCTGCGAGCGCGTGCAGGCTCTAGCTCCACGCTGGGTCGGCCGCGACATAGTCCCACTGGACGGGGACTGACCCTGCGAGTTAAACGTCTCGCCTGGACGCCAACGACCAGTTGGAAACTGAGTCACGGCGTCCGTATTGGTCGACAGCCCCCCCACCTCGGTGGAGAGGGGTTCTGTCAGGAGTTGGCGCCCGCCTGGTTCCGGTATGGTGAGTAGAACGTTCCCCCTTTCCCCCCTGTCGGGTTTGTTGGTGGACGCGGGCCCCTCCTTAGGATGGTCGGATGCTCAGGTTTCTGGGTCCCCTCTCTATCCTGTAACAGGTCACAGATCCCCCAATTGAGTGTGATTGTGTGAAAAAAAAAAAAAAAACACCAGGAGGCTTGGTTTGGGAGCTGACTATCTAAAGTCACTGTATAAGTGGGCACTGTTAAGGGACCATGACTGAAGTCAGTGGCATTACTGTGATGATGGCCATGTATAAGGGTGATAGCATCCTACCTGATAAGGTTGCAATACAGGCCGATGCCTGTGCCTGGACTACCGCCATCCGCAGGCCGCCATCCTCCTGCAGACCGCTATCCTCCCACAGGCCGCCATCCTCCCACAGCTCCCCGCAGGCCGCACAGGCCGATAGCGCTTCCGCAGGCCGCTGCCATCTTCCACAGGCCGCCGCCATTTCCACGCAGGTCGCGCGGGGCCGCCATCTTGGCGTAGCCTCGTGTCTCCAGCATGGGGGCGGCCATTTTTGAAGTGACCAGTTACCTCTTGGAGAAGCATGGGAGGAGCCGGAAGGCGTGTAAAGGGGCGGAGCCACCTTCTTTACCCGGGAAAAGTGCCAAAAGACTTCCTGTCTGTAAGAAGACAGCGCTGAGGCAGGTTGATAGAAACTTCTGTGCATCAGGTGGTGAGCCTTGGGGTCTCTCTCTCTCTCTCTGTGGGGTCCAAAGCAGGTAACACTGAGGGGCGCTGTTGCGCTGGGGGATTACAAAAAAAAAAAATAAGTTTTTTTCTTTGCAATTATTTTTTTGTTCGCTGGCAAGTGTCTTGTATAATCATGGACCTTGCCACACATGTATCCCCACCTGATCCCCTCGAGGTGGCCGCAGGACCCTCCAGTACCCCACTGGTTATTGATGCATTATCAGCAGTTTTGGAGTCTTTGGTATCCCGGGTGGAGGTAGCCTGTCAGGGACGGGGGTCAAGAAAGCGACCACCGCCTACCCCTATTTCATCTGATACTTCAGATACAGATTCTGAGCTGGTCACTGCAGCTGCAGGTCCCTCAGCTGGGACTGTTGTCTCAGGTAATGTCTCCTCAGACAGTGAGGAGGACGTATCTGCCTCCGCCATAGCACAAGAAGAAGCGCTGGTGGACGGACTAGTTGTGTCTGTCCGGGAAACCTTAAGACTTGAGGTTACACCAGCAGAGGTAACCGAGATGGAAATTCCTTTTGGTACTAGTAAGTGTGCCAAGATGGCGAAGGTTTTTCCTTTACCCAAATGTTTTGGCAATAAAATTAAAGAGGAATGGGATCATCCGAAATGAGCCCTTGCTGTTTCTAAACGCATTGCTAGGCGTTATCCGTTTGAGGAATCCCTCATTAAAAAATGGACGGTACCACCAGTGGTGGACCCACCAATTTCCAGACTAAATAAAGCCTCCGTTATCCCGTTGGAGCACGCTCCGTCCTTTAAGCATCCGGTGGATCGAAAAGTGGAAGCGGAATCCCGCACCATTTTTTCCCTGATAGGGTCAAACTTTAGGCCAGTGGTTGCCATTGGTTTAGTTTCACAAACATTGACAGAATGGGCCAAATTGTTACGCCATGACTTAAAGGGGAGAAGTATCCCCCCGGCAGCATCTGATTTGATGGAACAAATTATACAAGGACTACAGTTCGTCTGTGACGCCGCCCTGGATGCCACTCCCTTGTTAGGACATGCATCGATGTCAGCAGTGGTCCTCAGACGTGTGTTGTGGTTAAAGTGCTGGTCGGCGGATCTAGGTTCCAAGAAAGCTTTGACTAATCTCCCTTTTCAGGGGGATCGCCTGTTTGGGGCCACCTTAGATGAGATTATAAAGGATGTCACTGGGGGCAAGAACACTTTTTTGCCACAGACTGCTAAGGGCAAGGGACCTTGCAACAGGCGAGGACCTTCCTTTTCCGCTCATAAAAGGTTTGTTCGCTCCGCTGGGGCGAGCGAGAAGGGCTCCAAAGCCCCCTCAGGGGGTTTCAGAGGGCGCTGGTCGGGTAAACAAAAATCCGACTCAGCCAAACCTGAAGATAAAACCAACACAGCCTGAAGGTGCGCCCCCACCCATTTCTGGGGTGGGGGGACGTCTTCACCGGTTTCCAGATCCAGGGCTTTCCTGAATCCCGTACAAAGGGGTTCAGGAGGTCATACGTTCGGGATACAAGATCGAGTGTCGATCACTTCTACCGGTGCGATTCTTCCCTTCCAACATTCGTATGCTACAGGGAGCGATAGTTTCCATTCCTTGAGCAGGACGTTTTCTTCACTTTTTGCAAAGATCATTCCCAGTTCCCTCCAGGAATCGGATCCGGGTGAGCGAGCGCACCATGGAGTCTCTGGTCTGGTGGCTTTGGTCTCCAATGCTCAGCCAGAGGAAGTTACTACTTCCGATAGAGTCCAAGTTTCTGATAAATGTGTGGGAACTGAGAGCGATCAGACTTTGTCTGATTTTCTGGACTGAGCAGCTCTAGGGCAGCCCGGTTCGGATCCAGTCAGACAATGCCACGGATTTCACCAGCTGTGCCTTCATTGGGGCACCCCGGAGGTGGATCTGTTGGCATCTCGGCTCAACAGGAAGGTGCGGAGGTTTGTAGCCCGCACCCACGATCCTCTAGCGGACGCAGCAGACGCGCGGATCGCCCCGTAGGGGCAGTATCAGCTACTGTATGTCTTCCCTCCTCTCAAGTTGCTGCTGAAGCTTCTCCGCAGGATAGCGGTGGAGGGAATGCCAGTTATCCTGGTAACTCCGGACTAGCCTCGTCAAGCCGTGCACGCCGACTTGGGCAGACTGGTCGCGGACGATCCTTGGAGACTTCCTCTCAAGGAGGATCTGCGGTCTCAGGGACCGATCTTCCATCTTGCTTTACAATCGCTGGCTTTAACGGCCTGGCCATTGAGACCCAGGTACTGAAGGACAAGGGATTGTCAACTTCAGTTATTCCTACTCTAATTAAAGCAAGGAAAGCGACTTCTAGCAAAGTCTATTATCGCACATGGAAGGTTTATATTGCGTGGTGTGAATCCCTTGGATTTCCCCCACGTACCTATTCAGTGACCCGAATCTTGGCTTTTCTGCAACAGGGGGTTGAGCAGAAGCTATCCTTGAGCACTATCAAGGGTCAGGTTTCAGCGTTAGCAATCTTCTTTCAGAAACCTTTGGCTACTCATTCCTTGGTGCGGAATTTCATCCAGGGAGTGCGGCACCTGGCTCCACCAGTGCGCGTGCCCTTACCGCCCTGGGATCTTAATCTGGTGTTGTCGGTTCTTCAGAAACCTCCCTTTGAAGATATCAGGGAGATTCCCTTGCTTACTTTATCCCAGAAGGTGGCCTTCTTGGTGGCTATCACTTCTGCACGCAGGGTGTCAGAACTGGCTGCATTATCTTGTCGTTCCCCATATCTGGTGGTTCATAGGGATAAGGTGGTTCTTCGTCCGAATCCATCCTTCCTAAAGTGGTTTCAGAGTTTCATCTGAATGAAGATATTATATTACCTTCCCTGTGTCCTAAGCCCAGTCATCCTCGGGAGTTTGCGTTACATTCCTTGGATGTGGTTCGGGCAATCAGGGCATACCTGAAGACTACGGACTCGTTTCGTAAAACGGAATTCACTTTTTGTGATCACGGATGGCCCCAAAAAGGGGTTGCCTGCATCTGCCGCGACTATCTCCAAATGGATCAGACAGACGGTGGTACAGGCTTATTCTATTAAGAGTCGGGATCCCCCGTTCCCTGTTAAGGCGCACTCCACTCGGGCGCTTAGTGCTTCCTGGGCCTTCCACCATCAGGCGTCAGTGGTCCAGGTTTGCAAGGCGGCTACCTGGTCGTCGGTTTATACCTTTACAAAATTTTATAAAGTTGATGTGATGGCATCGGCGGATGCCTCTTTTGGCCGCAAGGTGGTCTACCTCGAGGGTTTTTTTTTCTGTTGGATTTTCAGTTGAGTCTCATCCTGTGGTTTGATGAGCCTTTAAAGACTTCTAGTCGGCACCGGTTGGGCCTTCTAGATTTAAATTTTTCTGTTATCCCACCCCTCATTTGTGGCACTGCTTTGGGACGTCCCAATGTGTTATTAATCAAGAGGACTGCGTCTGTCAATGAGCGACAGAGAAAAATGGATTTTTATAAAATCTTACCGAAAAATCCTTTACTCTTAAGCTCATTGACAGACACAGTACCCGCCCCTCGGTTTTTTGAGTTGGGTTGGGTTAAATTCTCTGACACTGCTTTGTGACATAACTGACTTCCTGTAGCAGAGAGAGAGAGGGAGAGGATATACCCTCTGGGACTGCCCCTAAGGTGTGGCCAGAACGTTTTCCTTCCGTCTAGTGTCCTACTCCTGTAGAGGGCAGTATAACCCAATGTGTTATTAATCAAGAGGACTGCGTCTGTCAATGAGCTTAAGAGAAAAGGATTTTACGGTAAGATTTTACAAAAATCCATTTTTAACTGCAGCGGTGAAATCAACCTACCACAGCTGCTGCCATCAGAGGTATCCATATATGCTGAGCACACACGCTGTTTGTGTCAGAATATATAAAATCAGTGTGACAGTGGTCACACTTTTTTTTTGTGAACTGCAATTTTCCAGCTTGGGTCTCTCAAAATGTCGATAGCCATCGAACATCTTTCGAGACCCTGTGTTTGTGTGCCCTACACTAATACTCTACTAGTGTGTGGTAGCACTCAAAACATTCCCCGATGCAGAGACCAGGTTGGTCAGGACATTTGGCACAATATTAGCGGGTGTCACGCCTAAATCCGCGCCTGCTACAAACACGACATCTTCTTTGGGGGCGTCTTTGGGTAGGGGTACTTGGGAGGACATGTGAAAAATGCCTCTCATACAGCCGGCTCACTGCATCTGGAAGGGGAAGTTGGACAGGAACACCTCCTGGGTACAGGTAGGCATTGATGATCGCTTTCTGGAATTCTAGGAATGATCCGGTTCATCCAGACGCCCTGTATAGGACAAAGGCGTTCAGCATAGCCAAATGGAATAAATAAGCAGACACTTTTTTGTACCAGTGTCTGGCTTTACGGGCAACTAAATACGGTGCCAAAAGCTGGTCGTTAAGGTCCACCCCTCCCATATTAAGGTTGTAGTCATGGACACAGAGGGGTTTCTCCATAACGCCAGTTGCCGTAGTAATTTGGACCGTCATATCTGCGTGAAGGGAGGACAGAACGAAAACATTCCGTGTATCCCTCCACTTCACTGCCAGCAATTTGTCCATTTTCAAACAGGCTCTCTCCCCCCGACTAAGACGGGAATTTACAAGCTGTTGGGGGAAGCCCCGGCGATTAGGTCGCACGGTGCCACATGCGCCAATTTGTAATTCGAGCAGGTGACTAAATAGTGGCACGCTTGTGTAAAAATTGTCCACGTACAAATGGTACCCCTTTCTGGATAAGGGTGACACCAAGTCCCAAACTATCTTGCCGCTGCTCCCTATGTAGTCTGGGCAGTTGGGGGGCTCCACAGTGCTATCTTTTCCCTTCATAGACCCTGAAACTAACTGTATAGCCTGTGGCCCTGTCACAGAGCTTATACAGCTTGACCCTGTATCTGGCACGCTTGCTGGGGAGGTACTGTTTCATAGCAAGGCGGCCAGTAAACTTAATCAGGGACTCGTCAATGCAGACAACTTGTTCGGGGGTAAACAAGGCTGCAAACCGCTGATTGAAGTGGTCTATGAGGGGCCGAATTTTGTGGAGCCGATCATATTCAGGGTCTCCCCGAGGATGACAGATTTCATTGTCGTTGAAATGCATAAATCGCAGAATTTGCTCGTATCTCGCCCTGGACATAGGCAGAGTACACGCGCATATGGTGAATTGAGCTAGTGGACCAATATAGCCGCAATTCACTCTTTTTGGTTATGCCCATGTTCAGGGAAAGGCCCAGAAAGATTTTAAAATCGGGAACCGTTAAAAGGTTTCCAGCCGGATGGTCTGGCAAGTGGCGAATCCGAAGTATAAAAGGAACGGCCGCAAAAAAAGCTCGCCCTACCGTTCCCTGTGCACCCCAAAAAACACATGGGGGAGGTCAGGGAATGGTCTATACTCAAAAACAACAAGGTGAAAAATCCGGAGCACTAGTAGCTCAGCCTGCAGGCCAACCGCTACTACGGGAAGCCGGTGGCAACGGCCACAGTTCCAAACTCAAGGGGGGGACCAATCCAAGAAGTCAGGCCGAACGAGTTTGAGGTCCAACAGGGAGACAACAAGGCACTGTAAGGGGTAGCTCTGGGTGATGGGCATCCAACAAAAAGAACTGACAGATGAGCAACAAACGGCACAAGGGGAGGATGGAGGAATGAGAAGTAAGTCGGGCAAGAATGTTGGTGGGGCACAGGGGAGGAGGGAAGGTAGTAAGGGGGCAGTGGTCCTCCGCCAGGCGGTGGGGGCACGGGCAGGAGAAGCAGGGAGAGAGACAGCCAAGGGTGAGGTAGGGCCAGTGCATGGAGGATTGGGAAGGAAAAGATAGCAGGAGAGGGGGCCCGGTCCACATACTTGCGGCAACTTGATGGTGGAGAGGCTGTGCAGGAGGGACATCCCATGGGGAATGGAGGACTAGCGAACTTCCAGCCAGGCAGCCGCCTCCTCCTGAGTGTCGAAAAAATGGGTACAGTCACTGTCGATCACCCGGAGCCTGCTGGGGTAGAGGAGGCTGTACTTCAAACCCTTGTCCTGCAGCCGCTTTCTGATGTAGGTGAAGAGGTGTCGTTTGTGTTGCACCTCCGGCGAATAATCTGGGAAAAACATGAGCTTGGCGTTTTCATAGCGAAGATCCTGCTTGACACGAGCCGGTCCCTGTAGTCGAGGATTGAAGAAATTAAAAAATCAATCAACATAAAACATATGTGTCCATATGACTCCTTAGCATGAACACTAAAATAACATGTCAAAATCAGCTTAATCGCATCAATTGAAAAAGATAAATCAAAAGTGCAAGGTGCTAGTCCATTAAAGTGATTTCAAGTGAATAAACAGTTTTTAAAGTGCCAAAATAAGTGCAGCTGCCGCAATGGATCATTCAGATGTTCACGATCCCACCACCAGTGATGGATGGCCTCTCACCTTATAATTTGACCAATGTTTCACCACTAGGTCAAAAACAGCTTTATAGTATCCCCAGACAAATGGGTAGACTCGATCCTCTCATTAGGTCCTGAGTGCTCCCTGGTTGCTGCACAGATAATTAGGGTGGCTCTGTCCTTACTGTATTTCCCCAGTCTCCATCATAAAACGGGAATAAATGGAAAACAAATCTAGTGCTCTCTGTATATAAGGTATTTATTAAATAATCCAAATATTAAAACTCACATTTTAATATTTGAATCACTGTATTTCCCCAGTCTCCGTCATAAAATGGGAATAAATGGAAAACAAATCTAGTGCTCTCTGTATATAAGGTATTTATTAAATAATCCAAATATTAAAACTCACATTTGTAGGCACATAAGCTGTGCAGGCTGGGTAGGCAGCCCATGGTGTCTCTGTCCCCTAGACGTGTATTGTCAGGTGCTGATGAGCATGTGACTTCCTCAGTAGGGGTCACCTACTAGGGGCGGAGACACCACGGGTGAGATCCAGCTACAGTAGACAACTTCTCCTGCGTCTCCTAAACCGATTCAATGCCTACCCAGCCTACAAATGTGAGTTTTAATATTTGGATTATTTAATAAATACCTTATATACAGAGAGCACTAGATTTGTTTTCCATTTATTCCCTTTTTTTGACGGAGACTGGGGAAATACAGTGAGGACAGAGCCACCCTAATTATCTGTCCAGCAACCACGGAGTACTCAGGACCTAATGAGAGGATCGAGTCTACCCATTTGTCTGGGGATACTATAAAGCTGTTTTTGACCTAGTGGTGAATCACTGGTCAAATTATAAGGTGAGAGGCCATCCATCACTGGTGGTGGGATCGTGAGCATCTGAATGATCCATTGCGGCAGCTGCACTTATTTTGGCACTTTAAAAACTATTTATTCACTTGAAATCACTTTAATGGTCTAGCACCTTGCATTTTTGATTTATCTTTTTCAATTGATGCGATTAAGCTGATTTTGACATGTTATTTTAGTGTTCATGCTAAGGAGTCATATGGACACATATGTTTTATGTTGATTGATTTTTTAATTTCTTCAAACCTTTTAATTATTGCACCTTTGCAAAGCAACTTTTGTTATTTGCACTGCACAGTATTTTTTGCTGATAGAATAGAACAGCATTTTTTTGTTATTAGCACTTTATTGTAGCGCGATATCACTTTATATATTTATTGATTTTATATGTAGTGATTCACCACTTTGATATTGCAGCCACAATATTTTTTGATACTTAAATACTTTATTTAGTTGCGCTGATATACATTACACCTGTAGTTTAGGAGCCTGAGGAGAAACGGCTGAGGTGGGGCTCCCGGGATCGGGGGAGTCGGGGGAACTCTGTGCGCCCTCTCGACCACAAACGTGGGCGGCATGGCAGGGAGATCCAGCAGGGAGAGCAGAAAGGTCTCCGCAAATTCCGCCGGTTTGGAGCCCTCAACCCGCTCCGGAAGCCCCAGGATTTGGATGTTATTACATCGGAGCCAGTTCTCTGTGTCAATTGCCCAATCTTGGAGGGCCTTGACCTGCAGGGCATGCAAGTTCCTGGAGTCGGCACCGGAGGAGTCCGCCAGATGTGAGATGCGCTCTTCAGCCTGCAACAGCTGGGAGTGGAATTTGTCAAGGTCGTGGTGGATAAGGCTGATGTCGGTCGCCAAGTAATCTATCTTTACGGTAAGTGTGTCTTTACAAGCTTTAATGGCCTCCAGGATCTGAGGAGCCGCCATAGCCCGGGTCAGTCTGAGTATCTGTGGACATTCTGGAAAGAAGAGGCCGCGTGTCCAAGATGGCCACCGCGGGACCCGAAGGCCGTGAGGAACACTCGGGTGGTTTAGATCAGTGGTCCTCAACTCTGGTCCTCGGGGCCCACTAACAGGCCAGGTTTGCAAGATAACTAAATTACATCACAGGTGATCTCATTTGCTGCTCACTGATTGCAGTATTCTAGTCTGCATCTCCCCAAGGTAATACTTAAAATCTGGCCTGTTAGTGGGCCCCGAGGACCGGAGTTGAGGTCCACTGATTTAGATGACCACAGCCTCCCCGGTGACAGCGGAGGAACCCGCGATGTACCGCCCGTCTTCCTGGACCCCAGGGTGAGGTTGAAGAGGGTGCCAAGGGGAGAGATGGATGCCGATGGAGAAGACAGGATAAAAGCAGGATCGGAGCTAGAGCCCAGTGCGTCCGCTCAGCTTCACATCCCAGCCACACAGCCGTAATAATTTAGTGGGTTAGGGGAAAAAGACTTTTGTAAATTGTAGTAAGCGCTTTAGTAAAAAAAAAATCATACTTTAATAATTGTGCCATGTCACTAGTTTGCAAAGTAATGCAGCCAGTACCAAAAATAAAAATTAAAGGCAAGCCTGAATTGTAAGTGTCTAAATAAATGAGTATTGGGTAGGTGGTACAGCGCTTTAAGTTCAGCAAGGGTCCAGAGCAACCCCTGTCCAACTACTTGCTGGATTGTTTTTATACCAAACTTCGTCCAGAAAACCAGTTCATAGTAAAAGTGCCCTAGGGTAGGATTTTTCCATAACGGAATATATGGGGACTGCAAGAGGGGAGTTACCAGTATTCCCATGGACATTAACCCGAGCCTGGAGAACAGCGCATGGAGCATGGCTAGCTATTTGGAGATTTCAAGTCAAGGCCCCAAAAGATCCCATGATGGCCACCTCCAGGGACACAGCAGCAGCATCCATTGGGGTTTTTAACCAGCGACGAGCAAACATAGTTGTCCAACCAAGAAATATTTAAAAAAAATAGGCTCTGCCAGTCCTCCCTACTGTTGGAGGCTGTTGTAAAATTTGCTATTTTAATGCGGTGGTTCCCTCCCTGCCACAGAAAAGAGGACCGAAGTCTATAGACTTGAAATAAAATTGGGGGATCCACACCGGGGAGTTTCGAAAAACATAAAGGAACAGGGAGGGAAGTTTCATTTTCACTAAGGTAATTTTCCCAATTAACCAGAGTGGGAGATTTCTCCAGCTATTCAACCTTGTTTGAGTAACGTGAGAGCTGAGGGGGGACCTTTAAAGAGATGAAAACGGAAACTGAGTTTATGACCAAGCCAAATTTTTTATTCTGTGTTACCAATTGGAGGGGAACCATCAGGTTTACAGTCACAGGGCCTACATGGGAGCGTAGGGGGAGAATTTTAGACTTGGCCCAATTGACTCTCAAACCCCAGACTTTAGAGAAAGACAGTGCCGCCTGCAGGGGGGTCCTGCATCCTGTAAAAATAGGACTAGATCATAATTTTATAATGCTGTTGTTTCCGTTAGGCTACCCACATGGATTGCCTGAAAAACGAGTGAAGTGTGCAGTGCAAAAGTCAAAGGTTCCACACAGGCTATCCCCCCTTCAATCCATCATGAATGCTGCCGCCAGACTCATCCACCTCACCAATCGCTCAGTGTCCGCCGCTCCTCTCTGTCAAGCCCTCCACTGGCTTCCGCTCACCCAACGAATTAAATTCAAAATACTTACAACATCTTACAAAGCAATCCACAGCCTAGCCCCCAGCTACATCACCAGCCTCATCTCAAAATACCAACCTAATCGCTCTCTTCGTTCTTCTCAAAACCTCCTGCTCTCTAGCTCACTCATCACCTCCTCCCATGCTCGCCTCCAGGACTTTTCCAGAGCCTCTCCAATCCTATGGAACTCCTTACCCTTATCTGTCCGATTATCCCCCACTCTATTAGCTTTTAGGCGATCTCTGAAAACCCTCCTCTTCAGAGAAGCCTATCCTACCAACCCCTAACAAATGTACCTCCTTTTTCTCCATCAACCCATCCCCCACAGTTATTGCCTTTTGTTTCACTTGACCCTCCCTTCTAGATTGTAAGCTCTAACGAGCAGGGCCCTCTAGTTCCTCCTGTTTTGAACTGTATTGTAACTGTATTGTCTTCCTTCACATTGTAAAGCGCTGCGCAAACTGTTGGCGCTATATAAATCCTGTATAATAATAATATAATAATAATAATGAGTGTAAAAAGCCCTGGGGAGAGGGAGCACCCCTGTCTAGTGCCCTTGGACACTTGTTCATTAACTTTAGTTAATGAAATTCGATTGACCAACCCCATACGGCTTAAAACATGTCTTATAGAAGTCCAATCAGTGGAGTGAAAAGCCTTCTCCAGGTTCAGGAAAACTCAGACTCCTTGACTGGAAACAGAACTAAGCTGAGTGTGGGTAAATATTCTATCCCCATTGATATCTGTAGCTTTTTAAGGCATAATGACAGTTTGAGCATAAGAAATTAAGTAATGGAGGACCTTGGTGAGTATTTTATAATCCATAAAAACATATTATAGTCTGTTTGGTTTTTTTTGGGGGGGGGGGGGTAAAAATAACAAACATATTATACTTACCTGCTCTGTGTAGTGGTTTTACACAGAGCATCCCAGATCTTCCTCTTCTTGAGTCCCTCGCCAGCGCTCCTGTCACCTCCCTCCTACCGAGTGCCTCCACAGCAAGCAGCTTGCTATGGGGGCACCCGAGCCGCTGCTCTGCGTGTCCATTCAGACACAAAGCCGTGGTTCGGCCCCGCTTCCTCTCTCTTCACATTGGCTAACTGACTTTGACAGCAGCGGGTGCCAATGGCGTCCACTATGTCTTAGCCAATCAAGAGGAATAGTGCCTGACAGCCGACATAGAATGCATTAAGATTTTAAAAAAACATTCTGCCTTTAGAACCACTTTAGGGAGAGCTATGGGGCCATAAGAGGAGAAATAGAGGACACCTTTATCCGCATGGGCTTCATAAAAGGAAGGAGGTAAGGAACCCATAGCTAGGCAATCACTGTACAACTGTCCAGCCTCTTCAACTTGTCTTCTGTAATTCTCATACCCTGATCTATAGGATTCCTACTCTGACAGAAAATTTTTAAATGTACCATCCATCCTACTCCCATACTGAGGTTTTTATTGAGAAATGCAGTTTGCTCCCAACCTTACCAGCCTGTTTTAAAATTAGATCAGAGTTTTCCATGAGATCTGGAAGCTGTCGAGATTTTTAGATTATCCTCGAAAAAATTGACAGAAATTTGAATTCCTTATTACCAAAATATGGGACTACATTATTTTAACTGACAATTGTGACACTGTACCCAAATAAAATTTCTGTCCTTTTTTTTTTCCACAAATAGAGTTTGCTTTTGGTGCTATTTGATCACCCTTGATCACCTAACAAAAACTGAACGACAATTTTGGAATGCAGAGTGACCGCAGCATGCCCCCTTTCAATGCAAAGTGACCACAGCGTGCCCCCTTTCAATGCAAAGTGACCACAGCGTGCCCCCTTTCAATGCAGAGTGACCACAGCGTGCCCCCTTAAATGCAGAGTGACCACAGCGTGCCCCCTTTCAATGCAGAGTGACCACAGCGTGCCCCCTTCAATGCAGAGTGACCACAGCGTGCCCCCTTCAATGCAGAGTGACCACAGCGTGCCCCCTTTCAATGCAGAGTGACCACAGCGTGCCTCCTTCAATGTAGAGTGACCACAGTGTGCCCCCTTTCAATGTAGAGTGACCACAGTGTGCCCCCTTTCAATGTAGAGTGACCACAGCGTGCCCCCTTTCAATGCAGAGTGACCACAGCGTGCCCCCTTTCAATGCAGAGTGACCACAGCGTGCCCCCTTTCAATGCAGAGTGACCACAGCGTGCCCCCTTTCAATGCAGAGTGATCACAGTGTGCCCCCTTTAATGCAGAGTGACCACTGCGTGCCCCCTTCAATGCAGAGTGACCACTGCGTGCCCCCTTCAATGCAGAGTGACCACAGCCTGCCCCCTTTCACTGCAGAGTGACCACAGCGTGCAGAGAGACCAGTGCACTTACCTGATGCAGCGGCGGCTTCTCCTCAATCCTCCGCGTCTCCCTCCTTCTCCTCCTCCTCCTCCTTGGCCAATGGCAATTGTTCGATGAGAAAGGGAGGGAAGGTACTGGGCGCTGCCAACTTGATAAGGTGTAAATAAATGTAGGGAATTGATAAAAAGTGTAGGTATCTCTCAAAGGAGTGGTGCAGGTGCTAAAGTGCTGAATGCAGTATGATGCAATAAACTGGAAAATTGATAAGATGTCCTAAAAATCAATGCACAATAAATACATGTATAAACAAATAAGTTGGTAAAAAACAATGTCCACAAATTAATCGATAAAGTGCAATGGAGTGGTGTAAGTGCTAAAGTGCTGAGTGCAATATGATGCAATAAGCAGAAAAATTGATAAAAAATCCTAAAAATCAATGCACAATAAATACATGTATAAACAAATGAATTAGTAAAACAATACCCCCAAATTAATCGCTAAAGTGCAATAGTGATAGGTGCAATAATATAAGAAAACTTAGGTGCTAGAGGATATAGCAAGTGGGGTGAGTTGACTAGTGCTAAAAATATATTAGTAGCAGAAGAGGAGAGAAAAAGTGACAATCCTCCTATGTGGAGAAAAGGGGGGGGGGGGTAAGGGCACCCCCTGAGATGGCAAAAATAGAAGGAAAAGGGCCAAATAGTGAATTAATTTAAATCGCATAAAGTGATACGGTGAAAAAAAGTATAAAGATATGTCCCAAAAAAATGGGGCAAGAAATGAAGGCAAGTAACAATATAAAATATCAGGTGTATAAGAATAAAAATGAAAAGTATATTAAATAAAATAAAACAGCAGTTCAAAAGCAGGTAAAGTCCAGTGATAATTGTATACAGTGATATGTGTCAGATAACAAAAAACAGTGACTATATAGGTGAATCCATGGAAATTAGAAGTGCAAAAAGAATGGGGAAGGTGACAACCATCCGCTCCCAGTTCATTTGGAATAAGGTGACACTGATCCGAAAAGTGACGCGTGCAGGTGAGTCCTGTATCCCCCTACTGAATTGCGCACTCACCGGAAACAGGTACCCCTACGGGGGTAACACGTGTGGTAAATATTAAGGATAGTAGTACTCAGACGGCATCAGTGTGGAGGCTCTGAGGAAGAGGCTAGGCCTCGAAACGCGTTAGCCTTCAAGAATCTAAGGGACTACTCATCCTCGGATACCTTTACTGAGGACTGAGTTCCTTTTGTGACATGCTTTTAACAAAAACTCGTTTGTGAGTATTTTTAATCCTTATTTCTCTATCGCTCATTGACAGACGTAGTCCTCGGTGATACAGCACCTTCGGGTTATGTTGCCTCCACAGGAGCAGGACTAGACAGGAAATTAAAATGCTCTGGCCACACCCTAGGGGCAGTCCCAGAGGGTATATCCTCTCTCTCTCTGCCTCAGCAAATCAGTTATTTTCTGTCTAGTTAGGAGTAAGGACCTAGATACCTTGCTGGGATCTTCGGTCCTGGCAAGATTTTTTTTCTTAAAAAGATTTTTTAGACAGCTTTTTTCTCCAGTGTTCCTGTGAGATCTTCAAGCAAGAAAGCTGAACTGGGCGACGGGCTGGATGTTGAGATCCGGTGGTCACCCCAGTTCAGCCTACGAGCGCGTGCAGGCCATAGCTCCGCGCTGGGTCGGCCGCGACAAAGTCCCATTAAGGGACTGACCCCGCGAGTTAAACGTCTCGCTGAAACGCCAAAGACCATGAGTCACGGCGTCCGTATTGGTCGACAGCCCTCCCGCCTTGGTGGAGAGGGGTACTGTCAGGAGTTGGTGCCCGCCTGGTTCCGGTATGGTGAGTAGTATGTTCCCCCTTTTCCCCCTGACGGGTCTTGTGGTGAACGCGGGCCCCTCTCTGTATGGTAAGATAGAGTCCCCCTCTATCCTATAACATGGCACAGATCCCCCTACTTTGAGTGTGATTTTATGTGCAAAAAGCCAGGAGGCTTGGTTTGGGAGCTAACAATCTAATTGTATACATGTTTAAAAGATTGTAATCAGTGGCAGTCTGGGAATCTTACTGTGATAAGAATAAGGTACCTACCAGTCAGAAGCCACGGACATGTAGACTGCCTTCCTAGTCAAATCTCCAGCTATAGCAGGCCTTCCGAACGGCCATGAGGTCCGCCAGGGCCGGTACCGCCAACCACGCCAAAAAACCCCATGCAGAGATAGTGTTGTGTGCCCTGCAGCACACCGCTATTCGGTACAGGCCGCCGCCATTTTTTTTTTTTTTTTGCTGGATTGCACGAGCCGCCATTTTGGCGTAGCCTCGTGTCTCCAGCATGGGGGCGGCCATGTTTGAGGTGATCCAAACACCTCGTGGAGCTAGGGGAGGCGCCGGAAGGCGTGCAGAGGGGCGGAGCCGCCTCCTTTCTTCCTGGGCAGCCAGCCAAAAGACTTCCTGTTTGTCAAGATAGCGCTGTAACCTGTTGCAGTTAAACTCTGAGCATCAAGTGGTGAGCCTGGGGGTCTATCTCTCTCTCTCTCTCCCGATCGATAGGGATCCCTAGCAGGTAACACTAAGGGGCTTTTGTGGCGCTGGGGGTCTGTGAAAAAAAAAAAAAAAAGTTTTTTATTTTTGAATTATATTATCCGGGAAGTTACTGGAATAATCATGGACCCTGCCACACAAATTCCCCCACCTGTTTCCCTCGAGGGGGCCACGGGACCCGCCGGTGCACAGAGTGTAGAGGCATTTACAGCAATTTTGGAGTCTATGGTGGCTCGGGTGGAGGCGGCCTGTCAGGGACGAGGGTCAAGGAAGCGACCCCCGCCTACCCCTATATTATCTGACACCTCTGACTCAGATTCAGAGATGGTCACTGCAGTTGCAGGTCCCTCTGTAAGGGCTGTTACCTCAGGTAAAGCTCCCTCAGACAGTGAGGAGGACGTTTCTTCTCCCGCTATAATTCAGGAAGAAGCATTGGTGGACGCACTAGTTGTGGCAGTGCAGGAAACCTTAAAACGTGAGGTTTTACCGGCAGAAGCAACTGATACAGAGATTCCCTTTGGTACTAACAAGCCCATCAAAACGGTGAAGGTTTTTCCTGTACCCAAGTGTTTTGGTAATAAGATTAAAGGAGAATGGGAGCATTCTAAACGTACCTTTACTATTTCCAAGCGTATTGCTAGACGCTATCCGTTTGAGGAATCCATCATTAAGAAATGGACGGTACCACCAGTGGTGGATCCACCTATTTCCAGGCTGAATAAAGCCACGGTTATCCCAGTGGAGGACACTTCGTCCTTTAAGGATCCGGTGGATCGAATGATGGAAGCAGAGTCCCGCACCATCTTCTCTCTGATAGGGTCAGCATTTAGACCAGTAATTGTTATTGGTCTAGTTTCCCAAACACTTACGGAATGGGCGAGATTGGTACGCCAAGACCTTAGGGGAAAAGATATTCCCCAGGAATCATCTGATTTGATGGAACAGATTATACAAGGGCTACAGTTTATCTGTGACGCAGCCTTGGACACTACTCCCCTATTAGGGCATGCATCTATGTCAGCGGTAATCCTCAGACGTGTGCTGTGGTTAAAATGCTGGTCAGCTGACCTAGGTTCCAAAAAGACCTTGACGAATCTCCCCTTTCAGGGGAATCGTCTATTTGGGGCCACTAGATGAAATCATTAAGGATGCCACTGGGAGCAAGAGCACTTTTTTGCCACAGGCTGCTAAAGCTAAGGGACCTCGCAACAAGCGAGGACCTTTCTTTACCGCCCATAAAGGGTTCGCACGCCCGGCTGGAACAAGCAGAAAAAGGCAAGACTCCTCCAGGAGGGTTCAAGAAAGGCTGGTCGGACAAACAGAGGACCAACTCAGCCAAACCCGAAGCAAAGGAGTACACAGCCTGAAGGTGCGCCCCCATCCGGTTTGAGGGTGGGGGGACGTTTTCACCGGTATTCAGGACATTAGATCGAGCATCAACTACTACTACCGGTGCGATTCTTCCCTTCCAACATTTAAGTACTACAGGGAGCGGTAGTCACCGTTCCCTGAATAGATCTTTTCCTTTACCTTTTCCTAAGATTAGTCTCAATTCCCCACAGGAATCGGATCTGGTTGACCAGACAGGCCAAGAAGCCTCTAGCCGGGTGACTTCGGTCCCTGAGGTTCAACCAGAAAAGATCACCCTTCCTGATAGCAATCAGGTATCTGATAAATGTGTGGGAACAGAAAACGACCAGACTTTCTCGGATGGTCGGGGCCAGATAGCTCTAGGGACGCCTGGTTCAGATCCAGTCAGCACCAGTGGTCCTAGAAATTCTAGGCTGGCCTCGTCAAGCCGGCCTGGCCGACTTGGACAGGCTAGTCGCAGACGTTCCGTGGGAACTTCGTCTCAGGGAGTGTCTGTGGTCTCAAGGACCAATTTACCATCGTGCTTTACAGTCGCTGGTTTTAATGGCCTGGCCATTGAGACCCAAGTACTGAAGGACAGAGGTTTGTCAGCTTCAGTCATTCCTACCCTTATTAAAGCAAGGAAAGCGACTTCCAGCAAGGTCTATTATCACACATGGAAGACTTATATTGCGTGGTGCGAATCTTTAGGATTTCCTCCACGTACCTATTCGGTGACTCGAATATTGGCTTTTTTGCAACAAGGGGTTGAGCAGAAGCTAGCCTTGAGCACCATCAAGGGTCAAGTTTCAGCATTAGCAATCTTCTTTCAGAAACCTTTAGCTACCAAGTCCTTGGTGCGGAATTTCATCCAGGGGGTGCGGCACCTGGCTCCACCAGTCCGCGCGCCCTTACCGCCCTGGGATCTTAATTTAGTTTTGTCGGTTCTACAGAAACCTCCCTTTGAAAACATCAGGGAGATTCCCTTGTTTACTTTATCCCAGAAGGTGGCCTTCTTGGTGGCTATCACTTCTGCTCGCAGGGTGTCAGAACTGGCTGCATTATCATGCCAGTCCCCATACCTAGTGATTCATAGGGATAAGGTAGTACTTCATCCTAAGCCATCCTTTCTTCCTAAGGTGGTTTCAGATTTTCATCTGAATGAAGATATTGTACTACCTTCCTTGTGTCCTCAGCCCAAGCATCATCGGGAACATGCGTTGCATTCCTTGGATGTGGTTCGGGCAATCAGAGTATACCTGACAGCTACGGAATCATTCCGTAAGACGGAGTCACTTTTTGTGATCACGGATGGCCCCAGAAAGGGTTTGCCTGCATCTGCCACGACCATTGCCAAATGGATTAGACAGACGGTGGTACAGGCTTATTCTATTAAGGGTCAGAGTCCTCCGTTCCCTGTTAGGGCGCACTCCACTCGAGCGCTCAGTACTTTCTGGGCCTTTCGCCATCAGGCGTCAGTGGTCCAGGTATGTAAGGCGGCCACCTGGTCGTCGGTACATACCTTTACAAAATTCTATAAAATTGATGTGACGGCATCGGCGGATGCCTCATTTGGCCGCAAGGTTTTGCAGGCCGCAATTTGAGGAGACCGGTGGTCTACCTCGAGAGTTTTTTTCTGTTTGAAAAATTTCCTTTTTTGTTGAGTCTCATCATTAAGGATGAGCATTGTAAACTTCTAGTTGGCACCGGTTGGGCCTTCTAGATTGGGATTTGATTTCCATTTTCCCACCCCTCATTTGCGATACTGCTCTGGGACGTCCCGAAGGTGCTGTATCACCGAGGACTACGTCTGTCAATGAGCGATAGAGAAAAATGGATTTTTGTAAAATCTTACCGTAAAATCCTTTTCTCTTAGCTCATTGACAGACGTAGTCCCCGCCCCTCTGTTTTGGAGTTGGGTTGGGTTAAAATTTCTAAAGACTGCTTTTTGACATAACTGATTTGCTGAGGCAGAGAGAGAGAGGATATACCCTCTGGGACTGCCCCTAGGGTGTGGCCAGAGCATTTTAATTTCCTGTCTAGTCCTGCTCCTGTGGAGGCAACATAACCCGAAGGTGCTGTATCACCGAGGACTACGTCTGTCAATGAGCTAAGAGAAAAGGATTTTACGGTAAGATTTTACAAAAATCCATTTTTTTTAAATAAACCATCCAAATGATAATGCACTAGGCCGGTGCGCCCTTGTGTTTGTTTGTTGTTGGAGTGTACATCATCTCCTTTACTCCGATAACCCTCATAATATAGCGATCATATATAAAAGATGTAGGTCCCGATCATATATGGGGAGGAAAGGCTCATATAGTGAAGTACTGTCTATAAATTGCTTTATTAAGGTTAAAATGTTACTCACAATATAGCGGTGACAAGAAAGCAGTAGTACAGATAGCGTGGGTCCGTTCCCGGGTTACTTCCGGAACGCGATGCGCTCCAAACACCGGAAATGCGGTTCACAGGTACAGCAAGCGGAAGTGACGGAAGGACGCTCTACGCGTTTCGTCATTTGACGTCATCAGGAGCAGCGTCCCTCCCGTTGTTCCGTGAAAAAACCATACCCGTAAAAAATCCATACCCACGTCACTTCCGGTGCACCTACGTCAGCACCTACGTCATTGAACAGCTAAGGAGCTGACTAGTGCGCATGCTCGGAGGGTACGGATTTTTCACGGTAGTGTGTGTAACGTTACACTGCCTCAGCTGTTGCATCGGTTACATTAAAACAGCTCGGCTGCAATATGAGTCATCTCCGCTCCTATCCCTGTCACTTCCCTGATCTCGGCTACTAAATATAAAAGCGGCGGCAGGTGTATGAAAAGATAAATCACGGAGCCGAGATCTCCGTTCATGTAGATTTCATACACCCGCCGCCGCTTTTATATTTACTAGCCCAGATCAGGGAAGTGACAGGGGTAGGAGCGGAGATGACTCATATTGCAACCGAGCTGTTTTAATGTAACTGCCGCAACAGCTGATGCGGTGTAATGTTACACACACTACCGTGATAACTTCATACCCTCCGAGCATGTGCACTAGTAAGCTCCTCAGCTGTTCAATGACGTATCCGGGGCTGTGAGCATGCGCACTGCTACGCTGCTCAGCTGTTCCTCACAGGAAGTGACATGGGTATGCAATTTTCACGGGGTATGCTTTTCTAACGTTACACCGTCACCTCCACACAATATATACATAACGGGTACTAGGCAACCGGATCCAATTATACCTCGCGGCCAATTGGAAAAAAGGGGAAATGTTCGTCATCAGTTGTTGGGTAGGCTATTTGGTTGGTATAGACTCCCTTTAAAGCCGATATATCCAATGACGACGCAGCAATTTCGTGCAGACTTTGCTAGGCAAACCAGGAACTGAATTCTACGTCAGATGAATATATTGAGAGAATAAGTTCCTGCACAATAATGAATATTGGAAACGAATGTATGAACGTAATAATGAACGTGGAAATGAATAGTATAATTAAAAAAAGGGGGGGGGGGTCGCTTTTATAAGGAAAAGTTAAGTTAGAACCATACTGGTAATAATAAAAAATATTTATACTAATAAAAAGAGGGAACTTGCTGTAGATAAAAAATGGTCTAAAATATATATATATATATATAATGGAAATTGCTCTAAAGAAAATATAAATAATTAATACTTGAAAGACAGTAGGCACCCTGCTACTAATATATTTTTAGCACTAGTCAACTCACCCCACTTGCTATATCCTCTAGCACCTAAGTTTTCTTATATTATTGCACCTATCACTATTGCACTTTAGCGATTAATTTGGGGGTATTGTTTTTTACTAATTCATTTGTTTATACATGTATTTATTGTGCATTGATTTTTAGGATTTTTTATCAATTTTTCTGCTTATTGCATCATATTGCACTCAGCACTTTAGCACTTTAGCACTTACACCACTCCATTGCACTTTATCGATTCATTTGTGGACATTGTTTTTTACCAACTTATTTGTTTATACATGTATTTATTGTGCATTGATTTTTAGGACATCTTATCAATTTTCCAGTTTATTGCATCATATTGCATTCAGCACTTTAGCACCTGCACCACTCCTTTGAGAGATACCTACACTTTTTATCAATTCCCTACATTTATTTACACCTTATCAAGTTGGCAGCGCCCAGTATCTTCCCTCCCTTTCTCACTTTACATTGGTATACCACCCCTTTTAGAGGCATATACCTTTTTTGAAGGTAAGCTGCAGCCGCCCATTTATTGGCCGCCCATTTATTCTCTCCATCAGCGTGGATTTTTTCACATTTTTAATGGCAATTGTTCGCCTTTTGGCCAATCAGGAAATGGGTCTTGGACCCGCTCCCTGATTGGCCAGGAGGAGGATACATGTGACAATAGCGAATATTCATTCGCTATTGTCACACAATGGGTGGGCTCAGGGCGCATTGCCCTGCGCCCCGGGTCCACCCTTTTCTAAAGCCAGTGCACCAGCCGCCACTGATGCTCACCCTGCGAGCCTGTGAGGGGTGGGGACATTCAGGAGGTGGAGAGGGGCGGTCCCAGGTGCAGGAGGTGGAGAGGAGCTGTACGAAAGAATGCAGGCTGCGCTGTGAACGGCGACAGGCTCTAATACATTCCCCATACAGCACAGCTCTTACTCACCATCCTCATCATTCTACTCGCAAAATGCGAGCAGGCGAGTGGGATTTTTGAGGGATGCCCTATATAACCCCTCCCACATAATAAGTACCTCAGTTTTTTCGCCAGTGTCTAAAAGGTGAAGGTCGCTGTGGAGATGTGCTCCACATGTTTTTATGTTTCAAAGAAGAAAGAAGATTATGCTATCATACCCCAAACAAAGATCTAATGGGTTAGCTATCAGATCGATCTAAAACAGTCAGTAGACTAAAAGGATGGTACCCGAGCCTCGGTAAGCAGATAAGAGGTTTTGCCTGTAATGCTGTACTTTTTAGGCGCTGGACCCTGGGATCTGGACCCTTGGAATACCAAACCCCAAAGGCGCTCTGTGCAGGGTGCTCTACAGGTCCAAGGCCGTGGCCCCTCTTATATAGGGGACCCAGTCCTTGAAGGACTCTAAGACAATGCTCACCGTTAAGGGTGAAGATTGGATTCTTGCTTATAGCAGTTTCCTGCGGCAGGACTGGTGAGTCCATTTTAAATATTTACACAGCAAACAAAAACCTTAAAAAGTTAAAAATTGCAAAACTGTAAATATTTTATGCACTGTTCCCTTTAATAAGATTACAGAGACTTGTGCCAAGTGTATTTCTGCTTGTATTTAAATTGTAGCATGTTTATGCAAAGTATTTTTAAAGTATGTTGTTACACTGTTTCTGACCCTGAGCTGATCACCTGAAAAGTATTAGCTGTGACAAACAAGATTCAGCCTAAACTGCTCTCACCCCATTTGTTTGTTGTGTTAATTGCCTGCATGTTTGCCTCTGCTGTATTGCATGTCTATGGGGTACGCCAGAATCTTCGCATTTAAGTAGATGTGTATGCCGCGTGGTGGGTGTGTTCTAACGCAAGTTGGCGTGCACATGGACGCCATGCACCACGCCGCACATGCATAAAAGGGCACGTTCTGCAAGGTACTGTTTCCAACAGTCACTATGTCACTATGGCAGTCAATGTTACTGGCACTAATAGGTCCTGTATCTTAGGTAATCGGTGTTGTGTGCATTAGGCTATATAAGCTTGGCACAGACCTTGAGTACACTTTAAACATAGTACCTCAAGTTTGTCTTGCTATAAAGCAATGTCTGCCCGAAAGAGGGCTGGAGGGAGCACAGTTGGAAAGGGCACTATGATGCCACTGTCAGGCTCTGAAGGTCCTAATCGTGCTTCCACTGTGTCTACTCCTCCTGATAAGCCAGAGGCAATTAGCCAATCTGAGCGATTATGGTTGTCAGGCATAGTAGCTACTCCGTGTACTTCTGCCACAGCCTATGTTACCAAGGAAGATTTGGCATCGGCATTAGCCAGCCTAGAGGGTAGGATTGCTGACATGATTGCAGCACCACATGGAGGAAAGAAGCAGGTGAGATCCCCCTCTCCTGAGCCAGCCCCTGAATCTGTTCAGGATTGGGCAGAGGATATAGATGTAGCTAAGGGTCACCCTGTAGAAGGTCAAGCTGAAATTTCCACTTCTGGGGAGTCTGAGTCAGAGGAATCTCTATCAGCCTCTCAATCCCAGAGATTGTTTATCCGGTCTCTTGCTGAGATGGTCCGGGCTGAGTTTAAACTCCCACCCTTAGAGACAACTGAAACCTTTTTTTCCTACCTAGGCTCATTGCGCCCTCCTCAGAGTCCTCTGTCATTTCTCATGCATCCACTCTTGGAGCAAGAAGTGTATAATATTGGGAGCATCCGGTAGGATGTTTGTTCCTCCTAAATGGTTTCCATTGTCATATCCTATGGAGGATAAGTTTTCTAAGAGTTGGAAAATTTCCACTGTGGATGCATTCGGTTAACAAGAATTTAACCTGTCCTGTGGATAATGCCCAGGTTTTTAAAGATCCAGCGGATAAAAAGTTGGAATCTTTAGATTAATACTTTGAAGCCATTTTGTACAAGCAGCCATCTTTGCCACCTCATTTTCCCCCTCTTGAGAATTTACTTATCACCCTAACTACCTATCCACTCGTCAGATCCTTCCAAGGGAGCAGCCTCTTACGCTTGGAACACTGGCCCAGAGGGCAAACCTCAGTGGGGGTGTCCAAGTCCTGGTAAGGTTCTGAGGCGGAAATTGTTTGTCACGTACCTGGTCCTGAAGCCGAAATGCTGAGAGGGCTCTCCTTGCGGCTGAGTGCTCAGTGTCCCTGAAGGTGGTAACAGGAAGCACGAAGCCCAAGTAGCAGGGATTGCCAGCTGTGCCCCAGATGAGGGTTGATGGTAGGAATATCTCTCTGCAGGTGAACACCAGAGGAGGTGAGCACTAGGACCCAGGAGTGCTGTGGAAGTTGCAGACAGCACACGGCTGGAAGTAGTTTGTAATGGAGAGTGCAGCTGGCAGGATCAACAGGTAAGTACTGGAAGCAGGTTCTGCAGGCTGGGTACAGCAGGTGGGCACCAAGGCAGATCACAGCAGACAAGGCACAGCCAAAGGCGTAGTCGGGGACAGAAGCAGAGGTCAGTAAGCCAGAGGTCAGCAGATCAGATAGCAGAGTCGTGGTTAGGCAAGCCGGGGTCATACACAGGGCAGATGACAAGAGAAGATCCGTGAACAATCCGAGATCAGAGCTGGGAGCGAGACAAGAGGAATCCAAGAACAAGCCGGGTTGACAACAGGTGATCAGAAGCAGCAGCAAACACAGGAAACAGGAAGCTGAAGACCAGTCAGCAATGTTCATGTGCCACAGATATCCTTTTAAAGGCCAGAGGGTGCTGGGATTGGACGTCCACTTTGTGGGCCAGCACGCGCACGTCTTCGCCCTAGCGGACGTGCGTTTGCAATACGTGCGTGCGTATTCATGCGGCTAGTTCCCTGACATTGCTTCTTCATAAATGGGGGGTTGAGGTGACAGATGTCTCATTACAGCATACTCCGCATCATCAATTACTTCGTATAGAGTTGAAATAGGTTGTCTCCTTGGCCTTGGTAACCTTATGAACCGAACACATAATTATTTTAATTCAACAGGAAACTAGAGATCATAATTATCATTAACGTCAATATGAATACCCCCACTTTCTTCATTTTAGGAGATATTTAGGACAAAGCAAGTCCTCCAAAGGACTGTGTTCATTAGGATGGGTGGACACCATTGGAATTAAAGAGGCTATGGTACATGTTCCTGTGGCACACTGAGAAAGTCAACTATGGGCCTTATTGCAACAGACATAATAGATTCCCAACCCTAAATGTGACCACCCAGGGGCGAAAATGGGTATTAATAACTTTTCTGCATAATACCCCAGTTGCTATCTGAACAACAGAAACCTGAGGGCTTCTCCTAGGTGAGAAATGTCCATATTGTCATTCAATATGGCTTATATTTTATGTTTTTCTGTAATGCATGCAGGCTGTTCACAGGCAGCTGTGGGCAGGATATGTTTATCAGTGCTTGTGAACAGTCCATCCTCCCTACATCAGTTTTATTTCCATAGAACGCTATACACACTGTATTACATAGTTACATAGTAGGTGAGGTTGAATAAAGACAATAGTCCATCCAGTTCAACCTGTGTAGGTGTGTGTGGCCGTAATCATCTCTCATACCCCTGAATGTTCAAACCGAAGCATGTGCATAGGGACCAGACTGTGGGAAATCAATGCAATCTATTTGAATTCCCTGGAAAGGATAGTCTGGCTTAGGGGTGTGCTTTTGCGGTGTGCTTACAGTTCTACCAGCATTGTACCTAGCACAGGTAAGACAAGAAGCAGTATGTTTTGCAGCTACTCCAGGAAAACCTGGTGCTATCCAGTGTTCCATTACCAAGGTGGTCATTAGAGTCTTTGAGTTAAGACACGGTCCGTGAGCTGCGGCTGCCACCCTCGAGTATAGGGCCTGAGATTGACAGAGATGCTCCTCCATCCTCCAGCAACCATTTTCATCCAGTGTTGCACCTTTCTTCTGCCACTTCTCACGTTCCTGTGAGGGTGCTTTTTCTGCAATGATATTAAGATTGCCATACTTACCGGAGTTGGTTGCTTTCCTGCAAATATCAGTACCCGTATAGGGACTTATTCCAGTGCAGCCTCTTTCACTGTCCTGTCAGCCCTTGCATTTCCTGCAGCTTCTTCTGTGTCTTCTCCTGCATGTGCCTTGGTTTTTAAAATAAATGGCCACCTCGGTGGCACACTGGAAGACTAAGAACAGCCTCTCTATTATATCTGCATGCTTTATTGGCTTACCAGCTGAGGTCAAAAAGTTACAAGCTTTCAAAAATAGGACCAAAATCATGTCAATGTAAATGTTAACCCTTTGTCATTTAGAAATTTCACAGGCCTTTGCCAAAGCCATCAGCTCAGCTGCTTGTGCTGAAAACTTTAGATTTAATGCCTCTGCATTCCTTTTTTTCCTTTTGTTTATTTATTTATTTTGCTGTTACTACTGTTGTTACTACTGCATACCCAGTTACAGGCTTACCCTCTTCTGTGTAGAAACATGACCCATCTACATAAAGGGTCTCATCATTGCTTGAGAGAGGAGCCTTTTTGGCAGGGCTCAAAGGTTCGGACTCTGCCATCATCAGCTCAAAGCAGTCATGAGGGGTATTCAACAAACACTTTCTCCTCCCCCTCTAGTGCCTGCTCCTGTACTGGAAGTAAACTGGCAGGATTCAACACATTGCACCGTTTTATTGTGATATGGTCACTACTCAACAGGGCACATTCATACACCGATACCTGGGCTGAGAAGATATCTGGTTTGTGCCCTGCGGAGTATCTCCTGCACAACATGTGGGACCATTATGGTCAGAGGATGTCCCAAAACTATATCAGTTGTTTGCTTTTATCCAGCAGCTCCTTGCAGGCTGCTACAGCCCGCACACAGCTGAGGATCCTTTTATCACAAGGTCAAGTGGGCAAGAAACATATGCTAGTGGCTTTTACCTGCCTTTATGTTCCTGTGTGATAACCCCAGGTACATGTCCATTTAACTCATTACAAATTAGAGTAAAAGGCTTCATATATATTGGGAGAGAAAGGGCGGGGCAACCTGTAACCCCTCCTTCAGTTCATTTAGACAAACTATCTCTTCCCTATTTAACGAGAAAGACTGTCTGGTTGTCAGAGACGGCAAAAATGCAAGTCATCTACACACTGGATTAATGCCGTCTCTGCTTCAGTGGGAGCGAAGGGGAGCCCACCCATCTAAATGACTGGATGCACCGCCCCTGGCTTCAACCTGACCAACACTGGTTCATTACTCCTACGTCATACTTGTCTACCACCCACAACTCGTCCGGCACTGGTAATTGGAGTGTACTCTCGTCTACTTGTGAGGAATTCTGTTCAGTGTAGTCATGTACAAACACGATGTTTGTTCTGTCACAGTAACTTGTCCATCATAATATTTGATATTAGCTCCCACTACAGTCAGAATGTCAGCTCCTAACAAATTAACGGGCACAGCATCTGAAACTGAAACAGTCGCATCCCTAACTTAGTGTTTTCTTTTTTTTTTTTCATCTGTAAAATTACTTCCTTCTTTTTCTTAAAAAAGGCAGAAAGTCCCTCCCAGCCCCACCCCTTCTACTGTTCTGTTACTCAGTAACCCTTTAGATTGCTTCTAGCTGCCCTCGTATTGCATAAAAATCAAAAGGCAGATGCTGAATCTGCGCTTCTGATAGGATACGCGGACACGGGTTGGCTGAATCCCTTATTCACTGCCTCACTTCTGGGGGACTGTGATCCTTTGCTTATGAGGAGCCCTGCAACTCCTTGCAAAATGTCCTGTCTTCCCACAATCATAGTAGGTCACTTTCTTTTATACACCCATGATGACAGGAATTAACGTACTTTTAACCTTCAAATGAATATCCTCATAAGACTTTGTCAAAATTTTACAAAAATCTGACCAGAGGTTCCCCTTTTGTTATGGAGGGTGCCCCTAAAATACCACTTAAATTCTATAATCAGATAAAAAGTTAATCTAATTTAAAACTTTTGGCTCAGTGCTAATAGGGTTCAATGGTCATGTTAATTGCTGTAACCCTTAATGTCCAAAATTAACTCTATAGTTAAGGAACAAAGATATTTACATTTGAACCGCCTTGGCAAGCAGCCAATTTTCAAAAATTTGCACCAAGATTCCCCTGCTCATAAGGAACCACGGGAAAAATATTATTTCTCATCAGCTATAATTTTATAGAAAATAACCTCAGAGTATCCTATGCTGTTTATCTGATAGAGGAACAATTTTCTCCCTTGTCTCTGTATCACGGAGAAGAAACCACACTAGCAGGGGGGGGGGGGGGGGGTCACTTCCTCCTTTATACAAAAGACAGAGGCTGCTGTATCTTTCCCTCTTTCACATAAAACAATTCAACACAGCTGCTAAAAAATCAGCTTCCACTAAGTCTGATTCATTGTTATACTGTCCACTTACCAAAAAACCCAAACCATGCTCCCGGAGCATATAATCTAAGGCAGTAGGTCTGCCCAATCTCTAGTAACCCAGTTACCCATAACCTTCCTATTACCCTGTAATAGGAACTGCCTTAGATCTCCCAAGTCCCTGACCTGGGTTCACATTTGGACAGTAAAAAACAATCCCCTACTGTTCTTCCACAATGATCAAACAATTACTATGGCAGATAATTTCTCACTTAGAACCAAACTATTACCATATATATATATATATATATATATATATATACTAGAGCAGGGGTTCCCAAACTTTTCAGACCGCGACCCCCAATATTAGATTGCTGACGACCCGCGACCCCTCCCCCTCCCCCTCGTATGTAAGATTTGCGATTTGGTTACATACTGACAGAGCTAAAACAAAAAGGAACACAATCTCTAAGCCAGGCTATTTTATTAACAAATTACAGCCCACCAGCAGTGTCCATACATGCAGCCCACCAGCAGTGTCAATGAATGCAGCCCACCAGCAGTGTCCATACATGCAGCCCACCAGCAGTGTCCATACATGCAGCCCACCAGCAGTGTCAATGAATGCAGCCCACCAGCAGTGTCCATACATGCAGCCCACCAGCAGTGTCAATGAATGCAGCCCACCAGCAGTGTCCATACATGCAGCCCACCAGCAGTGTCCATACATGCAGCCCACCAGCAGTGTCAATGAATGCAGCCCACCAGCAGTGTCCATACATGCAGCCCACCAGCAGTGTCCATACATGCAGCCCACCAGCAGTGTCCATACATGCAGCCCACCAGCAGTGTCCATACATGCAGCCCACCAGCAGTGTCCATACATGCAGCCCACCAGCAGTGTCAATGAATGCAGCCCACCAGCAGTGTCCATACATGCAGCCCACCAGCAGTGTCCATACATGCAGCCCACCAGCAGTGTCCATACATGCAGCCCACCAAGTGTCCATATAAGCAGCCCACCAAGTGTCCATACATGCAGCCTAGCAAGCGCAATGTCCAAATATGCAGCATCGCAAGCGCCATTGGAACTAACCTCATTTTGTTTCAAAAAAGACCGGGAAGCAGCGCCGAGAGCAGAAGGGGCGGGCCGGGCCGAGAAGGAAGGACGAGCTGTCATACCGTAAGAGCAGAAGGGGGCGGGCCGAGCCGAGGAGAAGGGAGAACAAGCGAGCGCAGTCATCGGAAGTCCCGTCTCCTCTGCCGAGACGTGTGACGTCTGTCATAGGCGGGACTACCGATGACTGCGCTCGCTCGTTCTCTCTTCTCCTCGGCTCGGGCCGCCCCTTCTGCTCTAATGACAGCTAGTCCTTCCTTCTCCTCGGCCCGGCCCGCCCCTTCTGCTCTCGGCGATGCTTCCTGGCCGTTTTTTTTTTTAATATCGGCGTATAACACGCATCTCGCGACCCCCCTCTCCCCACTCCGCGACCCCCCGGGGGGTCGCGACCCCCACTTTGGGAACCACTGTACTAGAGCATAGAGGCAGAAAACCTTAGGAGTATATAGAATGACAGGTTAATTAGTTAGATGGTTGTGATGCTTGCTGCATCTCAAATGGACACTCTGAAATGAGATTGCTTACCAAAAAACAATCGTGGGTCACGTTTCTGCGTGTCCAAGACACCCACAGCGGTGAGGGTTGACCCAACCCCACCTTTCGCAACAAATGTTAGTAGCAACAATATATACACCGACTAAGAGTTTAGGTTCTTTTAAGAGGGTATTACATCAAAAATAAACAGAGTTACCTAGACATCATTGAGAAGACTGAAAACATTGCAAGCAGACAATGGGCTTACCTGGCCAGTTATTTTCAGTGTTCCCAGTGCAGTCCAGATGTTTCACTCCATCGCAGATGACCTCACCTGTCCTGGGCTCAAGCTCGCCAAACTGTTGTGGAATCTTCCTGTCAGGTACAAATACCTGTTACCTATTAGTCAGTGATACCAAATCAGAAATATGTAGCTACAGAGATCAGACAAGACTCAGTTGTCTGAATTTTATTATTCTGCGTTTGAGATTAAATATACCATATGACAGCCCTCAAATTTTCCACTCGCCTGCTCGCATTTTGCGTGTGGAAAATTATTTAGGGCGAGTGTGGGGCTGCTCCGGGAGCCACTCAGGGGAAGAGAGGAGAGGAAGAGGAAAGCTGGCCAGCCGACAGACTGGATAATCACAGAGAGCGGATCATCCCACTGTAACAGCTTTAATTGTAATTGCTGGGCGCTCGCTGACACACACAGTCCCGCCTCCTAGCCCAGCTTATTTGATAGACAGAACACCTGGCCAACCAGGACGTGTGACGTCTATCAAATGAGCTGGGCTAGGAGGCAGGACTGTGTGTGTCGGCGAGCGCCCGGCAATTACAATTAAAGCTTTTACAGCAGGATGACCAACGCTCTGTCATTATCCGGGCAGCTTTCCTCTTTCTTCCTCTCTCTTCTCTTCCCCTGCACTGATCAGTGCATTGTCGAGCACAGATAAAGCTGCATTCATGGGCACAGGTGAAGCTGCATTGTCGGACACAGATAAAGCTGCATTGATGGGCACAGGTGAAGCTGCGTTAACAGGCTCAGGTAAAGCTGCATTGATGGGCACAGGTGAAGCTGCATTAACAGGCTCAGGTAAAGCTGCATTGTCGGGCACAGATAAAGCTGCATTGATGGGCACAGGTGAAGCTGCATTAGGAGGCTCAGGTAATGCTGCATTTATGGGCACAGGTAAAACTGCATTGATGGGCACAGGTGAAACTGCATTGACGGGCACAGGTGAAGCTGCATTTACGGGCACAGGTGAAGCAGCACTGACGGGCATGAAACTGCACTGAGGGGTGCGGGTGATGTTGCATTGATGTGCATGGGTGAGGTTGCATTGATATGCACGGGTGAGGTTGCATTCACATGCACGGGTGAGGCTGCATTGATGGGCATGGGTGACGCTGCATTGATGGGCACGGGCAAGGCTGTATTGATGGGCATGGGTGAGACTGCATTGATGGGCACAAGGGAGGTGGCATTGATGGGCACAGGGGAGGAGGCATTGATGGGCACAGGGGAGGCAGCATTGATGGGCACTGATCAGGCTGCACGGATGGGCACTGATAAGGCTGCACTGATGGGCACTGTTGAGGTTTCACTGATGGGCACTGTTGAGGCTGCACTGATGAGCTTTATTGATAATGCTGCACTGATGGTCACTGATAGGCTGAATTGATGGACACTGATGAGGCTGCACTGATGGGCACTGAAAACTTTATTAATATTTATTTTTGTGACTTCTGCATTAATGCAAAAACATTTAACTGTAATTTTATGAGATAATTTATGAGGGCTTGTTTAGGGGCAGGGCAGGGTAGGTGTTGGGTGGGGCAACTGGTGGCGAGTAACCCTTAAGGCCTGGCTAGTAGCTCAGGACTTGAAATTTTGAGCCCTGCCATATGACGTATGAAAAGTAGGTTGTATTAAGATATTACCGTATTTGCCGGCGTATAAGACGACTTTTTAACCCCTGAAAATCTTCTCCAAAGTCGGGGGTCGTCTTATACGCCGGGTATCGTCTTATACGCCGGACTGTAGAATATGCGGTGGAGGGGGGTGGCTCAAAAACATCCGAGGTATGCCCGGGGTATAGAGAGAACATGCCTACATGCCGTCTGACCTGCCTGCCCTTGTATCCTACCTTCTTCTCCGCGTCCGTGTCCCTGCGTATCGCTCCTGAGGCCCGCTGTAATGCTGTGTAGGCGCGCATGCGCGAGAAGATCCGGCGCATGCGTATTGCGTCATGGATACCGACTGGAGACCTACGGTATCCTAATGCTAAAATGCAGGGGGAATTCTAATAAAATAAATAGTTTCCCCCATAAAACATATTGGTACACAAATAAGCATTACACACACCATAGCGCTGGTGGTTTTTTTTTTATTATTCTCATTATTCTCTTATTATGCTACTGTCATAGACTACAAGCAGGGGCCAGACAGGTGAAAGAGGTGGGTTTATCTGGTCACATCTATTATTAGATAAAGGGGTGAAAATAAGTGGAACAAAATAAATGTGTTTCCTAACTGAGTGTATACAATATAACAATATTACATTTAAAAGGGGAAATATAAAAGATAAAATATAAAATTACTCATACCCACCCCTTTATCTGGTCTTTCTCTTTTTCCATACCCTGGGCAATACCATCTCTGAGACAGGGAGGGCTGGGCAGGCAGGGAGAGCCAATCAAAACTTACAAGCAGCCATTATAGCCATTATAGCAAAACATAGCAGTACAGTATACAGTATACAAGCATGCCCAACAGTCAAAGCCCTATCATGGCACCAGCAAGAAGAAAGAAATATGAAGCCAGTTTCAAACTTAAAGTTGTAAACTTTGCCATGGAACATAATAACTGCGCTGCTGCAAGACAATATGGAGTAACAGAAAAGATGGTTCGGGACTGGAAAGCAAATGAAAAAGCATTAAAGAGTATGCCAAGGGGTAAGTGTGCATTAAGAAGAGGCACCCCACATTGGCCAGAACTTGAAAAACATGTAGTAGATATGGTTAATGAGCATCGCCAAAATGGTCATGTAGTGACACGTAATCAAATACGTTTGTTTGCACTTCAGTGGGCCAAATCTAACCCAGATCACAGCAACAGATTTAAGGCCACTATATCCTGGTGTAGTAGATTCATGGGAAGGCATAATATGGTGCTGAGGCAGAAGACGAAAATTGCCCAAAAATTACCTGCAGATCTTGATAACAAGGTAAATAGTTTCCATCGATACGTAATACAACAGCGCACTAAACATGGCTATGCATTAAGTTGGAAATATGGATGAAACTCCAATGAATTTTGATATGGTTGGAAATAAAACTATCAAAAAGGTGAAAAAACAATTTTAATTAAAACAACAGGACATGAGAAGTCTAGTTTTACCGTGGTACTAGGATGCACAGCTGATGGTGCCAAATTGAGACCAATGATCATTTTTAAAAGAAAAACAATGCCGAAACTCAAGTTCCCTGTTGGTTGTTTTGTACATGTGAATGAAAAAGGCTGGATGGATGAAGAAGGGATAAAGCTATGGCTTGATAATGTATGGAGCAGGCGACCAGGTGGACTTATTAAAAAACGTAGTCTACTGGTGTGGGATATGTTCAGGGCTCATTTAACTCCCAGCACCAAACAAAGGCTTGCAAGACTAAACACAGATGCAGCAGTTATTCCTGCAGGATTGACATCTTTGGTACAGCCACTGGATGTGTGCCTAAACAAGCCATTTAAAGACCGCATTCGAGAACAGTGGAATGAATGGATGGTTAGCGGCGAAAAGTCTTACACAAAAGGAGGAAACATGCGTGCTCCACAGTTGGATGTTTTGTGCAAATTTGTCATAAAAGCATGGGATGATATTGATGCAGAAATGGTAATCAAGTCCTTCAAGAAGTGTGGCATATCAAATTCATTAGATGGTATGGAGGACGACTACTTATGGCACGATGAAGATGAAGAGGAAGCCGAAGCTGAGACCACACCATCTGATACGGAATTCGATCCATATGATGACTGCCTTACAAATGTACCACAAGATATTATTGATGTACTTATGATATCAGATGACGAACAGGAGGATTTTGAAGGCTTTTAAAAGGGAAACTGTCAAGCCAGCAAACCCTGTAAAAATACGGTACCATAGCTTGCAGTTATGATGGGCGTTGTTAACTCATCAGGGATCTGCCCGGCACTTGCTCTCTCTCTATTGTTTGCTATCTTCCTCCTATCATCATCAGTTCAAGTTTGGTTGACAGCTTAGAAAACAAGCAGCATGGCAGCTCCCATGGATTTATCCACTTGCACTGTTTTATGTTTTATGTTTACATGTTTGATGACAAACAGCCTTATGTTTATAAGTGACAGTTAAGCATTTGAATAAAAGTTATTAAAATCAAAACTGATGTTTTTTTCATTTTTATTTGGTGTGCGCGTGTATTGAAAGAGGGGTAGTCTTATACGGCGAGTATATTCCAAACTCTATATTTTAACTGGAAAAGTTGGGGGTCGTCTTATACGCCCAGTCGTCTTATACGCCGGCAAATACGGTAGTTGACCAGTCTGGAGATAGCAAAACGTTTTAGCAGTTTAGTGTTAAAAGTCTATATTGCAGCATCTGCATCAAAATCCTTTGGTTAAAGAGCTGATCTGCGGAATTACCATGTAAAAAATTACTAGCTAGCTTCCCCTTTCAAGGAGAACGTCTTTTTACTGATGATCTGGATTTATATGTCCAATAGATCTCCGAGGGAAGACTACGTTGCTACCCATAAAGAGGAAGAGCAGGCGTCCTTCCTTTAAGATCCCCAGCACTCATAATACCAGTGCTTCCAATACAAGGCAGTGGCGATGGCATCAATCGTCTGCATCCGGACCCAAGCCTTCGGGGCAAGGTCAGAAAAAGCCATGGGCCCAGAGATCAGCCAAGTCTTCCTCTAAGCCCTCTCAGTGAAGGTGTGCCCTCACTCGCCTGGGTGGGGGGGGAAGGCTCCTGCAGTTCTCAGGGGCATGGGTGGAATTAATTCAAGACAACTGGGTTGTCTCCACCATTTCACAGAGATACAAGCTGGAATTTCGAATGTTCCCGCATCCTCGGTTTGTGAGGTGAAGTATACCAACAGATCCCCTGAAAGAAAGATCTCTCTTGCAGGCATTGGACCAGCTGAGTCCTCAGAGGGTGATAACCGAGGTTCCAGAAAACGAAAGGTTCAAGGGTTTTTACTCAAACCTATTCATAATCCCCAAAGCAAACGGGGATGTGAGACCTATTTTGGATCTCAAGGCGCTGAATCAGTTTCTGAAAGTTCGTTCTTTCCGCATGGAATCAATTAGTTCAGTTGTAGCCTACCTGCAGGGAGAGGAATTTCTAGCATCCATAGACATCAAGGATGCATATCTTCATGTGCCTATATTTCAGACCCATCAAAGGTTCTTTCTTTTGTGATTGGAAACCATCATTTCCAGTTTGTGGCCTTGCCCTTCGGGTTGGCCACAGCTCCAAGAGTGTTCACAAAGATCCTAGCTCCAGTATTGGTGGTTCCCGAGGGATATCTGTAATAGGATATCTGGACGATCTATTACTAATAGATCAATCGGCGTCGGCTCTGGGTTGGATACTGAAAGTCAGCATTACAGCCAGTCCAGCATCTGGAATACCTGGGGCTTCTTGTCAACATGGTACAGGCAAAGATATTCTTGCCAGCAAGAAGGGTCTCAAACCTGAGGGGTCAGGTTCGGTCTCTAGTAAGACTGAGATATCCGTCTATGCGCTTTTGCATGATGTTACTGGGGATGATGGTGTCCACATTCGAGGCAATTCCCAATGCTCAATTCCATGCCAGACCCTTGCCTTGCAGAACAACGTCTGTCTGTCTGCGTGGAACAGAAAAATTAAGCCATTGAACTGGTCCATATCTCTGCTACTAAGAGTACGACAGAGTCTGAATTGGTGGTTGTTGACCAGAAATCTGGAGAAGGGGAAATCCTTTCTTCCAGTGACCTGGAAGGTGGTGACTACAGATGCCAGTCTCTCCGGCTGGGGAGCGGTTCTGGAAGAAGCCACTGTTCAGGAGAAATGGTTAGTCGGACTTTGAAATACTGGACGCCCAGACTTCGGGGTCACCCTGTCAGGGTGAAATCCGACAATGCCACGGCCATGGCTTATGTCAACCATCAAGGAGGCACAAGGAGTCGATCAGCCCAGAAAGAGGTGGATATTATCCTGTCCTTGGCAGAGACGCTGATTTCTTGAGCCGTCAACAGATGTTTCTGGGGGAATGGTCTTTACATCGCAACATTTTTCAGTTGATCTGCCTACGCTGGGGGGGTCCCAGACGTAGAACTGTTGGCATCCAGGTTCAACAACAAATTGGAGAGGTTTATGTCCAGGACCAGGGATCCACTTGCAGTCAGAGTGGATGCTTTGGTGACTCCTTGGGAGGAGTATTCCCTGATCTATGCCTTTCCTCCGGTACAGCTGATATCGCGTTTGTTGCGCAGGATCCAGCTGGAGGGGAAACCAGTAATTCTGATAGCTCCTGCTTGGCTGAGGAGGATTTGGTATGCACAAATCCAGAGGTTAGCAGTGACGAGGCCCTGGGTCCTTCCACTGCATCCAGATTTGCTCTCTCAAGGTCCGATATTCCACCCTGTTATACAGTCTCTAAATTTGACGGCTTGGCTATTGAAGCCTTAATCTTGAAAGAGCAGGGTGTGTCTGGCCCCGCAGTTCATACACTGATAAACGCCGGGAAGCCAGTCTCTATAAATACTTATTACAGGGTCTGGAAATCCTACATTTCCTGGTGTTAAGCCAGGAAATGGCATCCCCACACATACAGTGCCTTGCAAAAGTATTCACCCCCTTCGACTTTTTACCTATTTTGTTACATTACAGCCTTAAGTTCAGTGTTTTTTAATCTGAATCTTATGTGATGGATCAGAACACAATAGTGTAAGTTAGTGAATTGAAATGAGAAAAATATATACATAAAACAATTTTATAGAAATAGAAAACTGAAAATTGGCATGTGCCTATGTATTCACCCCCTTTGTTATGAAGCCCATAAAAAGCTCTGGTGCAACCAATTACCTTGAGAATTCACATAATTAGTGAAATGATGTCCGCCTGTGTGCAATCTAAGTGTCACATGATCTGTCATTACATATACACACCTTTTTTGAAAGGCTCCCGGGGCTGCAACACTTAAGTAAGAGGCACCACTAACCAAACACTGCCATGAAGACCAAGGAACTCTCCAAACAAGTAAGGGATAATGTTGAGAAGTACAAGTCAGGGTTAGGTTATAAAAAAAATATCCAAATCTTTGATGATGCCCAGGAGCACCATCAAATCTATCATAACCAAATGGAAAGAACATGGCGCAACAGCAAACCTGCCAAGAGACGGCCGCCCACCAAAACTCACAGACCGGGCAAGGAGGGTATTAATCAGAGAGGCAGTACAGAGACCTAAGGTAACCCTGGAGGAGCTGCAGAGTCCCACAGCAGAGACTGGAGTATCTGTACATAGGACAACAATAAGCCGTACGCTCCATAGAGTCGGGCATTATGCCAGAGTGGCAAGAAGAAAGCCATTATTTTCAGCAAAAAACAAAATGGCACATTTTGAATTTGCGAAAAGGCATGTGGGAGACTCCCAAAATGTATGGAGGAAGGTGCTCTGGTCTGATGAGAATAAAATTGAACTTTTTCGCCCATCAAAGAAAACGCTATGTCTGTCGCAAACCCAACACATCACATCACCCAAAGAACACCATCCCCACAGTGAAACATGGTGGTGGCAGCATCATGCTGTGGGGATATTTTTCAACAGCCGGGACTGGGAAACTGGTCAGAGTTGAGGGAAAGATGGATGGTGCTAAATACAGAGATATTCTTGAGCAAAACCTGTAGCACTCTGTGCGTGATTTGAGGCTAGGACGAAGGTTCACCTTCCAGCAGGACAATGACCTCAAGCACACTCCTAAAGCAACACTTGAGTGGTTTAAGGGGAAACATGTAAATGTGTTGGAATGGCCTAGTCAAAGCCAAGACCTCAATCCAATAGAAAATCTGTAGTCAGACTGTTCACAAGCGCAAACCATTCAACTTGAAGGAGCTGGAGCAGTTTTGCAAGGAGGAATGGGCAAAAATCCCAGTGGTAAGATGTAGCAAGGTCATAGAGACTTATCCAAAGCGACTTGGAGCTGTGATTGCTGCAAAAGGTGGCTCTACAAAGTATTGACTTTAGGGGGGTGAATAGTTATGCACATTGACTTTTTCTGTTATTTTGTCCTATTTGTTGTTTGCTTCACAATAAAAAAAAAAAAACATCTTCAAAGTTGTGCGCATGTTTTATAAATAAATGATGCAAATCCTCAAACAATCCATGTTAATTCCAGGTTGTGAGGCAACAAAACATGAAAAATGCCAAGGGTGGGGGGTTAATACTTTTGCAAGGCACTGTATATTATCAGGAGAATTCTATCCTTCCTACAAGCAGGGGTAGATATGCAATTAGCCCCGAGCACAATTAAATTGCAGATTTCAGCTTTATCTGTTTTTTTTTTTTTCCAGGAACCGATCGCTTCCCATTCGTGGGTTCAACCCTTCATCCAGGGAATATTGTGTTTGCTTCCACCAGTCCTTGGGACTTAAATTTGGTGTTGGCAGTTTTGCAAAAACAGCCTTTTGAACCTCTGGGGCAGGTTCCCCTGGTTCTTTTGACCAAGAAATTGGTCTTTTTGATTACGATAACTTCGGCTAGAAGGGTTTTGGAACTAGCAGCTCTTTCTTGTAAAGAGCCATTCTTTATATTTTATCAAGATAGGGTGATTTTACGTGCTCACCCAGATTTTTTGCCCATGGTAGTGTCCGCCTTTATACTACCTTCTTTTTTTCCAGATCCTCACTCAGAGAAGGAAAAGTTATTGCATTCTCTTGATGTAAAGCGTGCCCTTAAGTTTTATTTACAGGAAACAGCTCAGATTTGTAAGACCGAGAGCTTGTTTGTACTGCCAGAAGGCCCTAGGAAGGGTTTGGCAGAATCTAAATCTATGATTTCCTGTTGCATTCGCAAGGGTATTACCCAGGCGTATGGTTTAGTAGGAAAGGTTTCACCTTTTCCTGTAAAGGCACATTCTACCAGAGGAGTAGGTGCCTCTTGGGCACTTCGCCATCAAGCCTCTATGGCTCCCATTTTCAAGACCGTGACCTGGTCGTCAGTGCATACGTTCACTCGTTTCTATAGAGTGGATGTTTGGACCCAGGAGGAATCTGCTTTTAGCCACAGTGTTCTGCAGGCGGTGGTGTAATCCTTCTGTTAAGGGTCAGATGGCGGAATCTTTTGGTGCCCCCCTCCCCTCCGATGCATTGCTTTGGGACGTCCCATGTGTTATGATTTATGGCTCTGTGTCCTGTGATGTACGAAAAGAAAATTGATTTTTTAAATTTTTTTAATGGATAGGTTTTATAGTAGAAAGTAACAAAAATATTAATTCATACTTACCTGTAAAATCCATTTCTTGAAGTACATCACGGGACACAGAGCCATAAATCATAACATATGGGTTATATAGCCACCTATAGGTGAAGGACACTGGCAACCAATCAGAATTGATGACCCCCTATATAACCCCTCCCACCCAGGAAGTACCTCAGTTTTGTAGCAAGCAATAAAAGACCCCATAGAAGAGGGGTGTCCCGTGATGTACTTCAAGAAATGGATTTTACAGGTATGAATTATAAATCAATTTTTTTTCATAACATTAGGCCAATATGTATTCTGCTACATTTTTTTGTTTAAAAAAATCCCAATAAGCGTATATTGATTGTTTTGAGCAAAAGTTATAGCATCTAAAAACGTTGCAATATTTTTATGGAATTTTTTTCTTTTTTTTTTTTTTTTTCCACTACTAATGGCAGTGATCAGCCACTTATAGCAGGACTGCGATATTATGGCGGACAGTCTGGACACTGACACTTTTTGGGTACCAGTGACACCAATACCGTGATTAGTGCTAAAAATATATGCACGATCACTATACTAATGACATTGGCTGGGATGGGGTTAACATCAGGGGCGATCAAAGGGTTAAATGTGTTCCTGGCCTGTGCTTTACTAATCTGTGTGAGGTGCTTGTACTAGGGGAAGGCAGAGATCCATGTTCCTGCTTGTCAGGAACACAGGATCAATGTCTTCCTCGCTGACAGAACAGCAATCTGCCTCGTTTTTTTTAATAATTTCTTTATCTAAAATTACAGTGTACAATACAAGGTATGCATAGAACAGTTTGCAAGGATATAATATTTTAAGGTAAACCTGTGAAAACAAACAATAGGCATCAAAAACAACCATAATTATATTCCATATAGGATAATAGAACTTTGTGTACAGGTCCAAAGCAGGCCAGAAAAGTATAAAACTATGACTCAGGGATCAGGAAAAGGGTCAATGATTTCCAGTGCAAAGGGTCACCGTGTCTCGATAATAGTCACCCCTTGGAAAGGACCAACTTGAGCATGTAATTCAGGCCTCAAGGCGCACAATCCCAGTGCAGAAAAATAAAAAGAAACATGCTGCTCGAGTATTCAGAAAGAGATATGCATGTCATAGGAAGGTAGTCCCGTATTAAGAAATACAGGATGGCACTACAGGAAGAGGATTCATGGATTCGGTGGTTATAGGTGGTGTAATGAGAGCGTCAACTATACAGAGAATGAAGGTGGGATATAATGGAAATGGATTAAGTGAGTGGATAGGCGCTATTAAAAGGTATCAGGGATAATAATAATATTGCACTCAAAAATACTATAAATTGATATTCATAAAATAGCACATTCGAAAGATGGAAAGTGAAATAAAGGTGATTCAAAATATATAAAAATAAAGTGCTAAGTGAATCAAATTAATCATGCGCTAGGTGCACAATATAAAAAAAATGTGTATATATATATATATATATATATATATATATATATATATATATATATATATATATCATAGAGATTCGGATATGTAATAAAACCAATTTTATAGAAAACAAATAAATGATATATATCCTTATAAGGTGTCTATTGTGCCTCGTAACAGAAAAAATGTGGTAAAGTGACTGTGTGCTAGGGTAAAGAAATTGTGCATACAGTGTATACCAATAACTATTGCATATTATAATGCCAAATGATTGTAAAGAAAATAATCCAGAATAAAATATATAGTGTACTTAGTGTTTCGAATAGTGTCCATACAAGGGTATTAAGTATAATAAATGTTAAGTGACACTGTGTTGAGAGAAATAGTACAATTCCAAAAAGTGCAGATGCGATGCGACTCACTGAGAAGGTGTCTTCAAAATATTGTGAGGATCCTGATCAACGGACCAGTGCAGCTGTGAATACACACTGATAGCAATGGCCGCTCACCTTAATGATAGAACATATACGCAGTATTAAATTGACTCTTGGATACAGTGTGTATCTCCCTCAGATGGTCATAAAAGGACTCCTGGATACATTGGGTATCTCCCTCAGATAGTCATCAGGTACCAGGTCCCCTTTATAATGCACAGATGGATCCTCTCTCCAGTATACTCCACTAACATCCTCCGCTGATGAGAGATATGGAAGCAAATGTGTCAGATCTAGGGGGTCAGCACTTGAACAGTTAGATCTGACACATTTGCTTCCATATCTCTCATCAACAGAGGAAGTTAGTGGAGTATACTGGAAAGAGGATCCATCCGTGCATTATAAAGGGAACCTGGTACCTAATGACCATCTGAGGGAGATACCCACTGTATCCAGGAGTCCTTTTATGACCATTTGAGGGCAAAAGTCAGATGCCGGGCTAAGCAAGGCCTTGTAAAGAATAGAAAGGCCGTGGGGAATCGGTTCTCCCCTCTGACAGATGCATTCCAACTCCGTGAGTTGCCGGGAAATACCCGGCTTGCGGATGCAGTGATGCAGGAAATGTCTCAATTGAAAGCTACACCAGAAGTCCGGGGGGGGTCAACAGCAGATGCAACTGCACTCACAGATAGTTTCCCATCATCCCCAATAAAATCCCAAACACGAGTATGGCCACCCAAGACCAATCGCTGGAACTGGGGGTTCTGGGAACTGGGAGGAAACTCAGGATCGCCGAGGACTGGAGTCATGGGAGATGGTACTGGGGAGACTGAGGTATCACGGAAGGCCTCTCTGGACACCTGGATTGTAGCGCACAGGGTAGGATGGCGGAGGAGATCCCCTGGTATTGGGGAAGCAATCCAGGGCCAGCTCTTTGCAGTCTGACCGGAGTCCTCCAACTCCATATCCACCCACTGCTTTGACTCCGCGTGGCAATGCCAATCCACCAGTCTGGAAAAGTGAGCTGCTCTATAATATATAAGTCTGGCTGTCTGGTAGACCCATACCCCCCCCCCCCCCCCGGGACTTGGGGAGATGCAAGAGCTGGAGCCGAAGACGTGGTTTCCGGTGTGACCAAACAAATTCCCTGAACAGTGAATTTATGTGTTTGAAAAAGGAGGCTGGTAGACGGATAGGGAGCACCTGCATCACATACAAGATTTTAGGCAATATCGTCATTTTAGGAGCGCTGTATCAACCAAACCAATGTAAAAGTAGTGTGTGCCAGTGAAGCAGGTCAGTCCGAAGCTGCGAAAGAAGAGTCTCAAAGTTAGCTACAAAGAGGGCTGCAGGGTCTGGGGTTAAGTTGACACCCAGGTAGCATATGAAATCAGTCGCCCAACGAAATGAGAAACAAGGGCAAAGTTCATCTATCATATCCCAATTCAGGGAGATAGGTAGAGCAGAGGATTTAGCGAAATGTATCCGAAAATGCAATAAGGTGCCGTACACATGCAGAGCATGTAGTTACTGAGGCAAACACCGCAGTGAATCTGTCAGGAAGAAAATCAGGTCATCCGCAAAGGCAGCCAGCTTATGAGTTCCAGAGGGCTTCTGGAAACCCCAGGATCCCAGGGTCTAACCTGACTGTGCAGAGGAAGGGTTCCAGAGAGAGAATGAAAATCAACGGTGAAAGGGGGCACCCCTGGCGCGTGCCATTAGAGATCGCAAAGAAATCCAAGCGTGTTTCATTAACTTTAACCGCCGCCGTCGGGCAAGAGTACAAGGATGAGATCCACTGCAGCATAAAGGGCCCCAGGCCTTTATGTTCCATAGTGGCCCGAATAAACTGCCAGTTTACCTTATTAAAGTCCTTCTCTGCATCAGTAGATAGCAAGAGAAGGGATCTGTGGGAGGTTCTGGCTGCAGGGATCAGATTCACGACTCTGATCGTATTGTTCCGCGATTCTCACAAAGGCACAAAGCCTGCCTGATCCCAGTGGATCAGCCAGGGTATGTGGGGTAACAGCCTGTTCGCCAACATTTTGGCAAACAATTTCAAGTCTGCATTCAAAAGGGCAATGGGCCGGTAGTTACCTCACTGAGAAGGGTCCTTTCCTTCCTTAGGAATCAGAGTGATATATGCCCTCAGGGCGACCACCGGCATCAAGTGACCCTCTGTGAGAGCATTGAGAGCAGAAACCAAATGAGGGGATAAAGTCTCCAGAAATGCTCTATAATAGGCCGAGGCAAGTCCATCAAGAACAGGTGCCTTCCTAGGCTTGGATCTCGCCAGGGCCAGCTCCAGGTCCCTAGCCATGATGGTCCCATCCAGCTCCTCCCTCACCCCCACCGGGAGAGATGGCATCCCCAATCGGCTATGTAGGACTGGATTATCAACTTCATAGACTGAAAATCTGGAGGTGGAGGGGCAGTCGAGATTATACAGGCCTTGGTAAAACTCCCAGGAACTCAGTCGCCATCGTAGAAGATGTAAGCAGTTTCCTCCCATCTGAGGCCGTTATTAAGGAAATAAAGGTACTGGTACGAGAGCCACGTAGGGCCCGGGCTAGAAGAGTACCTGGCTTGTTGGAGTACTCATAGAAGGACGCCAACTTTTGTTTTGTGGAAGAGAAGGGAACGAAGTTCCTCACGTACCCGAAGAAGCTCCTGATACGTGGTGCACGCCAGGCCAGGCTTGTGAGAACGCTCCAGTGTGTGAAGCTTGGACAGGAGTTTATCAACCTGACGCATCCTTTCCCGCTTAAGGCGGGATCCCATCTTCATGAGAACACCCCAGATCACCGGTTTATGAGCCACAACACCAGCAGGCTCTGCACCGTGTCCTGGTTGAGGGAGAAGTAGTCTGTCAAGGCTGTTTGCACTTCAGTGGACAGTTCCGAAGATTGCAACAGGGCTTCGTTGAGCCTCCAAGATGGCATGCTCCTAGGGGCAAGATCAATTTGCAGTGTCAAGTGGATCGGGGCATGATCAGAGAGCGAGGTGACATCAATATGAGCGGAGACGACTCTGGATAGATCCTTGTGTGTTATTAGCAAGTAGTCTAGACGCGAGTAGGTGTGGTGGACCTGGGAAAAGTAGGAGTGATTACGCTCTTGGGGATGCAACAACCTCCAAGGATCAGTAAGGTGCAAAAGTTATAGATCAGCTTTCAGGCATCGCAACCGATAATAGGAAAGATGCCACGAACCGCGTGACACATCCAGTTGAGGGTCCATAGCAAGGTTAAGGTCCCCTCCGAATACCAGCAGCCCTTCCGTGTACTCCAAGAGAACAGGGATGAGGTCCCGCAAGAATTGGGGATAATCTGTGTTGGGGAAGTAAACATTGGCGAAAGTAACTTGTAGGCCCATAATCTTCCCCTTTAGGAGGAAGAATCTACCCAGGGCATCCTGACGCATGGCTCCAAAGGACCACGGCACCGGTCTAGCCACTAAAATGCTAGTCCCCTTGGCTTTAGTGATGGGATAAGTACTGTGATAAGCCAACGGGAAGTCTCTATTGGTCAGTTTTGGGACATTGTTGTTTCTAAAGTGCGTTTCTTGAAGAAAGGCAATTTGAGTTTTGCTCTTCTGGAGGTGCGAACGCTTCTCCGGGACATTAAGTTCTCTCAAATTGATGGAGCTGACCTTAAGGAGACCCATATCGGAGGCCCTAGGTGAGTGAGAAACACGGGACTGAGACCACGCCTCAACCCGGCGGCCCTCGGCGTGAGAGACCAATCACATGCGGGCACGGAAAGTAGAAGAGGAGAAAGAAAAAAAAAAGGAGGGAGTAAAACGGAGAGGGAAGAAAGAGGAGGGAGGGTAGTAAAAGAGAGGGAGGGAGATAAAAGACAACTACGGGACGGGAACAATAGAAAGGACAGAAAGGGAGAAATCGAATTTATATAAGAAACTCTCAGGTCACTGGCTCGGCACTAAAGGCACCCAGGCAGGTGGCCGCCCTAACAGGGGGTGTATAGGACGGGAAGAACAGGAGTGCAGAGGTGCACAGAACTGAGGTCAAGGAGAACATAACAGAAAAACAATATGAAATCCAGCCATTAAGCTATTAAGTAAATTGGACATTAATGTTTGAATAGCGGAGCCTACAGCCGACCCCCGCTGCGCCCCATCCCAGCCACTGGAGCACCAGGGATCCCATGGGTCGAGCACCGTTCCCCATGAGGTCCGGTGTGGCCGACACATAGAAGACAGGGAGGGCGCAGTCGGGTCAACCAAAAACAGTACATCGACATCTTCTGAACAAGGTCGTCTACTGTCCCTCACCAAGAGGGCACAGAGAACCACCGGTGTCTGTCCGCCGCAGCGAATCCCAGCCCCAACCCCAGGCCAGGGCAACCACGGGCCAGGCCCGAGTGCCCTCAGCCTGGCAGGCGCCGACCAAGAGTGCCATGACCGACACCAGAAACAAACTAGGGTGTAATAAACCAAATGACCAACATTTTAAGAATCAGATCAAGGTTATCTGCAACGGTACCACAGGTGAGAAGGCCAACCTGGTGAGGAGACAACAGAAGCAGGGGTTAGCGTCAGGACAATCAGAGGCAACACAGTACTTCAAGCAAAGAAACACCCCAGTAGGTCAGGCCTCAGGGGCGGCCGGCGGGAGTCTGCGGGGCTCTCTACTGGAAGCTCGGGAGCATTGGCGGCACTGCCGCTGGGGTCTCGAGGGAGGCATTGCGTAGCGGTCTGGGTGTAGTAGGAAGTCCAGCCAGTTGGGAACCGATATAGCAGATTTGCCGAGGAAACTGAAAAGGGCAGGCAGCTGATCGGGGACCGCAGGTAGAATTCGGTACCCTGGTACTTCATGATGAGGTGAAAGAGGTGACTCCAACTATATGTAGCGTCTGCCTCCCGGATAGTCCCTAGCAGTGGGCGTAGCATCCCCCCCATGATCCTGGTGTTCCTAGAGATATCTGGGTAGACTCGGACTGTGGCCCTGTGAAAGTCCAGGGGCCCCCGGACCCATGCCTGGAGCAGGATCTCATCCTTGATGTTGAAGAAGTGCACTCTGCAGAGCACATCGCGAGGGAGGGGTGCCGGCCCAGAAGCCTTCCAGGTGGTTTGAGGCACGCGGGGGCCCTGCACCCTGTGAACTTGGTCCAGCTCCAGATCAGCTGTGGGTGGTTTCCCTAAAAATTGATTAAGGATCGCCACCACTGTCGTGCGCAGCTCTGGCCCCATGGTGGCCTCCGGTATTCCCCTGAGGCATAAATTATTCTGCCCGCTGCGATTTTTCACCATCGTCCAGCCTGAGTTGGACATCAATAACCTGGCCTGTTGGTCTGCCTCGAGCGGATAGTCTGCTTTCAGTGGACACAGAGGTCTCCTCCAAGTCTGTCACCCTCTCCTCTTCACAAATCCTGCAGGTCCTGGGAGAGTGCCTACACTATTGAGAATGCCATGTCCTGGATGTCTTATTTGGTGGGGAGTTCAGACATCAACTCCCAGATTGCTCCCTCTGTACGGCCATCCAGACTCTGTGACACCACCGTCCAGGGCTGGGACACCATCTGCGGCAACTCAGGGGACATGATCGGTGATACAGGTCGCGGAGGTCTGTTAGAGCGGGGCCTTTTTTGTGTGTGCCTGGCCGGAGGACGTGGTGCGGGACAGCGCCATCTTGGCTGCTGCCGCGGGAGAAGACATCAGGTGCTGGTGGAGGAAATAGTGTGTAATGTCCCGTCCGCCACACTCACCAGTCCTCAGCAAGTGGCTCCGGTCTCCCGGCATGCAATGTCACCGGCATGGCTAGCTATCAGCAGCAAATCCCCGACCCGTTCCGTGCAGAGCTCCAGATTCAGCGTCTGCTCTCCAACATTCCTAGGACACCCCGGCAGACTGCTAATTTGCCTGTGTAACGAATAATAGGTGGGTGCTGGCAGAAATCGACTCTACTGTAACCACTGATCGGCTTCCCCTGTGACTAATCACAGTGGGAGCAGGCCGGGGGTGGCGTGCCCCCAGCCTAGATATACAGCATGCGGTCAGCAAGCAGTTAAGCAAAGGGTTACATTTTGCTCCAATACCAAATACCAATTGTATTTTTTTTTTAAACTTAAATAAATTCATACAGGAACTGGGACACTTGTTGCTACTTGGTCACTTAAGTTTATCAAGGCGCAGGGTCTACATCTGTCAAGCCCGACTCGTGGAAAACCAAAGACTATCTAAAAGTTGATTAGAGATTAAGGACACTGTGGAGACCATTTCAGTCCTACCTCCAGCCACTTGTAAGGTGGTCTTGAGAAATGTTTCTTCAGAGACTCACCAACAGGCACAAATATCTGGCAATCTCTGTATGTCTTCTGGGAGTGTCCCTTTGCACAGGACCCGCTGAGGGCCTTGGAACCAGACCTTAGAGCCTTTGTTGTGCTAAACGGACTAATCTGCAGGACTTTTGCTCAGGAGTAGTTTAATGGTGCCTGGTGGGTGATGTTGCTTTAAGGATGCTTTAAGAATGTCCATTAAGGACTGTTGCAGACTGGTCTGCAGTCTGCTCAGAGACTATAATCTTATAGACTCTAAGGAGGAAGAGGACATCTGAAGATTTCCTCTTCCCCCCATTTTTCTTGTGTGTCTCTGTCCTTTCAATAATGTGTCAGGCGTGTGAACTCTTTTCCCTCCCTTATACCTCTTCCTTATCCCCATCACACCCGTTGCTTTTCTTTTTAACAGATAAAAATTTGAGACATTTTGCACATTACACGTGTACAATTAACAGGTTGAACAGTGCAACATAAGCTCATACAAGTAGTCAATGACGCATTACAGTGAGACATCATCACTAAGGAGCTGTGTAGATCCATTCACATCTAACCAAATGCTAAAGTAATAGTATGCATTCATCAAGTCATATCCATCTGTATCATGCAATTGATTATCCAAAAATGAAAAGGACACCAATAGAGAGGTGGCAGTGGAGGGAAAAGAGGAAGCCTAGGGAGAGGGGAGAATGGGGAAAGGGGTACAAAAAGAGGAGCAGATGAGAGAGGGAAGCGGGGGATGTCATTGGAGAGGAAAAGAAACAATACCTGTTAATAAGTGGGTGAGATGTCCAGCAGCTGCTCAAGTTGACCAAATCTTATCAAATGTTTTGGGATAGTTACGACACATATACGTGCGTAGAGAAAGCAGTATATAATACAAGCAGTTTCTGGTGGGTGGAATCATGGAGATTATCAGTTATACCAAGCAAAAGAACCAAGGTATCAAATGCAATTCGTACAGTCACTATTACTTTAAAGTCAGCAACCACTGCCTGCCAAAAGCCCTGGACATGCGTGCAGGACCAGATAATGTGAATAAAATTCCCCACTTGAGTTCGACATTTAGGGCAGTTCGCATGGGCAGTGTGATATATGGTTGATAGTCTGGGGAGTGTAATAAACTCTATGTAAATTCTTAAGTTGGACCAGGTGGTCTCTAGCTTGTATCTTCCTTGATCATTAGAGGAAGATACTGCTGAACCCCTTCATCCCAGTCTTCACTAGTTAAGGAGGGTAGGTCACAGTGCCACACATGGTATAGTTACTAGCAGTGGCGGCTGGTGCTCAAAATTTTTTTTGGGGGGGCGCAAACAGAAAAATGAGTGACCAGCGTGCCCCCAATCAATGCAGAGTGCCACAGTGTGCCCCCAATCAATGCAGAGCGCCACAGCGTGCCCCCAGTCAATGCAGAGCGCCACAGCATGCCCCCCAATCAATGCAGAATGCCACAGCGTGCCTACAATCAATGCAGAGTGCCACAGCGTGCCCCCCAATCAATGCAGAGTGCCACAGCATACCCCCATCAATGCAGAGTGCCACAGCATGCCCCCAATCAATGCAGAGTGCCACAGCATGCCCCCCATTAATGCAGAGTGCCACAGCATGCCCCCAATCAATGCAGAGTGCCACAGCATGCCCCCAATCAATGCAGAATGCCACAGCATGCCCCCCAATCAATGCAGAGTGCCACAGCATGCCCCCATTAATGCAGAGTGCCACAGCATGCCCCCAATCAATGCAGAGTGCCACAGTGTGCCCCCCAATCAATGCAGAGCGCCACAGCATGCCCCCCATCAATGCAGAGACCAGCGTGCGTAACCCCTTCAATGCAGTGTGGGCTTCCCCCCCGAGACCAATGCACTTACCTGGCGGCGGCTTCTCCTCACTCTGTCCCCTGGCGTGTCTCCTGCAGTCCTCCCGCTCCCGCCTCCTCCTCGGCCAATGGCATGGGGTTTGCCTTGCAGCCAATCACGAAGTACGCATCGAACGCGCTTCCTGATTGGCCAGGAGGAGGGTCGGTGTGGCAATAGCAAATTTTCATTCGCTATTTTCACACAATGGGTGGGCTCGGAAAGCACTGCTCTGCGCCCCGAGTCCACCCTTTGCACCCCTTTGCCTCTGGCTCTAATCAGGTGATGTAAAAAAAAAAAAACCATTAAGCTCCATGTGTCCGGCGCCCTGCATGCAGATTAGGGGGCCGGACGCATGGATGGGGGGGCGGCGCCCCCAACACACCGGCCGCCACTGGTTACTAGGTAGTCTTAGTGCTGGCACCAACGGTAAGTCTAAGATCTATGGAAGACAGTGGTTTGACAATTTTACAGTCGGTCAAAAGTCTTTCTGCTGAATGAGAGGTCAGGGTAATGGAGCCAGGAAACTGCACCTGCATGGCATGCTTGAGTTGTAAAAACATGAAGAGCATCCAGGAGGATTTTTAACCACTTTACCGCTGCTCACTAGAGCTCTACTGCGGCAAAGTGGCTCTGGTAGGTCTGACGACGTAGACCTACGTCGCCAGACACTCCCCCTCCTCGGCGGCACGCGCGCGCCGCCGGAGGCTCGCTCCCGCTGTAGTCAGTCACAGCGGGAGTCGGGCCAGGGGAGGAGCGGCGGTGATCACCGCCGCTCTTCCCCGATCGTCGGGGAATCGAGTCTGAAGATCCACCCGCTTGTGTAAACAAAGCGGGTGGATCTCCTAAGTGACAGGCAGGGTCAGATTGCAGGGTTCAGCATGTCACTGGTAACCCCAAAAGTGTCAAAAATGTCAGTGATTACTGTAGTAATGTCACTGGTAACCCCAAAAGTGTCAAAAATGTCAGTCAAGGGTCCGATCTGTGCGATGCAATGTCGCAGTCCCGCAAAAAAATTCGCAGATTGCCGCCATTACTCCAAAACCCCAAACACCAAAAATGACAGAAATCTTTCCCTTAGTTAGTAAACGCAATAACTTTTGCACAAACCAATCAAAATATGCTTATTGCGATTTTTTTACCACAAATATGTAGCAGAAAACAAATTGGCCTAAAATGATAAAACATTTTGATTTTTACATTTTTTGGGGGGGAATTTCATATAAAAAAATGTGAAAAATATTGTTATTTTTTCAAAATTGTCGCTCTTTTTTTGTTTATAGCGCAAAAAGTAAAAATTGCACAGGTGATCAAATACCACTAAAAGAAAGCTCTGTTTGTGGGAAAAAAAGGACGTAAATTTCGTTTGGGTATGGTGTTGCATGACCGCGCAATGGTCAGTTAAATTTGCACAGTGCCGAATCGCAAAAAGTGGCCCAGAGGTACAGTTGTGTTCAAAATTATTCAACCCCCCAATGCTGTAAAGGGTTTAGGGAATTTAGTGTACATTTGTAATTGTATTCAGAATGAAATCCTACAAGGACTTCTTAAAGAACCATATGCAACTAAAATTACATCAATTGATTTTGTAATACAGTAGTAAATGTTTCTTTTGTGAATTCTTCATTGACACAATTATTCAACACCTTAAAGACTACCACTCTGAAGAACAGAGGTTCATTGAAGTGTTTTCAATCAGGTATTGAAGACACCTGTGGATGTCAGGGAGCAGCAATAAAGCCTAATAAGCACCAATTAGGCAGCTAGAGTGGAGAAAAGTCCCTGTGTGACTGCTCAGGAACTGAGAAAAGATTTGTCAGATGTGGGTACTGAAGTTTCTGTTTAGACAATACGGCGCACACTGCGTAATGAAGGCCTCCATGCCAGAACTCCCAGGCGCACCCCAAAGAATAAGAAGAGTCGACTGTATGCCAAAAGTCATGTGGACAAACCACAGAAGTTTTGGGATAGTGTTCTGTGGACTGATGAAACAAAATTAGAACTATTTGGGCCCATGGATCAACGCTATGTTTGGAGGAGGAAGAACAAGGCCTATGAAGAAAAGAACACCTTGCCTACTGTGAAGCATGGCGGGGGGTCAATCATGCTTTGGGGCTGTTTTGCTTCTGCAGGTACAGGGAAGCTTCAGTGTGTGCAAGGTACCATGAATTCTCTTCAGTACCAGGAGATATTGGATGACAATGTGATGCAGTCCGTCACAAACCTGAGGCTTGGGAGACGTTGGACCTTTCAACAGGACAATGATCCCAAGCATACCTCCAAGTCCACTAGAGCATGGTTTCAGATTAAAGGCTGGAACATTTTGGAGTGTCCATCACAGTCACCAGACTTAAATCCGATTGAGAACCTCTGGTGGGACTTAAAGAAAGCAGTTGCAGTGCACAAGCCTAAGAATGTGAATGAACTGGAGGCTTTTGCCCATGACGAATGGGCGAAGATACCCGTAGATCGCTGCAAGTCACTTGTGTCAAGCTATGCTTCACGTTTCAAAGCTGTTATAACTGTAAAAGGATGTTGTACTAAGTACTAAGATTGAATGTCACTTGGGGGTTGAATAAAACTGATAATGATGTGAGCACAGAAAATATATTTTTGGTTATTTCATTATAAATGTTATATTATATTTGTCTGACCTACACGTGCCTCTTTAATTTAATTGTAAGCAGGATGACTGAATGATCAAAATCAATGTCAAACTGGCCAAAACAATCAATTTCAGTGGGGGTTGAATAATTTTGAACACAACTGTAAGACAGCAAAATCCTCCGGTGGTAAAGTGGTTAATATTGACCTTTCAGCTCATCAAAAGAAAGGAGATGGCCCAGGGTCCTGATGCCATGCCTAGCCCAAATCTGCTGGTCTAGCACTAACCTCAAGTGAGTCAGGGAAGGGTTACCCCATAATGGGGTGTTGTAACGCTCCAGCGTTTGTTTAGTGAACTGGATTTGCAGCTGCAGAATTTCCACTCAGTAGTCGTGTAGAGATGTGTTGAATTACCATATCCAACTCTCCAGACTCCTCATTGTGGCCCAGCCTGCCTCACCATGCAAATATACAGACACTCAGATAAGATGTTCCTGGAGTGATAGGTTGTATACGATAGTATAGAGGTGATGTGCTGAAAGGACAGGCGTGAGTAGTGATAGCAATGATAGGCACTCAATAGTAATGTTCTGGAGTGTTAGCAGATGGTGATAGATAGTATGCAGATAGGTTAGCAATCATGTACAATAACAGGTGGTAGGGAACAGCAGATGAAGTGTACAGGAATTGCTAACTCAGTGCAAGGATATAGATGGTAGTAGACTCAAGAGCTAGCAATCTATGTAACAGTGCAGATGATAGAAATAGTAATGCATAGATAGCAACAGTCTTTAGTATGCAAGAGTAGATAGTGTAAGTTGATAGGAAGGAATCCCCTGTGGGGTACTTATCACTAGTTGGTTTAGAGAGATGAGGGGTCCGGTAATGAGATAAGGATCAGGTAGCGAGATACAGCATCAGTAGCGAGATACAGGAAATAGCTGGAGGCTTCGGCAGCGTCAGACAAGGCTGTGTAACAAGCGGTTTGCACGAACACCTTGTGAGTGAAAGCCGGCGATTGAAATAGCCGCTCAGAGCGGCGCCTAGTGATGACGTCATGAGAGTTAAAGGGACAGCAGCTATATGCGGAAGAAATGGGCTGGAAGGGTACCAAAGGTACCAGAATCTTACAGGTGTGAAGAGAAATGGTCTGTGGATCGCTCATAGCTGCTGTTACTTGTTTCCAGACAAAAATGGTGCTTTTCATAGGGGTGTTAATATTGGAGTTAGAGCGAGGGCCTCTGTACACTGTTACTGATCTCTCAGTAGGAGCCTAACAATGCCACCTCCATATTTACCGCTGGGCTGGACTTGACCTGGTAAAACCACCACTGTACTGTTATAAGTACCACTGCCCAATAATAATTCTTAAAACAAGATAGAGCCAGACCCCCACACCCCCCCCCCCCTAGACAAAGGGAGTTGTAGGGTAGGAAGTTATGGCCTGTTCTAATTCCAAAAAAAAGGGCATCAGGTATGGGTACGTAGGTCATCTTAATGAGATTTACTCTGCCTACCAGAGTGAGGGCAATGATTTACAGGCAGAACTTTTTTGTAAAAAGATTGAGTTAAGATTGGGTAGGGATAATTAGGCAGGTCATGTTGAACTTGGATAATCAGGTATTTAAACCAAGAGACCCATGCAAGGGGGCAGGCAGAATCAGAGGGGGCGTAGATAGGGTCAGAGAGAATAGCACTAATTTATCCCAATTTTCTCTGATACCGGAGTACAAGCCAAAGGAAATAATAATATCCAGGGCCGCAACTAACGACTTTTGGGCATCATTCAGATACAGGAGAGTATCATCTGGGTAGAGGGACACCTTTTCCATCAGAGGTTCAACCAGTATTCCCTTGACCGTAGAAGACGCTCTAATGGTTCGATTGGCAAGGCAAAGAGGCCCCGGGAGAGGGGCATCCCTGCCTTGTACCTCGGTGGAGCGGGAAAGACTTGGATAGAATATCTTTCGTCCTTACCCTAGCTATGGGAGTAGAGTATAGAAGTTTGACCCAAGAAATAAAGTTTGGACCAATACTAAATTTACTCATCACCACCCAGAAGTAGCCCCACTCCACCAAGTCAAAGGTCTTTTCCGCATCAAGGGAGGCCACCACCCCCGGGGGCCCCAGAAAATCCAGCAGTAGCAATGATGGTGAACAGTTTAACCACTTGCCTACAGTGCACTTTCACCCCCTTCCTGCCCAGACCGATTTTCAGCTTTCAGCGCTCTCACACTTTGACTGAGAATTACTCAGTCATGCAACACTGTACCCATACAAAAATTGTGTCCTTTTTTTCACACAAATAGAGCTTTCTTTTGATGGTATTTGATCAATACTGGGTTTTTTATTTTTTGTGCTATAAATAAAAAAAGAGTGGAAATATCGTGAAAAAACGCATTTTTCTTTGTTTCTGTCATAAAATTTTGCAAATTAGTAATTTTTCTTCACAAATTTTGGCCAAAATTTATACTGCTACTTATCTTTGGTAAAAATAACCCAAGTAAGTGTATATTATTTGGTCTTTGTGAAAGTTATAGAGTACACAAGCTATGGTGCGAATCATTGAAAATTGATCACACTTGATCACACCTGATGTACTGAATGAAGGCCTATCTCATTTCTTGAGAGACTAAAAAGTCAGGAAAGTACAAATACCCCCCAAATGACCCCTTTTTGGAAAGTAGACATTCCAAGGTATTTAATAAGGGGCATGGTGAGTTTTTTGAAGTTGTAATTTTTTCCCACAATGCTTTGCAAAATGAAGATTTTTTTTTTTTTTTTTACAAATTAACAGGTTATTTCTCTCACACAGCACATGTATACTTGCAACTACACCCCAAAACACATTCTACTACTCCTCCTGAGTATGGTGATACCACATGTGTGAGACTTTTTCACAGCCTGGCCACATACAGAGGCCTAACATCCAAGTAGCAGCGTCCGGCATTCTAGGAGCATAAATTACACATATAATTTCCTGACAACCTATCGCACTTTTGAAGGCCCTGGAGCACCAGGACAATGGAAACCCCCATAAAATGACCCCATTTTGGAAAGCAAACAGCCCAACGTATAATTTTTGAGGCATAATGAGTCTTTTGAATATGTCATTTTTTTCCACAAGTTTTTGGAAAATGTGGAAAGAAAATGAAAACACATTTTTTTTTACACAAAGCTGTCCATTTATGCAATATTTCTAACACATAGCATGTACATAGCAAAAATTGCACCCCAAATTACATTCTGCTATTCCTCCTGAGTATGGCGATACCACATGTGTAACACTTTTTCACAGCCTGGCCACATACATAGGCCTAACATCCAAGTAGCGCTTTACACAAAGTTGTCCATTTATCCACTTTAAGACTGGGCCTATTTTTGACACTTGGTGTTTACAAGCTAAAATCATTTTTTTTGCTAGAAAACTACTTGGAACCCCCAAACATTATATATATTTTTTTAGCAGAGACCCTAGAGAATGAAATGGAGATCGTTGCAATATTTTTTATCACACCATATTTGCGCAGCAGTCTTCCAAATGTGATTTTTTTGAAAAAAATTCACTTTTTTGAACTAAAAAATAAGAAAACAGTAAATTTAGCCCAATTTTTTTCCATAATGTGAAAGATAATGTTACGCCGAGTAATTAGATACCCAACATGTCATGCTTAAATTGCGCATGCTCACAGAATGGCGCCAAACATTGGTACTTAAAAATCCCCATAGGCAACATTTTAAAAATTTCTGCAGGTTACTAGCTTAGAATTACAGAGGAGGTCTAGGGCTCAAATTATTGCTCTCACTCTAACGATCGCGGCGATACCTCACATGTATGGTTTGAACACCGTTTACATATGTGGGCGGGACTTGCGTATGCGTTTGCTTCTGCGCGCGAGCTAACGGGGACAGGGCGCTTTAATTTATTTTTTATTTTTTTTCCTATTTATTTTATTTATTATTTTTTTATTTTTACACAGTTTGCCCGTGATTTGCAATAGCACCCCAAACGCTGTGCGATGTTGCCGCCATTTCCGCCTGCCGAATCGCGGTAACATCACGCTAACATCGCATGATGCCCGAAAAAGGTACAAGAGTTTCTTTGGGGCGTCATGCGTTGTTTGCGCGATGTTACCGCGATTCGGCAGGTGGAAATCGCAGCAACATTGCACAGCGTTTGGGGTGCTATTGCAAATCACGGGCAATGCACAGGCGTCCCGCGATTTGCAATGATTTTTGGATCGCGGGCAGAATCGCAGTGATTCTGTCCGCGATCGCTACGCTCACATGTGAACGTAGCCTAAAGTTCACCGGTCACCAGAGACTGCCATCAGTACCCCGGCCTTTAATGATCCGGCTGACCGGAAGGCGGTGGCTGTAGCCCGCAATATGTACACTATGGCTGGTTCGGCACTGAGGCTGATATTCACCATTGCCCTGGTGTTGCAAACTCTGGCCAAGTGGGCTAAGCTTTCACGCCGTGACCTGGAGGGAGAACAGATCCCCCCTGCCTTTGCTGAGCTAGCGGGCAAGCTGGTCCAGGGGCTGCAGTTTATCTTTGATGCCTCTTTGGATGCGACTCCCCTAGTGGCGCAGCTTTCTGTTTTGGCAGTTGTCCTTTGGCGTGTTTTTTGGCTCAAATGCGGGTCCACAGACCAGACTTCTATAAAGGCATTGACTATTCTTCCCTTTCAAGGAGATCGCCTGTTTGGAGTTACCCTGGATGACATAACAGGTCTCACAGGGGGGAAGAGTACCTTTCTTCCGCAGGCTACTAAGGCCTTCCTTCTCGGCTCATAAGAAGTTTTTTGTCCCTCAGGGTTGACTGACTAGGACTTTAAGCCTTTTAGGGCCTCCTCTGGAGGATCCAAACGAACATGGTCTTGCAAACCGAGAACAGGCTTCTCCAGACACGCAGACAAGGCTCCTTCAGCATGAAGGTGCGCCTTCACAAATTTTGGGGGTGGGGGGAAGTCTTCACTGGTTTCTGGACCCATGGACTTCCCTGGTACAGGACAAGTGGGTCCACAAAGTCATTTGGTCTGGCTAAAAGATCGAATTTGCTCATGTCCCCGGCAGGGTTCTTTTCTTCCAACTTGAGCCTGTCCCCTGACCGCTTACAGGGTCTGTTTGGGCCGGTACAAGACCTGTTGCTTTAAAGGGTGATTGTCCCTGTTCCGACTTCAGGGTTTTTACTCAAACTTGTATAAAGTTCCCAGGAAGGAAAGCAAAGTGCGTCCAATCCTGGACCTCAAGGCACTGAACTGCTTTGTGTGAAAGCAAAAGTTTAGAATGGACTCCATTCGCACGGTGGTGGCATCCCTGTGTCAGGGAGGATTTCCTTGCTTCCATCGACATCAAGGATGTCTACCTTCACATTCCAATATGTGCCAGTCACCAGCGCTTTCTGCGCTTTGCCATGGGAGAGGGGCATTATCAGTTTGTGACGTTACCCTTTGGTCGCCTCTGCTCCTCGGGTCTTCACAAAAGTGTTTGCCTCGGTGCTAGCTTTGTTAAGCCATCGGGGGATCGCGGTGCTGGGCTACTTGGATGATCTCCTTCTGCAGGCAGTCTCCTGCTGCTTTGGTGTAAAAACTGGAGATCACAATACGAACTCTGCGGGAGTTTGGCTGGATTCTGAATTTTCAGAAGTCTGCACTGGTTCTGTCCACAAAGCCAAACTATCTGGGCCTTAGCCAGGGTGCTCCTTCCTCTGGACAAACTCCAGAAATTTCAGGCTGCAATTTGTCTCCTGCTGTCCAGCAGATGGTCATCCCTCCAGACTTGCATGTGGGTGCTGGGCCTGATGGTGTCTACCTTTGAGGTGGTTCCGTTTGTACAGTAACATACAAGGTCCCTTCAAAGGGAGATTCTGGCCAAATGGGACAAGACTCTGCATTCTCTGGACAATCAGATCCAGCTGAGTTGGGGAACAAAGGAGTCCCTGATATGATGGCTTAGTTCCCCAGTGCTTCTGCTGGGAAAATCCTTCCTCCCCTTGTATTGGACAGTGGTTAACACGGATGCCAGCCTGTGCAGCTGGGGAGGCATCCTCAGGAAGCATTCTGCTCAGGGGATCTGGATACTGGAAGAGTCCAGACTACCGATCAATGTCTTGGAACTCTGAGCGATCAGACTGTGCTTGGACCATTGGACAGATCATCTTCAGGGATGTCCGGTGTGCATTCAATCGGACAATGCCACGGCCATGGCTCATGTCAATCAGCAAGGGGGTACAAAAAGTGTCCTGGCGGCTCTGGAGGTAGCCGTCATTCTAACGTTCTCTCGGCTGTACACATTTCCAGGGTGGAAAACTGGCAGGCAGATTACCTCAGCCGGCAGGCGTTGGACCAAGGAGAGTGGTCCTTTTATCCGGAGGTGTTTCATCAGTTGTGTCTCCAGTGGAGCATCCCCGAGGTGGATCTGTTGGTGTCTCGGCTCAACAGAAAGGTGCAGAGGGTTGTGGCTAGGTCATGGGATCCTCTGTCGGTCCCCACAGACACGCTGGTGGCCCAGTGGGGTCAGTATCATCTGATTTATGCCTTCCTTCCTATGAAGCTTCTGCCAAGACTTCTACGCAGGATAGAGGCAGAAGGGATTCTGGTCATCTTAGTGGCTCCAGACTGGTCTTGCCGGGCTTGGTACGCCGATCTGGTGCGGCTGGTCGTCGACGTTCCTTGAAAGCTTCTTCTCAGGAAGGAACTGCTGTCCCAAGGACCAATCTTCCATCCTGCTTTAGTCGCTGGCTTTGATAGCTTGGCTGTTGAATGCCAGGTGCTGAAGGATAGGGGTTTATCTGAGTCAGTGATTCCTACACTGTTGAAAGCTAGGAAATCTACTTCTAGGAGGATCTACCATTGTATGTGGAAGAGGTACATTGCATGGTGTGAGTCTCCTGGGGTTCATCCTCCCTCCTTCTCGGTGGCTGGGATCTTGACCTTCCTTCAATGAGGGGTTGAACAGAAATTGGCTTGAGTACCATCAACGGTCAGGTGTTGGCTTTAGCAGTCTTCTTTCAACGACCTTTGGCCACACACCCCTGGTGCATACCTTTCTTTAGGGTGTCCATCATTTGGTCCCTCCAGTGCGGTCTCCATTGCCGCCTTGGTGCCCTAAATTTGGTGCTTGCGGCCCTCCAGAAGCCTCCCTTTGAGAATCTTTGAGAGATTCCCCTGCTTACGCTGTCCCAGAATGTGGCCTTTTTGGTGGCTATCACCTCTGCGCGCAGGGTGTCAGTAATGGCAGCGTTATCCTGTCGCTCTTACCTGGTGATTCACAGAGATAAGGCGGTTCTTCGCCACTGTCCGCTGTTCCTTCCAAAGGTTGTCTTTGATTTTCATTTGAATGAAGACATTGTGTTGCCTTCTCTGTGTCCTAGGCCTAAACACTTGAAGAAACTTGCCTTGCATGCATTGGATGTGGTCCAGGCAATTAGGGTGTACCTGGCAGCTACCGAGTCTTTCAGGAAATCAGACTCACTATTTGTGCTCGTGGATGGGCCTCATAAAGGGTTGTCCGCTTCCTCTGCAACCATTTCCAGATAGATCAGACAGACAGTGATTCAGGCCTATTCCATCAAGGGTCATGTTCCTCCTTTCCCTGTAAAGGTGCACTCTACTAGTGCGATTAGTGACTCCTGGGCCTTCCGTCATTAGGTGTCAGTGACGCAGGTTTGCAAGGCGGCCACCTGGTCGTCAGTGCACACTTTCACAAAGTTTTATAAAGTTGGATGTGTTGGCATCTGCGAATGCTTCTTTTGGCTGCAAAGTTTTGCAGGCTGCTGTTGAGGATGTATTGTTTTTTCAGGTGGGCTCCAGTTGTTTTGGTTGAGCTCCTGTTGCCTGGTTGACTACTGTTTAGCCTTCGGAATTTTTTTGCTGTTCCCACTCCTCATGTTTACCACTACTTTGGGACGTCCCAATGGTTAAGAATATCAACAGCTGTGTCCACCAGTGAACAAAAGAGAAAAATTGTATTTTTGACTTACCGTAAAATCCATTTCTCTGATGTTCATTGACAGAAACAGCACCCACACCTCTGTGGAGTTGTATTCCTCTGACACTGCTTATAACAAAACTGAATACCTATAGCAGAGAGAGGGAGTATATCCCCTAGAACTGCCCATAGGCGTAGCCAGATTTTTTTTCTGTCTAATGTCCTACTCCTGTAGGGGGCAGTAGAACCCAATGGTTAAGAATATCAGGAGCTGTATCCGTTAGTGATCGACTGATATCGGTTTTTCGTTGCCGATACCAATATTTTGGCCATTGCATATTGGTATCGGCCGATATGGGTCGATATTTTGAACATTTAAAGTTTTGCAAAATAAGCACAATTTTTAACACAAATCTATTACTGAACATGTTAATTTTTGTTTATTAACATTTTTAACACTGCAGTCAGTGCAAATTAAACTGCTAGAAAAAAGATAGACAACAACAAACAGCTAGACAGTGGATTGGAGGAGTCAGTGGCCTACTGCTGCAGTAGTGCACCCCCACTCACTGCAATGATTTTAAATCACTACTGCAGTCAGTGCAAATTAAACTGCTAGAAAAAAGCTAGACAACAACAAACAGACAGTGGATTGGAGGAGTCCGTGGACTACTGCTGCAGTAGTGCTCTCACTCACTGCAATGATTTTAAATCACTACTGCAGCCAGTGCAAATTAAACTGCTAGAAAAAAAGTTAGACAACAACAAACAGCTAGACAGTGGTTTGGAGGCGTCAATGGACTACTGCTGCAATAGTGCACTCACTGCAATGATTTTAAATCACTAACTGCAGTCAGTGCAAAACTGCTAGAAAAAAAGCTAGACAGTGGGGAGTCAGTGGACTACTGCTGCAGTAGTACACTCACTCACTGCAATATTTTAAATCACTACGGCACTACTGCAGTGACTGCACTCAGTAGTGATTTAAAATGATTGCAGCAGTGAGTGGCGCACTACTGCAGCAGTAGTCCACTGACCCTAAGCCACTGTCTAGCAGCGCAGTCAGTGCAAAACTTCTAGAAGAAAAGCTAGACAGTGGAATAGATTGGAGTGGAGTGGAGTGGAGTGGACACTAGAACTATACTACTACACTTTCAATACTCCCAGTTAAGTAGAACAATATTTTAGTGCAGAAAGCATAACATTTCAGCATGTTCACTAGTTAAACGGCTTCTTTTTTTCATAAATTGCTGCCACTTCACTAAAAACACGCTCACTTGGTACCGAGGAAGGAGGAGCAGAAAGGTATCTTCTAGTATGAGAAGCAAGTCTTTTGTAGCGTGCCTCATTTTCTTTCCTACACTGAAGAGGATCACTGCTTCTTCTGTCAATTACTAGTTCCTTCAAATAGAGATGAAGTTCATCATCCAGGCTCATTATTGCCAATTCAAAAGAATTCTCTGCATGAGTCCCCAATAAAACACTGAACATGGCATCTATTTGACCACGATGAATTTTCTCTTCTGTCTATTGTCTTTTTGGACATTTTTCTCAAGCATCCTGCTCTTCCACTTTAGAAACCTTCTCTTCTTAACTTTTCTTTTCGGCAGGAACCTCCGGTTGAATATCTTCTGTCAGCCATTGTTTTGCCTTGGCCATCATCAGAAGAACAGAAAGGATGGTTCTTGTATCGAGGATCCAAAAGACATGCATTTTTATTCTCTTCATGTTTCTCAAAACGTTTGGCGAGGCTGTCCCTCATGGCCTACTTACATGTTTTAATGCCACGTGTGTTGGGTCCTTCATTCTGTTGAAGAAGCATCTTCAGCACTCTCACACATGGGATGACAGATGACACAGATGAGTCGTAATGACTCACCTCTAGTGTCACTTCCTGTATGGGGCGGAGAGTCTCAATGATATTGGCTACAATGTCCCACTGATCAGCAGTAGGACAAGAATATCCTCCATATTCACCTGAATATATGGTAAGAGCTCGCTTCTGCTCCAGCTTTCTTTGCAGCATGTGAAGTGTTTAGTTCCATCGTGTTAGAACAGCATTAATCAAGTTGTTTTTGGGTAGGCCAAGGTCTTCCTGAATGCACCTCAGTCGCTGCTTGGCAACGATTGAATGGTGGAAATAGCCTGCGCACCTCTTTAGCATGCTAATTATGTCAAGAAAAGCTCTCTGGTTTGACAGACCATCATTTACCACAAGTTGGAGGGTGTGCGCCATGCAACTGAGGTATGACACTTCAGCAAGTCTCATTCCTTGCACCATGTTCGCTCTGCTGTCTCGAAGCACAAGCATCACTTGGTCTTTGATCATTCCCCATTCTTCTAGCATGCCTAGAAACCTTTCTCCAATGTACTCCCCAGTGTGGGATCCTTGTATCACTTTTGTATTCAACACCAAATGCCTTCTTGTCCATCCGCTGTCAATGAAGTGGCATGTAAGACTCATTAGTGATTTGGTTTGTCCTGACCAGCAGTCAGTCGTGAATGAGAGTGATTTGCCAGCATTCTCTGGTTTCAGCATAGCCTTTACTTTTTCAGCGGCCAGAGGCCTCACTTGTACATATTCGCAAAAGCATTGAGGCATGGTCTGAAATCCCTCAAGGTCTATGTGAGACATAGTAGCATAGGTGGCTAAATGGCAAGTATAGTTCTTAAGGTGTGTATATTTCCAGCCATCAGTAAAATTAAACATGGAAGCCCATTTCGACAGTGGGAAGTCCATGGTTGTATCAGAAGAATATTTAGCTAGATGCTGACATGGGGTCATAATGAAATCTCCTGGCAATATATTGTCATTTGTAGAGTAGGTAGCAAATAAATGGGTCAGCTCAGTAAGTAAAGCAATATTAGCAGGTGGTGGGGATGTAAAGTCCCATCAATATCAGTGGTATATTAGTGATAACAGCATGTAGCAACACAAAAATACCCTTGAGGTCCACATGTAAATCCAGAAGTGTAAAGAGTAGAGCATTACAGACAAGGACACCTCACGGGCATAGGAGGAATAGGTTGCGTGGTAGTAATGGCCCACCCAAAGCGTTTTAAGGCTAAGTACTCCCAGTTAAATGGGTCTCTTGTAAAATGTAAACATGTAGCTGATATGTCTTCAAATAGTTAAACACCAGGGAGCGTTTGATTTTGGAATTTAAGTCCTGGACATTCCAGGAGAGTATAGTTAGGAGAGCCATGGGGAGTGAGTGATAGAGCTATCACGCCAGTAAAGTATACCATCTGGACCCCAGAGGTCAAAACTATAAGTCTGAAGGAGCAAAAAATTGCCATAGGTTAGAACTAGTGATGAGCCAAACACCCCCCGGTTCGGTTCACACCAGAACGCCGCAAACAGAGGAAAGGTTTGTTTGAATAAACGGACCCCATTGAAGTCTATGGGACTCAAACCTCGGAAATCAAATGGCCTCATTTTGAAGGCTTAAATGAAAGTTATTGCCCCAAAAAAGTGTATGGGGGTCTGGGTACTGACCTGGGGAACATGTAGCAATGAAATAAAAGTTTTTAAAAATGGTAATTTTTAAAGGAGCAGTGATCTATTGATTTTAATAAGGCTTAAAGTGAAACTATAAAAATGAAAAATTCCTTCAAATATCGTGCCTGTGGAGTCCCCTGAATGTGCCTGTAAAGTAGTGCATCTCTACGATGTACATCTCTCTCTGCTGCAGCTGCTTTAGACACTTCTAAAGCAAAAAATGTTTCATACAAATATACATACAAATGTCAAATCAAATGTACATGTCATACAGGTGCAGAAAAATTGGGCCTTGGTTGTTGGTGGTGTCTGAACACCGTAACCCCTCGCAGTTACTCTTGCTGGGTACAGGAATGGGCCCTGCTGCTAGAATTTCCATACAAATTTTAAATTGCATGTACTTATCATACAGGTGCAGAAAAAATTGTGCCTTGGTGTAACGCTGAGCGCTCCGGTCCCTGCTCCTGGACCGGAACGCTTGCGGCGTTTGTCCCTGCAGAGTACCCCGGTCAGACTCTCTGACCGGGGACACTTTGTCCCTGCCTCCATCGGGGACGCGGTCTGCGCTGCGAGGTGTCCGCGCGCGCGTCCCGCGTCCCAGGTCCACTCACCTGTGCCCGCTCCGGCTCTCTCCTCCGCTCCCCGCTCACGTGGTTCCCGGCACACGCGTCCCTGCACCATAGGGCGCGCTCGCGCCGGCTGTTTGAAATTTAAAGGGCCAGTGCACTAGTAATTGGTGCCTGTCCCAAACCTCCCTTACTGTTTCCTATATAAGTGACCTGCCCCTTCCTGCACTTGCCGGATCTTTGTTGCCTAAGTGCCCTAGTGAAAGCGTTATTTGTGTAATCCCTTGCCTGTTGCCAAACCCTTTGCTAACGATTACCGCCTCTGAACCTGTGCTGCCTGCCCTGACCTTTTCTACGTCTGACTACGCCTCTGCCTGTCCCTTTTGTACTACGCCTATCTCAGCAGTCAGTGTGGTTGAGCCGCTACCGGAGGACACGACCTGGTAGTTACCGCCGCAGAAAGACCATCCCGCTTTGTGGCGGGCTCTGGTGAAAACCAGTAACTACTTAGAACCGATCCTCCGGTACGGTCCACGCCATTCCCTCACTGACACAGCGGATCCACTCCCTGCACCGCTCCTGCTACCAGTCCGGATCCTGACAGTAAGATCCGGCCATGGATCCCGCTGAGGTGCCTCTGCCTAGTGTCGCGGACCTTACTACAGTTGTGGCCCAGCAGTCGCAGCAGATCGCCCAGCAAGGTCAACAGCTGGCACAGTTGACCGCCATGCTGCAGCAGCTTCTTCCAGCACAGCAGCAGCCGCTTCCTCCGCCTGCACCTGCTTCACCACCGCAGCCTGTGGCCCCTGCCACTTCTAGAGTCTGTCTGTCCATGCCGGCCAAGTACGACGGTGATCCCAAGTTGTGCCGCAGATTCTTATCCCAATGCTCCCTTCACCTGGAGATATCGGCTGACCAGTTCCCCTCAGAGCGAGCCAAGGTGGCATTTGTCGTTAGCCTGCTTTCGGGGAAGGCCCTGGCCTGGGCTACACCGCTTTGGGACCGCAACGATCCTGCCATTGCAAGTGTCCAGAGTTTCTTTCAGGAATTCCGGAGTGTCTTTGAGGAGCCAGCCGGGCTGCCTCAGCAGAGACTGCGTTATTGAACTTGTCCCAGGGGAGTTCCTCTGTCGGAGACTATGCTATCCGTTTCTGCACCCTTGCTTCGGAACTCTCCTGGAATAACGAGACGCTCTGTGCTACCTTTAAGAAAGGCTTGTCCAGCGCCATAAAGGACGTCCTGGCCGCACGAAAAGTCCCTACCAACCTGAGTGACCTCATCCATTTGGCCACCAGGATTGACCTGCGTTTTGCTGAGCGACGAGAGGAACTGCTACAGGAAAAGGAAAGTGCTCGTCCCAGACGCCTTCCTCGTCTGGCTCTTATCTTCCAGCATCCACCGCAGCCCTCTTCTGGGCCTCCCGCCGAGGAAGCCATGCAGGTGGATCGGTCTCGCCTGACCACGCAAGAAAGGAACCGCCGTAGAGACGAGAACCTCTGTTTGTACTGTGCCAGTACTGAGCACTTTCTAAAGGACTGTCCTCTCCGTCCACAGCGTCAGGGAAACGCCCGCACCTAGTCAACGTGGGAGAGGCGTTGCTAGGTGTGAAAACCTCCTCTCCACGCATTACTGAATCCGTGCTGATTTCTGTGTCCGCCAAGATCTCCTTTGCTGCCTCTGCCTTTCTGGATTCCGGTTCAGCCGGTAACTTCATCGACGCCTCACTGGTGAACAAGTTCAACATCCCTGTGGTTCCTTTGCTGAAGTCCATCTTCATCTCCACAGTTAATGGAGAGAGACTCGACGGCATGGTGGAGTTCCGTACAGAACCCCTCCAGATGAACATCGGAGTCCTGCATTCCGAGCGATTGCAGTTTTTCGTGTTACCCCATTGCACCTCAGAACTCCTCTTGGCTCTGCCCTGGCTCCAGCGCCATTGTCCCGTTCTGGATTGGACCTCCGGAGAGGTTCGAAGCTGGGGTCCGGCTTGTTTCGGCAGATGTCTCAAGCCAGTACGAGGCAAGTCTGCACCTGTTATTTCTCCTCCTCCCGGTCTGCCTAAACCATATGCGGATTTTTCAGACGTTTTTTGCAGAAAACAAGCGGAGGTGTTGCCTCCACATAGGCCATATCACTGCCCCATTGACTTGCAACCTGGCACTATGCCGCCTAGGGGAAGAATCTATCCTCTCTCCCCTCCAGAGACTCTAGCCATGTCAGAGTATATCCAGGAGAACCTGCAGAGAGGGTTTATCAGGAAATCCTCTTCACCTGCCGGAGCAGGATTCTTCTTTGTTGCTAAGAAGGACGGCACCCTTAGGCCTTGCATAGACTTTCGGGGTCTCAACAGCATTACTGTAAAGAACCATTATCCTCTTCCCCTGATTACGGAACTCTTTGACCGGTTACAAGGCGCCAAGTACTTCACCAAGTTGAATCTCAAAGGGGCCTATAACCTTATTCGCATCCGAGAGGGTGATGAGTGGAAGACGGCTTTTAACACCCGAGACGGGCATTTTGAGTACTTACTCATGCCTTTCAGACTCTGTAACACTCCAGCGGTCTTCCAGGAGTTTGTTAACGACATTTTCCGAGACCTGCTCTATACCTGTGTCGTGGTCTATTTGGATGACATCCTCATCTTCTCTACTAACTTGGATTAACACCGTGCTCATGTCCGCTTAGTACTCTCCCGTCTCAGGAAGAACCGCCTCTACGCTAAATTTGAAAAGTGCTTGTTCGACTGTACCAGTCTTCCCTTCCTGGGCTACATCATTTCCGCCAAGGGACTACAAATGGATCCTGCCAAACTGTCTGCCATCCTGGACTGGCCTCGTCCCTCTGGCCTTAAGGCCATCCAGCGATTCCTCTGATTCGCAAACTATTATAGACAGTTCATCCCGCATTACTCCACCCTTGTGGCACCAATTGTAGCCCTAACCAAGAAGGGGGCTAACCCGAAATCTTGGCCTCCCCAGGCCGAGAAGGCCTTCAGCGCTCTTAGATCTGCCTTTGCCACCGCCCCAGTTCTATCCAGACCGGATCCTACTAGGCCGTTCTACCTGGAAGTAGACGCCTCCTCCGTTGGTGCTGGTGCTTTGCTCATGCAAAAGACTCCGAGAGGCGAGTCGGTTACTTGCGGGTTTTTCTCTAAGACTTTCTCTCCCGCTGAAAGAAATTATTCTATTGGGGATAGAGAATTACTCGCCATCAAGCTGGCCTTGGAGTAGTGGCGGCACTTACTTAAAGGATCGGTACATCCCGTGAACATCTACACGGATCATAAAAATTTATCATACCTCCAGTCTGCTCAGAGACTAAATCCCCGCCAAGCTCGCTGGTCTCTATTTTTTGCCAGATTTAACTTCCGGATCCACTTTCGTCCAGCGAGCAGGAACTTCAGGGCCGATGCCCTCTCTCGTTCTTCTGATGTTACAGGAGAGGAAGTCAAGCCAAAGCACATTGTGCCCCCGGAATGTCTGGTCACCGTGGCACCTGTAGACTTGCGTAACCTCCCTCCCGGAAAAACCTATGTTTCTCCCCGTCTTCGCCTAAAAGTTCTTAAGTGGGGACATTCTTCTCTGTGCCAGAGACAAAACCTCTCGCCAAAGACCCGCCGGCTTTCTCCAGCCACTTCCCATACCAGAGACCCCTTGGTCCAATATCGCGATGGACTTCGTTACGGACCTACCTCCGTCTCACGGGAAAGCTATAATTTGGGTCGTCGTAGATCGCTTCTCAAATATGGCGCACTTCATCCCATTGCCAGCCTTACCATCCGCGCCTCAGTTGGCCAAGCATTTCCTCCGACACATCTTCCGGTTACACAGCCTGCCTTCACATATTGTCTCCGATAGAGGAGTCCAGTCTGTGTCCAAATTCTGGAGGGCTCTTTGTGGACGGCTTAAAATCAAGCTGGATTTCTCTTCTTCATACCACCCCCAAACCAACGGACAAGTGGAGCGGGTCAATCAAATCTTGGGCGGCTACCTTTGCCTCTTCGTTTCCTCCCGTCAAGACGATTGGGTCGACCTCCTCCCGTGGGCGGAGTTTTCCTATAACCACAAAGACTCTTCCGCCACCAACAAGTCTCCCTTCTTCGTGGTTTACGGTCGTCATCCTCTGCCTCCTCTGCCGATGTCCTCCTCCTCCGGTGTACCTGCAGTGGATGACCTGGTGCAAGACTTTTCTACCATCTGGTGTGAGACGCGCCTGTCCCTCTTACAGGCCTCATCCCGCATGAAAATCCAAGCGGACAAGAAACGTCGGCCTCCTCCTTTCCTGGTTCCTGGGGACAGAGTTTGGCTCTCCTCCAGGTACATCCGCTTCAGGGTTCCTAGTTACAAGCTTGGTCCTCGTTACTTGGGACCCTACAAGGTCAAGAAGAGGATCAATCCTGTGCGTTACCAACTCCATTTCCCTTCCTCCCTTAAAATTCCCAACTGTTTTCATGTCTCCCTCCTCAAACCTGCGGTCTTTAATCGCTTTTCCCCCAAGAACCTTCCTCCCACGCCTGTATCCGGTACCTCGGATGTCTTCTCCGTTCAGGAGATATTGGCCTCTAAATTGGTCAGGGGGAGAAGATATTTTTTGGTGGACTGGGAGGGCTGCGGTCCTGAAGAGAGATCCTGGGAGCCAGAGGAGAATATCTTGGACCGCAACCTCATCCTCAGGTTTCTGGGTACCAAAAAGAGGGGGAGACCAAAGGGGGGGGGTACTGTAACGCTGGAGCAGGGACTGGAGCGCTCGCGGCGTTCGTCCCTGCAGAGTACCCCGGTCAGACTCTCTGACTGGGGACACTCCGTCCCTGCCTCCGTCGGGGACGCGGTCCGCGCTGCGAGGTGTCCGCGCGCGCGTCCGGCGTCCCAGGTCCACTCACCTGTGCCCGGTCCGGCTCTCCTCCGCTCCCCGCTCACGTGGTTCCCGGGGCGCACGTCCCTGCACCATAGGGCGCGCGCGCCGGCTGTTTGAAATTTAAAGGGCCAGTGCACTAGTAATTGGTGCCTGGTCCAAACCTCCCTTACTGTTTCCTATATAAGTGACCTGCCCCTTCCTGCACTTTGTTGCCTCAGTGCCCTAGTGAAAGCGTTATTTGTGTAATCCCTTGCCTGTTGCCGAACCCTTTGCTAACGATTGCCGCCTCTGAACCTGTGCTGCCTGCCCTGACCTTTGCTACGTCTGACTACACCTCTGCCTGTCCCTTTTGTACTACGCCTATCTCAGCAGTCAGTGTGGTTGAGCCGCTACCGGAGGACACGACCTGGTAGTTACCGCCACAGCAAGACCATCCTGCTTTGCGGCGGGCTCTGGTGAAAACCAGTAACTACTTAGAACCGATCCTCCGGTACGGTCCACGCCATTCCCTCACTGACACAGTGGATCCACTCCCTGCACCGCTCCTGCTACCAGTCCGGATCCTGACACTTGGTTGTTGGTGGTGCCTGAACACCGCAACCCCTCGCAGTTACTCTTGCTGGGTGCAGGAACGGGCCCTGCTGCTAAAATATCCATACAAATTTGAAATTGCATGTACTTGTCATACAGGTGCAGAAAAATTGGGCCTTGGTTGTTGATGGTGCCTGAACACCCCAACCCCTCACAGTTACTCTTGCTAGGCACAGGGACAGGCCCTGCCATTAGAAATTAGATACGAAATTGAAATCACATGAACTTGTCATACATGTGGAGAAAAATTGGGCCTTGGTTGTTGGTGGTGCCTGAAAACCGTAACCAAGCCCTCGCAGATACTCTTGCTGGGTGCAGGAAGGGGACCTGCTTGTAAGAATAACTTACAAATTTGAAATTGCATGTGCTATACAGGTGCCAAAAATTGGGCCTTTGTTGTTGGTGGTGCCTGAATACTGTAACCAAGCCCTTGCAGATACTCTTGCTGGGTGCAGAAACGGGACCTGCAGGTAAGAATTGCATACAATTTTAAAATGGCATGTACTTCTCATACAGGTGCAGAAAAATTGGGCCTTGGTTGTTGGTGGTGCCTGAACTCCCCAACCACTCACAGTTACTCTTGCTGGACACAGGGACAGGCCCTGCCATTAGAAATTAAATACGAAATTCAAATCGCAGGAACTTGTCATACATGTGGAGAAAAATTGGGCTTTGGTTGTTGGTGGTGCCTGAATACCGTAACCTCTCGCAGTTACTCTTGCTGGGTGCAGGAACGGAACCTACAGGTAAGAATTACATACAAATTTGAAATTGCATGAGCTATACAGGTGCCTAAAATTGGGCCTTTGCTGTTGGTGGGGCCTGAACACCGTAACCAAGCCCTCGCAGATACTCTTGATGGGTGCAGGAACAGGACCTGCTGGTAAGAATTACATACAAATTTGAAATTGCATGAGCTATACAGGTGCCAATAATTGGGTCTTTGCTGTTGGTGGTGCCTGAACACCGTAACCAAGCCCTCCCAGTTACTCTTGCTGGGTGCAGGAACGGGACCTGCTGGTAAGAATTACATACAAATTTGGAATTGCATGTACTTGTCATACAGGTGCAAAAATATTGGGCCTTTGGTGTGGTTGGTGCCTGAACACTGTAACCCCTCACAGTTAGCAGGGCACAGGGACAGGACCTGCTGTTAAAAATGACATACGATATTTAAATTGTATGCACCTGTCATACAAGTGCAGAAAAATTAGGTCTTGGGGGTTGGTAGTGACCTAAACCAAAAACATTGTTGGAAGCTAGCAGAATCAAGGTAGAGGAATAGGATAGGCAGCATATGCAGTCTTCAAGGAATGGCAAACCCCTAGCAAATTCAATCAGTTACATCAGCATCAGGGGCTTGATAGCTCTTGTTGATCCAGGAATGGTTCAATTTGATAAAACTCAGCTGGTCAACAGAGTCTGTGGACAGACACACCCTTTTGTCCGTCACAAAACCTCCAGCAGGACTGAACGTCCGTTCGGAAAGCACGCTGAAAGCAGGACAGGCCAGTAGCTCCATTGCATATTGAGCAAGTTCTCGCCAGTGGTCCACCCTCAAAACCCAGTAACCCAATGGATACTGAGCTGGAAAGGTCTCCAAGTCTGCTCTTGCGCCTAGATAATCATGCACCATATGATGGAGACGCTGCCGATGGTTACTTAAACCTTAACAGCCCTGGGTCCTGCTGAGGACAAAAGAACTGTTTAAATGCATCAGTCAGCCGGCCGCCTCATCCACCGCTCCTTCTTTGGCTGAACGATGCCTCAGAAACACGTCCAGAGAATGTTGACCTCCCAGTGTCTGGAAAGGTGGTACACAAATTTTTTTTCACGGCCTCCTTAAGATGTTTCATCCTCTGCTCCCTCTGCGAAGCCAGGATGAGCTCTGCAACTTTACCCTTGTAACGTGGATCAAGAGGGGTTGCCAACCAGTAATTACCCCTCTCCTTGATAGCACGAATCCTCGGGTCCTTTCGCAGGCTTTGCAGAATCAGGGAGCCCATGCAACATAAGTTGGAGGAGGCATGAGCTTCTGAGTCCTCTGGGTCACTAAGGATGACATTGTCAGCAGGAGCAACCTCTCCCCTACCACGTACAACTCCTGGGGTTTCTAGGGAATCAAAACCATCCCTTGAAGACTGCTGTATGCTATCCTCTACAGCCATGCTGCAGAAATCCTCATCCCCCTCCTCCTCTTCCTCCTGTGTGTTTTGTGGCCCTGCAGGAATGATATCTGCATAAAGGGGACCTTGTGAGGAAAGGAAGTCCTCCTCTTCCTCCCGCTGTTCTGCCTCAAGTGCCCTGTCCATGATTCCATGCAGCCTGTGCTCCAGCAGGTAGACTAGCGGGATAGTGTCACTGATGCATTCATCGTTCCGGCTCAGCATCCTTGTGGCCTCCTCAAATGGTGACAGGACGATGCATGCATCCCTAATCAAGAGCCACTGGCGTGGTGAAAAAAAGCCAAGCTCCCCTGACCCTGTCCTTGTGCCATACTCATACAGGTACTCATTGATGGCCCTCTGCTGCGTGTGCAGCCGCTGCAGCATTGCCAACGTTGAGTTCCACCTGGTGGGCATGTCACAAATGAGGCGGTTGGTGGGCAGGTTGAATTCCCGTTGAATGTCAGATAAGCAAGCAATGGCATTGAACAAAAGGCGGAAATGGCCACAGACTTTTCTGGCCTGCCTCAGGAGATCTTGGAAGCCCGGGTATCTGCTCAAGAAACGCTGCACCACTAGATTCAGAACATGTGCCAAGCATGGAACGTGTCAAGTGTCCCTGTCGGAGGGCGTAGAGAAGGTTGGTGCCATTGTCACATACAACCCTTCCTGGCTCAAGCTGTCGTGGCATCAACCATCTCTGAGCCTGCCCCTGCAGAGCTGACAGAATCTCTGCACCGGTGTCTCTCCTATCCCCCAGACAGACCAACAGAAGCACAGCATGGCATCTTTTAGCCTGACTGCTTGCGTAGCCCCTTGAACACTTAGGGAGCACTGCTGCTTCAGAGGTCAATTGAGCAGAAGAGGACATGGAGGAGGAGGAGGAGGTGGTGGAGTAGCCAGATGTGGCAAAACCAGCACCAGGTTTTTGGAGGCGTGGTGGCAAAACAAGCTGCAACACCAAACCCTGTCCTGCATCCTTCCCAGCTGCCAGCAGAGTTACCCAGTGCACCGTGAAAGAAATGTAACTTCCCTGTCCATACCTGCTGGACCATGAGTCAGCAGTAATGTGCACCTTCCTGCTGACCGCTTTGTCCAATGAGGCCAAAATACTACCTTCCACATGAGGGTAGAGAGCGGGATCGGCCTTACGCGAAAAGAAATGCCTTTTTGGGCCTGCCACTGTGGTGCAGCACATTACACAAATTTGCCAAAGGGAGCCGAGTCTACCAGATGAAAAGGCAGCAACTGTAATGCTAGCAATTTGGCCAAGCTAGCATTGGGACTGGCTGGGCCAGTATTTCTTTCTACGGTTCAAAAACTGGGGTAGTGAAATCTGCCTGCTGCTCAAATCAAGCGGTGGTGTACTGCTAGCAGATTGGGTGCAAGTCTCTGTGGCACTCATTGCTATACCATCATCCCTCTCAATGCTGGTATTTGAGAAGGCATGAGGTATAGTAGGGTTAGATATCACAGATGAGGAGCAAGGTGATGAATGCTTGTTTTGATCTGGTGCCTCTTTTAGGTGCTGCATGGCAGGTCGTCATATGCCTTGTCAAGCATGTGGTGCCCTAGCCACGCTTGAACCGCTTTAGAGAGATGTTGCAAACAGCAACGCTGCAGTCTACTTCACAGGTGCTGAAAAAAGCCCACACTAATGAACTTTTGGGAGTTTGCGGAGATTTTGCAGCACCCTGCAACTGTGGAGCTCTGTGCTGTGATGCAATAGGTTGGCTACTGCTATGGCGGCCCCTGGAGCACATGCTGCCTCGTTGGAGTTGTGCGTCCTCCTCATCCTCCCCCTCCTCCTCTATCCTGTCAGGCAACCAAGTACAGTCAGTGACCAGATCATCCCCTCCCTCCTTGTCACTGGAGCAAACCTGGCAATATGCTTCAGCTGTGGCAACATGACTGCTGTTTTTTTGTCCGTCATTGTCACCCCCTCTCTCTAGGCTCATGTTATTCCCTTCATCAACCTTCGAACCAACATCACAGCTTTCAAATTGCTGCACATCCTCCAGCAGCAACACTTACTACTTTACATTGTAGCAAAGTTGTCACAAGAAAAGATATAATAAAATATTTTCAAAAATGTGAGGGTTGTACTCACTTTTGTGAGATACTGTAAATCTAGAACATGTGTTGGAGAAGTAAGTCTGAACCTATACCCATATTTTTAACTTTAATTTTTTTAAACCTGCACAATAATCAGGCCTTTCTGGTACAAGATTGGAGACCGCAATCACAAAATTATCGGCACTAAGCCAAATGCTCAGTCAGCTACATATCTCCTAAACAACCTATCCAGATCCCATTACAAACAATCCCCCACCTTACACCTACTAAAGATATATATGCCAGCAATTTGGAAAAAAATAAATCTACTCCTATCCTTTCTCTAGATATCCAGAATGATTGAGCCTCTATCGCTCAAGCGGAGCTCCATGGGACAGTGCAAAGGGCTCCTGTTCTCTCTCCCCTCTGTTCCTACAGGTTGCCCTGTGAGACAGAAACATCACCCTTATTGGCTAATTTGGGCGGGCTTATGCAAATAGAGGGTATAAGAGCTGTTGTTTTTCCTAGCAGCCGCCTGAGAAAATCCCGCTGGAAAATGGAGCGCTGCGTCTGCTCCCACCCACACCTTCTTTTTTCAATATGTTTGTTACTGTGTTTAACCACTTTAGCCCCGGAGGATTTGGCTGCTCAATGACTAGGCTCTATTTTGCGATTCGGCACTGCGTGACTGTAACGGACAATTGCGTGGTCTTGCGACGCTGTACCCAAACAAAATTGACATCCTTTTTTTTCCCACAAATAGTGCTTTCTTTTGGTGGTATTTGATCACCTGTGTGATTTTTATTTTTTGTGCTATAAACAAAAAAATATCGACAATTTTGAAAAAATAACTATTTTTCACATTCTTTTTTATGAAATTCTCAAAAAAAAATGTAAAAATCAAAATTTTTTAACATTTTAGGCCAATTTGTTTTCTGCGACATATTTTTGTTAAAAAAAATCGCAATAAGCATATTTTGATTGGTTTGCGCAAACATTATTGCGTTTACTAACTACGGGAAAGATTTATGTCATTTTTATTGTTTTTTTTTTACTAGTAATGGCGGCGATCTGCAATTTTTTGCGGGACTGAGACATTGCGGCGAATAGATCGGACCCCTAACTGACATTTTTGACACTTTTGGGGGTACCAGTGACATTACTACAGTAATCAGTGCTAACAATATGCATTGTTACTGTAAAAAATGACACTGGCAGGGAAGGGGTTAACAATATGGGTGTCCCTAGGGGCGTGATTCTAACTGTCAGTGGGCGTGGCTTGTGAAGTCATCACAGAGACATGCGATCCTTTATAGCAGGATCACATAGCCTCTGTGATCACTTCTGTGATCACTTCAGGGATAATGATAGACGGCTGTGTTTACATCAGCCATCTGTCCTTCTCTCTCAGCTGCGGGAGATCGCGAGTGGCCGACGGCCATCAGAGCCGCCGGTCACACGCACTGGCTACCCGGCTGACGAGCGGGGGCAGGAACTGGCGGCAGGAACTGGCGGCGCGTGCTCGCCCCCTAGAATCTCCTGAGCTAGCGATGTAGTACTGTGTCGGTTTGCCCAGGAGCAGCTGCCTGCCGCAGTAAATCTGCGGTGGGCGGTCGTTAACTGGTTAATAGTGGGGTTTGTCATCCAGTTCAGTTCTGGATAGATGTGATATTATTAGTAAATAAAATGAATTATGGTCATTATAATTATTATATAACTTTAAGATTAAAATCTATTGCTTTTATGGATTATTATAATTTAATTTGGGTTAACCCTTAATAAATACCTTGGCCAAATAACCCATGAAATAAAAGTTGTGTTTGTCTCTTTATTTCAGGTTTTATCTTTAGTCCTTTGTACTGTTTCATGACATTTTGAAAATGGGGAACCCCGTAGCAACTATCCATAATACAGTAGAGAAATTCAGGAAAAACTTGCCATGCATCAAGTTCTACTCAGTACAAGAACATGCTTACTATTCACCCAGCCTAAACATTGTGTTTGTCTGATAAGCACTGTGAAGACATTCAAATAGGCCCCAGAATGTACTTCATTTATAATACATGGGTAGTTAGAAAACAGGCTCTAAGTCCTTGCATGAAGGATAACATGGCTATCAGAAATGCAATCTTTAAATACTTTTTTTGCTGATTTAACTTAATCATTTTTGATTGACAGCTGTGAAAGCCTTTTCACAAAATAGTATGTTAGTATATTTTTAGAGTAAACTGAATATATCTCTTGCTGGCTGTTTTCTGGCATGTTTACTTAGAACAGGCACAAGCAATAAATATGCATTTTTTTTTTTAAGGTTGGGTAGATTCAGAAGGTCTGCCCTTACATCTGTTCAGAGCTTTAGTCTCACAGCAGCCATATGATGATGATACGTTTGGGAGCCTCTGACCAGTAATATTGTCTTTAGAAAAGGCTTATTCCACTACATATAATGTATGTACAGATGGAACAAGCTTAATTAAATAAAAAGGTATGGTGGTAGTTACAAGCTCGTTATCACCTGCACAATATAAGCAACATTCACTTGGGGAGACACTTCATCTTGTGCATTTCAGAACTTTTCCAAAATAAAAAGGCATTTACAATCTAAATAGAAATCTCCCATCTGATTTAGCCATCTGTTTTGCCTCCAGTTTCCACAAGTCTAAATTTCACCAGTATTAGTGATCTGGTAACATGATTTAAAATTAATTTAGAAAGTGAGGCATTATTGGTACCTTCACAATGCAGGTGATTTGTGAATTAGATCACTTTTCCGCAGTCCAATGTTTTACCAAGGCAATTTCTTCAGAGGGCATGTTGGTCCAGAAGCCACCACAGTGAAAAATACTATGGCACAGTGGCATGTACCTGTGAGGAGCCCCAAGTCATGTGTTTATTTTACACAGACTGCAGGAGCATAAGTTGGATCAATTGCGTTCCTTGGACCCAATGTGCTGAGTCCTTTTATTGCTTCAGATCATCTCTCTTATTTGGGTGAAATAAATAATTCATACATATACTCTTCTTGTATACTGCCTTGCCATGAACTGTGTTGTACACTCAAATTAAAGTAAAATTGTGTTCATAAGCCTACACTAACACATTGTGTGGAGCTTTTACCAATAAATCTTTGCACCTTTTCCTTTGTGATTCTAACAATGAGGTCAATAGACAAATTACAATTGTAGCAAGGTTTCCAGGCCTGTGGCCTAATGTGGGTCTGCCATTAGTACCGGTACTCTCTCTAGCCTACATGAGCTGTGACCCTGGGTGTGACAACTGAAGCAGCAACAACTCCGGCATCTTTGTTTGTGGTTATTTGATTTAAAGGGGATGGGAGAAGGGAATGAGTGGGATACTCCTTGAGGCTTGAACTAATTATGTGTGGGTCTTTACGCCTGAAAAATGCCCGTTGGCACTTCCTTGACGCCAGCCGACACCAGCCAACGCTCACTAATACTGTAAATATCCTGTAGAACACAGAAGTGCTGAATCCTCGACTATTAGTCCAGAAGATCCAGGACTGAGAACTGTAGAACTCCTGACACTGTTGTGCTGTAGAAGTCACTGAATACTGTCCCCCGCTTTGACTAGCTTGAGGTAGTATGAAGTAGAACTCTGTATAGCTGTACTTGCAACTGACACACTCTGTACAGTTCAGGGCCCAACCACAGGTCCCCCCTTAACTTGAACTCTTCAGGGTCCACTGACTATGTATCCCCTCTGTAGCTTCAGGGTCCTCAACCTAGGTACCCCCTTTACAACTAGCAGGCACTGGATCCTAGAACCTCTTCCGGAGTGGTCCTTTCTAACTTCAGGCAGACCCCCAGGGGCAATCCTCAGTACTCACGACCTGTGTAGGCTTTCCTGGGACTGGACCCCTCTCTCTATCTCCGCAGGCTCTCGGCACACCGGATCCCCTCAGCTCACTCAGCACGCACTGGACACTCAGGCAACACCCTGAGACATCCACCTTCCTCAGACAGGAGAAGAGACAGACTCTCCTTCCTGGGACTCTGCTCCCACCAAAGACATTGTGTCATGTGCCACCCCCAAACTTATACCCACTCCCAGAATCCTTTGCAGCACAATCTGCCTCCTGGGGTAGTTACAAGCCTGGATGTGCCCCCTGATTGGGTTTCCTCCACTGTCCTATGAGAAGCCTCTCACAGGAGCCAGTGGGAGACTCCCCCTTCAGCAGGCACACCTGGAAACCATGACACCCTGACTATTAAATCGCAGCCCCGCTGTTAGGCAGACAAGGCCCACTATATCTTTACCTAGCACCTACCTGTAGAGTGCTACACAATGTATATGGGTGACTACATGGTTTTAGATATATGGAATTTGCCCCTAATTTTGCAAAATCGAATCAAAAGGAACAGGCTTTTCTATACACTGATGCAGTCATTAATTTGTGGATGCTGAAGGTTAAAATTATGGACGCTTTACTGTATATACAATTTTTGTGGCGACTGGAACTAGAGATGGGTTTCTAAAAATGTATTATCTGGAGGTTTAATGCTGCATTATTTCCTAAATGATGATCTGCTTTATGGTGGGCTGAGGATCAGCTGACTAACATGGATTTGTTACCATTGCAAACATCCTAGAGAGCCATTGATATGAAATCCCATCACACATACAAGATTAATTTGTGTTAGCCTGTCACCAGATGAGTTTGTCACTGTTGCAGCATCTCAGCAGATGCAGCTTGTCATTAGCCTGGCACCAGATGCAGCTTCCTACTGTAGCCTGCAACCGCAGCCATCAGATGCAGCTTGTCGCTAGCTGTCACCAGATGCAGCTTGTCACTAGGTGTCACCAGATGCAGCTTGTCACTGTTGCAGCCTACCTCCAGATGTAGCTTGTCACTGTGGCAGCCTGCAACCAGATGCAGCCCCTCATCCTGCTAGCCTGTCACCACAGCACCAGATGCAGATTGTCACTTTTTAGGAACTTGTAATTGTGTGGTTTTCTAAATGCAGTGAAAAACTTACAATTTGCAGCCTCTCCCAAGTGCTACAGAACCCAGCATTCAGGAGCGGTAAATCCGACATATGCATAGTTGGTCTTATACTGTAATCACTGCTGTTGGGTCTGCCTTCTCACATTTCATGGGACTGAACTCCATCCTATAAGATGTGAGAAGGGGGACCCAAAAGCGGTGATGCAGGGCTGGGGCGGTGAAATGAGAAGATGTATTCTCTCTGCTCGGCCGCCGCACCTCCTTCAGTGAAGCCAGCGCAGTCCGGCTGCAAACAGGGCATGGAGCGGCACAGGTCTGCATCCTATGGGTTGAGCTCGGGACTTTAGTGTATGAACAAGACTTCTTATTAGTGCTGTTTCTGCTGGATAAATAGAAATTATATATCTTCCACTTTTTTTTTCGTAAAGATATGGCATTCGCCTACATATTAATGGGATATTTACAAAACTCAAGTTCTCACAATGTTTAAAAAACATGGTTTTAAAATATTTTTAATTTAATATTTTTAATATAGGCATCTTTAGGCACATTTGCTTTTGCAGACCTCAATTATCCTGTTGTGTTTTGAATATCTTACTGAATGGGATCTAAGGTGGATAGTAACATTTTTGTTATACGTGTATAGTGGTATACTGTATATCTACCTGGACCTTGTTGTTCAGTTTCTGTATTTGCAAGCCAAGATATACCGTATATAGTTTATCAGCATCTAAAAAATCAGTATTTGATGAATTTCAATAAATTAGATGTTTTTGCTATCTGCACCTGCAAAACCTGGAATTTTCTATACAAATATGCTTTCCATACCTGTTGGAACAACTCCTTCATATTCTGACTTGCTTTCTACATCTAATAATAATACATTTGTGGCACAAAACCCATTGTATAGTGTAACTACTAATGTGAACATTAAAGTGTTGGCACAACCTATGAAGCTATTATTGGACATCGGCACTGCAGAGGGTATACGTTTGCCATGTGCCTGCTTATAACACATTTCAAATGAAATTACTTTCATGCAGTGTAGAAACACAATAATTGTTTTGTCCAACATGTATGGCCTGCAGTACTAACAAAGTTGTTACATTGCTGGTTGAAAAATCTGAAGGCTTTTGTGAATCATTAATTTCCCTAATTTTGCCTTACATCTTAGCAATTAGTGATGTAAATCTCCAAAATATTGTAGAAGAAAATGTAGAAGAAATCAGTAGTAAAAGAAAAGACCCAACACCTCAACAGCAGGGGAAGAGGTAGTCTACTAACATTGTTGAGAATAACTTCAGTCAACAACTTCATAGGTATAGTAAGCATGAAGAAATTAAAAATAAATGAGAAATAAGCTAAGACTTTAGAGCAATTGCAAAAATCACTGCAGTTATGAACAGTACACAATATACTACAGTTTAAAAATATAACAGAATAACTTTTCAATAGTAAAATAACAAAATATACATGAAAGGCATTTCTTTTTCGGTCAAATATCTTTTTATTCAATGTTTTGGAAAAGTTGCCTTACATCTTAGCAATTAGCAATTTAAAAAATACTGGCCGATTTTAAAATCAGACAGGACTTTAGCAAAGATCCTACCTAGACAACCTAAGTTTATATACCGGAAAGCTCCTGGGCTTAGGAATCGGCTAGTCCACAATGTGGTAGACTCACCTAAATCTGTAAAGATTTTCCCAGACCTGAAAGGATTTATAAGATGCAGGAAATGCTTAGCATGCAGAAACAATACATTACAACCAAGGAAGATAACTGAGTTTAGATCCTGTTTTAATAAACGGAAGTTCAAGATTAACCAATTGATCACTTGCTCCAGTACACATGTGACATATGTCATAGAGTGCCCTTGTCATAAACAATATGTGGGGAGAACCACAAGGCCACTGTATGTGCGAATAAGAGAGCATATAAAAAATATTAAAAAGGCTTCCCTAAGCATGGTCTATCAAGACATTTTCTGGAAGTACATAACAAAAATCCCAAAGGCCTACTATTCTATGGTATTGACACCATAAAAGCCCATTGGAGAGGAGAGAATAAAACCAGGAAGATCTCGAAAAACGAAACGAAGTGGATATTCCAATTGGAATCACTCCAGCCTGGCGGATTGAATCTTGACATAGATCTCAACTGCTTCATCTCCAACTATTGAAAATACATTCAGACTGCATAATATTTGGACTAGGGTGACTAATATACATCCCTTAATTAATATATAGCTCAGGCCTCAGGAAATATATTGGAACACGAGAGCCCCTTTTTCTTACATATATTTTTTTATTTACATCTACTACTCTATTTTAAATATTTTAAGTTTTATGTATACTATACTAAGATTGGTCCTATACAGCACCACTCTCTAGTTCCAAAGTTTACACTACCCTTAATGAATAAAATAACCAGAATTAGATGCCAAGATATCCACCTATGGACACACATGAGTAGAACATTTAAATACAATTTCAGGTAGGCCTCTATATAATACAATACCGGTGCGGTTTATTATATATAGCACTATGGACTATGCGATTTTCTGACTTTATATTGACAATTATTTGGGTGTTTAGAGTATTTTTTATATATTTTTTTATATATTTATATGATTATATTATCTACCTGAATATGATATTAGGTAATGTTTTTATATCACTCCACTATGTAGATTATAGGCAACATTATGAATTTATTAATCAAGTGTAGAGTGCCTACCAGACCACCGGGTATATGGAACATATTTATTTTTTCACTACCATTTTATTTTTTCACTACCACTTTAAGAGGACACATAATTTATTTATTTTAATTTCAACTGTAATTTAATTTTTGTATTGCTCCTTGTGGTTGTTATCACTTTACAGACATTGTCCCCTACGTCCAAACATATATATATATATATATATATATTTCTCTCATACTCCAGATCACTTTATTATTTATTCACTAACTAGCCTCTTATTGCACGTATTAATATTAAATAACCTTTAAATCCTTACATGTTTAGTACACATTACCAAGTATATTATATATTTCTTTATGCCATTTCACATATTCCTTTACATACTCACCAATTATACCTAACAATTTAATTCCCGTTATTTTTAATTGCACATCACCACCAGCTCTATAATATTAGAATTTTTAATTTTGGATTTTTTTTAAATCGAGATTTTAGCTAAATTCATTTTTAAGTTTTTTAGAATTACACTCTCCTTGATAATTATCCTTAATTACGACTCCTTTGCCCAAATTATTGTTATAAAATATGGATTAATACTCACGAACTACACAGGTAATCTGAAATGTATATAATTCCTCCTCTATTCAGATATTATTTTTATCTCCATATGGATGTAAATGCACATATACAACCATTGTGGAAAGCTTTTTTATGTTACACTAATTCACATAACACACACTATTTTTGCCCAGTAACTTCTGACCATTCAATCCCCCTATTTTTAGATTGGTCACATGCAATTTTTAGATTGGCCACATGTACATTTTAGAATAGGTTTTATCGATCTTTTCTGCCTAGCAACAGCCGACACGCTACGGCCGGATTGGCCATATTAAATAACATCTCATCTCCGGACCGGGTTGCCTGGTAACCACGCTATACTTAAGGAGACGGAGGCGGCGTGGTTAATGCTTCTCCAGATGACGTCAGTGAGACGAAACCGGTCGAGAGCGTGACCACGTCATTTCCGTCTACCGAACCCGAGGCTTGGAACGCACATCCGGCGGTTGGAACACACGCTATCTCTAAGCGTGCACCGCAAGAGAGGAGGTTGTGGCTCCTATGCCAGACGGGCATACATTTGAGTTTTACATATTGTGAGTACATGTCTCTTATTATAATAAAGCTGTTTTAAAAAAACAATTTTACACTATTGGAGGCTCCTTCCCTTTTCTTCTACATACCCGGGCACTGTACTGGATTTCTAATATACCTATTGAGCTGACATCTGTACAACTACTAAGGAGTGAAACCGAGGTCGGGGGAGATCCTGATTGCCAGTGTGTGGGAGCGATCCCCTAAAAATCGACCCGCTGTTTACCCCTGTAGGGGTAAGGGAATCTGGTAAGCGCAGGACCCCAGGCTCAGGGGAACACTTTTTCCTTCTGCCCACCCACCACACTTTGGGCATAGAGAAAAGAGCACTTCAACCACTATATACGGATTTCACTTATTTAGGACTCTTTCTGGATTTTCAGTCACCGAGACTGCACATGTGCTTGGATTCTTTGTTTGATAATTTAAACGGACACTTTTTCTATATATTTTTATTGTTCACTTTTTTTACTGCCATTTTTTGCACAGATATATATATCAAGGAATTCGTTCACTCTTGCACTTTTGCACCTATTTATTGGCAGTCATATATATATTATTAATTTTTTCACTTATATTTATTGGTATTTTAAGAGTATACTTACCAATTGTCATTTTATGGTCATACATGTATTATTAATTTCTCCACCTATATTTATTGGAACTTTTAAGAGCATACTTACTAATTGTCATTTTATGGTTACAAATTTATTATTGGACAATATTTAATCATTTTTTAGCACTTCACTTTTTGTATTCACTTTTGCACAATTTGCACTTATGAGATGTATTTGCTGATGTAATTTATATAGGATTTTATATTATGTTTAGAATTTACACATAGACCTGTTCTGACTTTATACAGGGGTGTCATTTGATATCAGATTTTAGTAGATCACACACAGATTTTAAAATGAATTTAATATACATATTTCCATATAAAATCCTACTAGAAGTATAGTAACCACAAACTATATTCCCAAAACACCCCACCAAGCAGCGCCAATCACTTCCTTCCTCTTTCATATCTATTCAAGTGCCCCCCTTTTTAGGGTTGCATTTTTGAAGTGGGCAGCAGCCAGGTGCGGTGTTAAATTCTACTTATATACCCCCCATCCTAAGCGCGGAATCTCATAGACCTCTTTATTTTCTTTACAAAATTACACATATCATTACAGAATAACCACATAATATGTGGGAGGAGATATTCTTAGGGGTATGGTTTAGGAGGGGAAAAGGAGAGGATTGTTCAATTGTCATCATGATTTATATCAAAGCTAAGTTGACATGAGGGCATGTGATGTAAAAAAAAGCAATAAAGAGGTAAGGATTCAATTATTTGCATAACATCCACATTCCACGAGGACAGCAAGGTTAATATCTAGAAACAAAATTTCGGGATCTAAGGTTATAGTTTGGGGAAGTGAGTCTTTAGAAGGATGCAATAATAGGGGAACATTCACTAAACTGAATTTGATTTTAGATATAGAAAAATATATGTGTATATGGACTTTAGTGGCACATAAAAAGCGGGAAAATCATTTGTATAAAATCAATAATTTTTATTTCAAAAATATTAATATTAAAAACAGAAAGGACAATACCCTAAAATGCATAATACTTAATCAGCATATACATAACGTTTTCACAGATTTGTGCAAGTAGTGTGATTTTAGATATACTCATAACTGGCTTTTATCTAGAAGGATTTTAAAAAGTGACAAACTCTATGAGCTACCCAGCAGGGCAACTAAGCTGGATTTTATTTTAGATATGCTTGTAACTGGCATTTATCTACAAGATTTTTAAAATTGACTGAATCCCTATTAGCTACTCAGGAGGACCAACTTGTGAGAACCTGTCCAGGCCTCTTTTGGTCAGATGTCATCAGGGACACCATCATCCTGTTCTAATTTAGAATTTGCACCTATTCCATCAAAGAAGATGGATGGCAATATTTTCAGTGTTTATAAACAGCTACTCCCGTTACCAAGAGGTAGTGGCATAGGATGTCCTTTTTAGGTTTTTAAAGGGGTCCTAGCAGTAAAGACAAGAAGGCCACCTGAACAGAGGTCCAGATATTAGAGTAGATATTAAAATAGGTTGTACCTTTTTTTTTTAAATGTATTTCATGTTAGTAGCATAACTGGGAAAAGCCTGTTTTTATTCTCAAAAGCAGTCAGAACTTTATTCTTTGCCTGTTGGTAATATGACCGGCTGTTCATTTGATGGTGCTACATGTAAGATGGAGTTATGATTGAGTTTATGCCCACACTCAGCCATGTCATGCAGTTCTGTATACACATGGAGTTATGCTCAAATTTTAAATTTGCCAATTTATGATGTGGGGTTGATTTACTAAGGCCCTGTTTATACCTGAGCGTTTTGGAATTGCGGGCAGAATCGGCCAAATCCCTTTAGGGACGCCCCCCCCCCCCCCGTAGGGATTTGGCTATTAATAATAATAATCTTCGACCTCATCTGGCTGTTGTTGGATGCCGTCCTTGTTTTTGCTAATAGGGTGACATGTAAATCTGCACTATTATTTATTGTCGTTGATGATTTCAAATAAATATTTGTTATTGGATGTATAATTAATATGTATTTTCTTAAGATAGGTCACTCTCTCATGAACATATAAAAAAGGCCCTGAGTCACTAGATGGTACTATACTTCATCTAGGCACCACAGATGCTTTCCTCAGGTATCGGACCGTTGCTGGCGTTGTCAGGCTGCCGAGGGGACCCTACTCCTCATCTTTTGATCCTGCCCATTGTTGACGAATTTCTGGTCGGGAATTCGGAGGATTACCCAGACATTTACTGACTATCCGATTCTAAACTATCCTGCCTTTTTCTTGTTGCAGCTTTCAGATATCCCAGCCTCTTCCTACAAGAAGTCGATTCTTAGGCATTTCCTTACCGCTGCCAGTTCCTGTATCCCCCTCTGCTAAAAGTGCTCGCCCCCCCCCCCCCCCCCACGGTTGCGAGTTGGGTGCATAGAGTGGAGGATATCAATAGGATGGAGGACCTGGTCCTGTTATCCCGACACCAACACGAGAAGTATGCAGCACTCTGGCAAAACTGGGACCTGTTTGTTGTATCTGAGGAGGGAGCTGCACTTTTGAGTACGCAGTCGCCCCCTACATAGTGCACTCGCCTCCCTGTCGAGGTCATCTCCTGTCGATCACCCTCTTTGCCTTGTGGTTGTCCATATTGCCCTCCCCCCACCTCCTTTTGCCTTTCCCTCTCCTCTCTGCCCCCATTAGTTTCACCCTCCCCTACTCTGCTCCATCTTTACTTACTTCCCTCTGTCCTTTTCTTTCTTTTTTTTCCCACTTTGACAAAGGAGGTCAAAATTACGGGTGGTGGAAGTTTGAGTTCCATCAATACTGCAATGTTGTTATTTGCAAGTATGTTTTCTGTTATGTTCATGTTTGACATTTAAATTGTATTGCTTGCATTTTCTTCAGGTTGTCTTACCTTCTCTGCCTTAATAAAAATCTTATATTTGAAAAGAGGCCCTGAGGAAGCATCTATGCGAAACACGTCAACCTTTTCCCTGGACTGTTATGTTTTGAAATATGTGGTGAATTATTCACACTATATATTACTACTATGAGAGATGTAACTTTACACTAGAGATTGTTATCCTATAGTATTTTCAATTTTAGCAATTTTATGTCTAATCAAGTTTTTGTGATTTTAAATGTTGGATTTTTCCCGGTACCAGTAAAGTCTGATTTTTTCTTTTCTTTTTGGTTTGAGGTGAAGCTTCCCTTTACAAAGAATACCCAAGCACCCAGTCACATGCAATAAAAAGAAAAAAAAATGCATTGTTTCTTTGCACATGATTGGATGATGGAAGTCAGCAGAACTCTCCTTCATTTACTAAGCTGTGGAGCAACTGCACCTGCAGAGTGCAACTTCCTTTAAAAAAGTGCACAGTCTATTTGCCTTAACCACTTAAGGCCCGGAGGATTTGGCTGCTCAAAGACCAGGCCCTATTTTGCGATTCGGCACTGCATGACTTTAACGGACAATTGCGCAGTCGTGCAACGCTGTACCCAAAGAAAATTGATGTCCTTTTTTTCCCCACAAACAGAGCTTTCTTTTGGTGGTATTTTATCACCTGTGCAATTTTTACTTTTTGCGCTATAAACAAAAAAAGAGCGACAATTTTGAAAAAATAACAATATTTTTCACATTTTTTATTTGAAATTCTCAAAAAAAAAGTAAAAATTATTTTTTTTTAACATTTTAGGCCAATTTGTTTTCTGCTACATATTTTTGGTAAAAAAAAAATCGCAATAAGCGTATTTTTATTGGTTTGCGCAAAAGTTATTGCGTTTACTAACTACGGGAAAGATTTATGTCATTTTTATTGTTTTTTTTTTAACTAGTAATGGCGGCGATCTGCGATTTATTTTGCCGGACTGCGACATTGCGGCAGACAGATCGGATCCTTGACTGACATTTTTGACACTTTTGGGGGTACCAGTGACATTACTACAGTAATCAGTACTATCAATATGCACTGTTACTGTAAAAATGACACTGGCAGGGAAGGGGTTAACTTTATTAGTGATCAAGGGGTTAAGTGAGTCCCTAGGGGCGTGATTCTAACTGTCAAGGGGCGTGGCTTGTTAGATCATAACAGAGACATATGATCCTACATAGCAGGATCGCATAGCCTCTGTCATGATCTAAGAGAGAATGACAGATGGCTGTGTTTACATCACGAGTGACCGGCGGACATTCTAGAGGCTCGTGGGCGAGTGACGTACCCCTACGTCACTTTGCCCAGGAGGGCTGACCGCCATAGTCGTGCGGCGGTCGGCAAGTGGTTAAGTAAATCAACCTCAGTACGTTAGTGATACTACTGGTCCTGTTTTGGAATATCTGCAAAACATAAGTTATATACAGTGCTTTGTGAAAGTATTCGGCCCCCTTGAACTTTGCGACCTTTTGCCACATTTCAGGCTTTAAACATAAAGATATAAAACTGTAATCTTTTTGTGAAGAATCAACAACAAGTGGGACACAATCATGAAGTGGAACGAAATTTATTGGATATTTCTTTTTTTTTGTTTAAAAACGTTTATTGAAAAGTTTTAAATACAACAAAGTGAAATAGCAGTTAGTATTAGAATTTTACAATGCATTAAATCTATGCATATTCGTCACAACAGAATAATATATAAAAATAACAGGATTCTCTTCTGGAACATGTGTGTGTTTTTTTTTCCTAAATAATTAAATAGAAAAAATAAAGGTATCAGAAAAATATCACATTATCAAAAATATCTTATGGATGGTATAAGTCTCAAATAATATCAAAGCAATCAACAGACCTAAGTGTGCTCTCCAAAATATGAGAAGCGTCATAGTTAGAGGTCTAACTAAATATCATCTAAATATCAAAAAAACATTTGACCTAAAATGGAACCCATGGTTTCTTTATAAGTGCTCCTTAATCTCATAATTTATTGGATATTTCAAACTTTTTTAACAAATAAAAAACGGAAAAATTGGGCGTGCAAAATTATTCAGCCCCCTTAAGTTAATATTTTGTAGCGCAACGATTTGCTGCGATTACAGCTGTAAGTCGCTTGGGGTATGTCTCTATCAGTTTTGCACATCGAGAGACTGAAATTTTTGCCCATTCCTCCTTGCAAAACAGCTCGAGCTCAGTGAGTTTGGATGGAGAGCATTTGTGAAAAGCAGTTTTCAGTTCTTTCTACAGATTCTCAATTGGATTCAGGTCTGGACTTTGACTTGGCCATTCTAACACCTGGATATGTTTATTTGTGAACCATTCCATTGTAGATTTTGCTTTATGTTTTGGATCATTGTCTTGTTGGAAGACAGATCTCCGTCCCAGGTCTTTTGCAGACTCCATCAGGTTTTCTTCCAGAATGGTCCTGTATTTGGCTCCATCCATCTTCCCATCACTTTTAACCATCTTCCCTGTCCCTGCTGAAGAAAAGCAGGCCCAAACCATGATGCTGCCACCACCATGTTTGACAGTGGGGATGGTGTGTTCAGGGTGATAAGCTGTGTTGCTTTTACGCCAAACATAACGTTTTGCATTGTTGCCAAAAAGTTTGATTTTGGTTTCATCCGACCAGAGCACCTTCTTCCACGTTTGGTGTGTCTCCCAGGTGGCTTGTGGCAAACTTTAAACAACACTTTTTATGGATATCTTTAAGAAATGGCTTTCTTCTTGCCACTCTTCCATAAAGGCCAGATTTGTGCAGTATACGACTGATTTTTGTCCTATGGACAGAGTCTCCCACCTCAGCTGTAGATCTCTGCAGTTCATCCAGAGTGATCATTGGCCTCTTGGCTGCATCTCTGATCAGTCTTCTCCTTGTATGAGCTGCAAGTTTAGAGGGACGGCCAGGTCTTCATAGATTTGCAGTGGTCTGATACTCCTTCCATTTCAATATTATCGCTTGCACAGTGCTCCTTGGGATGTTTAAAGCTTGGGAAATATTTTTGTATCCAAATCCGGCTTTAAACTTCTCCACAACAGTATCTCGGACCTGCCTGGTGTGTTCCTTGTTCTTCATGATGCTCTCTGCGCTTTAAACAGACCTCTGAGACTATCACAGTGCAGGTGCATTTATACAGAGACTTGATTACACACAGGTGGATGCTATTTATCATCATTAGTCATTTAGGTCAACATTGGATCATTCAGAGATCCTCACAGAACTTCTGGAGAGAGTTTGCTGCACTGAAAGTAAAGGGGCTGAATAATTTTGCACGCCCAATTTTTCAGTTTTTTATTTGTTAACAAAGTTTGAAATATCCAATAAATTTCGTTCCACTTCATGATTGTGTCCCACTTGTTGTTATGGGGGTGGTAGTGCGCTTCAGGGGCTAGGTGTTTTATAAATCTCTAAATTTGATTGGTGAGTGTGTATAAAATATGGGTGTGTGTGTCAATAAATACTATTTTGAGGAAAGTGCTGAGTGCTGAAATATTACAGATGTGCTATATTGTTGAAAAATTTATGAATCAAAGTGCGTAGTGTTACCAAAAAAAATCTGTGAAACCTCGATCGATATATATCAACTTGATATCCAAATACACTGACAGTGTTTGTTACACAAATTCAATGAATAAATATACCATCAATACCATACATCATCATAAAGGGGTGAATAAATCAGATAAATCGATCGATAAAAATTGGATATATATAGGTGCTCATTTAAAGTGCTGCATGCCTCCTACAATCACCTTATAAAATCTTCCAAAGTGCTCGCAATAAGTGAAACTAAAATGAATAAATACAGTAGAAATACATATATATATATATATATATAAAATCGTTTCCAAAAATAAAGTCCAAAGTGTTCCAAATTATAATAGGCGTTCTTGCTCTTTATGGGCGTGCTTAAATGTGAATAAAATGACTTAATGTCCTCCACCTTGTGTGTCACCTCTATGTGCACTAAACTCTCACCTTAAAGGCAAGAAAGATATGCCTCTGGTATATATCCAGACTATGGGTAGATGTTGCTCCCTTTGGCCTCTGTTCGTTTTGAATCCAGGTCACCGGTGCTATTTCCCCTTCAGTTAGAGTATCCTGGACTCCTATCCGTAGATGACCGATTCGGTCCACTTTCTTTGTACTATCCTCCTTGTTTGGCTCAAAAACAAAGGACTATCATGGTGCAGTAAATCTATACTTTTATTGCCATATACGTAGATATGCACTTACAGTGTTTAGAAGATCAATCAGCATAAACCACAACAACCGCCGCTGTGGAGATAGAGTTCCGTTCGTAACGTCACTTCCGGGTATAGGGCACAAGTGTCCCACTTGTTGTTGATTCTTCACAAAAAATTACAGTTTTATATCTTTATGTTTGAAGACTGAAATGTGCCAAAAGGTCGCAAAGTTCAAGGGGGCCGAATACTTTCTCAAGGCACTGTATTTTACATGCATAGGTAGTAGGGAAATTGCCAGATTCTAATGCTTAGTGATTCATGATATTATAAAAATCTAAAGTATTTATAGCATAAACAAAAATAAAATTAGGTGCGCTAACAAAATGTGAAATGTGGACTGCTGGAACAAAATAAACCCTGAACACTGGGGGCAAAGAATTATGGGAAATAAATAAGTGCACTGTCATAGAAATGAGGAAAAAAACTTTCACCTATGTGAACCAAAAATAATTGCTAAATAACTAAAGCATATGGTAAAATATCTGACATACAGAATATAAATGTAAATATGTGCTCATCAATTGTTAAAAAATCAAACTCTTTAGACAATGCACCTGTCTTTATAATAATTAACAGTAACAGTAACATATACTGTACCTATCTATTAAAGGGTTTTCAATAATGTAGACGTTCCTGAACTCATAGTATTACAATATGATATTCATCTCTAGTACCTCATTACAAAGTTTTGGTGCTAGAGAGTCAAGGGTACAAATTAAATATATCTCTTTATTACATAATCTGTTAAACCAGCAAATGATCCTCCACTTGGTAACTTTGTGATCACCCAAACGTTGAGATCCTCTGTGGATTTATTGTGTTTTAAAGTGAAATGTCTGGGGACACTATGATCTATGTCCCCCTGATCTTTTAACATGCTTTGCTCACTAAACCTCCTATACACTGTCCTAATAGTGTGACATACAGTATCTCACAAAAGTGAGTACACCCCTGACATTTTTTGTAAATATTTTATTATATCTTTTCATGTGACAACACTGAAGAAATTACACTTTGCTACAATGTAAAGTAGTGAGTGTACAGCTTGTATAACAGGGTAAATTTGCTGTCCCTTTAAAATAACTCAACACACAGCCATTGATGTCTAAACCACTGGCAACAAAAGTGAGTACACCCCTAAGTTAAAATGTCCAAATTGGGCCCAAAGTGTCAATATTTTGTGTGGCTACCATTATTTTACAGTACTGCCTTAACCCTCTTGGGCATGGAGTTCACCAGAGCTTCACAGTTTGCCACTGGAGTCCTCTTCCACTCTTCCATGACGACATTACAAAGCTGGTTGATGTTAGAGACCCTATGCTCTTCCAACTTCCGTTTGAGGATGCCCCATAGATGCTCAATAGGGTTTAGGTCTGGAGACATGCTTGGCCAGTCCATCACCTTTACCCTCAGCTTCTTTAGCAAGGCAGTGGTTGTCTTCGAGGTGTATGGAAGTAAGCAGAACTCTGTTTGGGGTCGGTATGATGTTGGAATACTGTCCTGCGGCCCAGTCTTCGAAGGGAGGGGATCATGCTCTGCTTTAGTAGGTCACAGTACATGTTGGCATTCATGGTTCCCTCAATGAATTGTAGCTCCCCAGTGCCAGCAGCCCCAATCTTTGACACTCCCACCACCATGCTTAACTGTAGGCAAGACACACTTGTCTTTGTACTCCTAACCTGGTTGCCGCCACATGCGCTTGATACCATCTGAACCAAATAAGTCTCATCAGAACACAGGACATGGTTCCAGTAATCCATGTCCTTAGTCAGCTTGCCTTCTGCAAACTGTTTGGGGGCTTTCTTGTGCATCGTCTTTAGAAGTGGCTTCCTTCTTCTACGACAGCAATGCAGACCAATTTGATGCAGTGTGCGGCGTATGGTTTGAGCACTGACAGGCTGACCTCCCACCCTTTCAACCTCTGCAACAATGCTGGCAGCACTCATACGTCTATTTCCCAAAGACAACCTCTGGATATGACGCTGAGCATGTGCACTCAACCTCTTTGGTCGACCATAGCGAGGCCTGTTCTGAGTGGAACCTGTCCTGTTAAACCGCTGTATGGTCTTGGCCACCATGCTGCAGCTCAGTTTCAGGGTCTTGGCAATCTTCTTATAGCCTAGTGCATCTTTATGTAGAGCAACAATTCTTTTTTCAGATCCTCAGAGAGTTTTTTGCCATGAGGTTCCATGTTGAACTTCCAGTGACCAGTATGAGAGAGTGAGAGCGATAACACCACATTTAACACACCTGTTCCCCATTCACACCTGAGACATTGTAACACTAACGAGTCACATGACACCGGGGAGAGAAAATGGCTAATTGGGCCCAATTTGGACATTGTCACTTAGGGGTGTACTCACTTTTGTTGCCAGCAGTTTAGACATTAATAGCTATGTGTTGAGTTATTTTGAGGGGACAGCAAATTTACACTGTTATACAAGCTGTACACCCACTACTTTACATTGTAGCAAAGTGTAATTTCTTCAGTGTTGTCACATGAAAAATATAATAAAATATTTACAAAAATGTGAGGGGTGTACTCACTTTTGTGAGATACTGTATATAACTAGATGTAGCTAATATCCCAAGTATAGTGGAGGATCTTCTTCAATAGGTGTAGTTAGTCTTTGCTATATGATGGCAATGATTGTACTAACGACTGCAAAAAATAATCAATATTTTTTTGTTAATCATTAGTGTGGCTCTCCATCAATGCTTTGATTGGTTTCCCTGTGTGATTATTCCTATCTTTATGCATTTTTGGAATATGGTAAAAAATATGGTGTTTTCAGGTCACCAGTCGCTTAGCAGGTTCCCAGTCACAGAAGTATAAGTGGCGAAAATAATTATTTGATCCCTTGCAGATTTTGTAAGTTTGCCCACTCACAAAGAAGTTGAGGGTCTATAATTTTTATCATAGGTATATGTTAAATGATAGAGACAGAATATTACCATATTAACCAAAATCCAGAAAAAACATATGATTTGTTAAAGAACACATGTTATAAATTGAGTTGCAGTTCAGTAAAATAAGTATTTGATCCTTAAGCAAAACATGACTTACTACTTGGTGGAGAAACCCTTGTTGGCAAGCACAGAGGTAAGTCTTTTCTTGTAGTTGGTTACCAGGTTTGCACACATCTCAGGAGGGAATTTGGTTCACTATTCTTTACAGATATTCTCTAAATCCTTAAGGTTCCTTGGCTGCCACTTGGCAACTCCAATTTTCAGCTCCATCTATACATGTTTTTATAGGATTAGGGTCTGGAGCCTGGCTAGGCCACTCCATTACCTTAATGCGCCTCTTTTCCTTAAACCACTCCTTTATTGCCTTGGGGGTATGTTTTGTGTCATTGGCATGCTAGAAGACCCATCCATGAACCATCGTCAGTGTTCTGGCTGAGGGAAGAAGGTGATGATCCAAGATTTTACGATACATGGCCCTGTCTATTGACCCCTTAATGCAGCAAAGTCAGCCTGTACCCTTATCAGGGAGCAGCCCCAAAGCATAATGTTTCCACCTCTGTGCTTGACTGTAGGGATGGTGTTCTTAGGGTCATAGTCAGCATTTTCATTCCCCTAAACACGGCAAATCGAGTTAATGCCAAAGAGCTTCATTTTGGTCTCATCTGCCCACAGCACTTTCTCATAATCCTTCTTTGAATCATTTAGATGTTTATTTGCAATCTTTAGATGGACCTGAACATGTGCCTCCTTGTGTGTGTGTGTGTGTGTGTGTGTGTGTGGGAAGCTTGCGGGCGATGAAGGATTTCAATTCATGGCGGCGTATTGTGTTACCAATGGTTTGTTTGTTGACTGTGCTCCTAACTGCCTAGAGATCAATGACAATCTTCTCCCATGTAGTTCTAGGCTGATCCTTCACTTTTGATCATCATCTGACTCATGATCATCCTTCCCCCATGAGGCAAAATCTTGCATGGAGATCCAGACTGAGAGCGATTGATGGTTATTTTGTATTTCTTTCATTTGCGAATAATCACTCCAACAGTTGTCTCTTTTTACCAAGCTTTTTGCTGATGGTCTTTTAGCCAATTCCAGCCTTGTGCAGGTCTACAATCTTGTCCCTGATGTCCTTTGACAGCTCTTTGGTCTTGCCCATGATAGTGAGGTTTGAACGGAAGAAAGAGATTCTGTGGACAGGTGCCTTTTATACACATAACGAGTTGTTGTTAGGAGCACATTCTAAAATTGACAGGACTAATTTGTGTACTACTTGAGCACATACTGTAGCGAGTCTGTGGGAGCCAGAATTATGGTTGGTTGGTAGGGGATCAAATACGCATTGTACTCACTGAACTGCAACTCAATTTATACCATTTTTATCATGTGTCTCTATCATTTAAAATACATCTGTAACGGATCCCCAAGACCTCGACCAAGTATTTCCGTCTTAGGTCTCCCGAATCCCACGTGATGCAGCGACTATGGCCCCCATCTTCCCCCCAAACATCAGCCTAAGCTCGATGAAGGGTAAAACAAAGACTCTTTATTCAACAACTCACTTCCTATATATACAGTCTTAGGTGCTTGATTATATCATGCAAATGTATTGTATACCGAACATAATTAACATACCTGGCCATCTGGACAGAAACAATAGGAGTGACACTGCAGGCTCAGTCAGGATTAGCATTATCATAATTGACTCAACAAACAACAAACCCAAAACATAGCCGAATACGCATTCCTAGAAATGTGAACACACACCACCTCTAAACAGATGAAAGCAGAAGACATAGGCTGAGACTTATGTCGTTAGCATCTGTTTAGTCTCTCATTGTGTGAAGTCCTTTGTTGTAATAGGCAGCTTAGGCCCAGAGTCTGTGTCTCTTGGGGTGACGTGGACTTGAATTCAAAGTAACATTACTCCAAGGGTCCCCCAGTATACACCCCCACACAGAGCCATGCTCCCCTACAAGCCAGGGCCCATAGTCTGTGGGCAGGAGGCTGGCCTCCACACTCCTCCAGTAGCCCATGGGGAACGTCCCAGCAAATGGACGTTCGTCACAACATCTATGAGAACAATTATAGACCATTCATTTCTTTGTAAGTGGGGAAACTTACAAAATCTGCAGGGGATCAATTATTTATTTTCTCCACTCTAGCACTCTGTTTCCAAAGTGTGTCTTGCCTCTCACTCCAACTCACAGACACCTGCTGGCTTTTTCCGCCTCCTTTCTAAGCCTTCTTTGTCAGTGGGTTAACCCTTTCAGGACCAAAGTCCCTGTAATCAGAGTTGGAGGCTCCAAAACTGCATTTAAATTTCCCCCTTAGGGGCGTGTCCAAGATGGCGACCGAAGCAGAGGTATAGTAAGAGCGCTCCCCTGACCTACCTAGCAATTATCCTGCTTTATGCTGCCCTGCCTATCCCTGACTTCTCTAAAGCACTCCGGTTGGTTCCTGGACCTGCTATGACCAGAGGGCACCCATCCTCAGTGTCCCCGAAATACGCTGCCCGCAACACCGACTGGTGCGATCGCTGGGCCTCGTGTGCCTTCCAATATGGCGACTCAGACTGAGGATGCAGACCCGGCGCTCCGAGAGAAGGACAACTTTGCTGTCCTAATGCAGGCAATCCCGACTTGTCAGACTACCTTAACGGGCAAAATAGACTCGGTGCAGCTGGACATCGGCCAGATCCGCAGAGATATAGACAATTTTAGAACAAGGTGTCGTGTGAGTGATGACGAAGACACGCCGCGAGACCACACGGCATCCCTCCAGCACTGCACACTAAGGTAAAGGCGCTGGAGTTTCGGGCGGAGGACTCTGAAAACCGCAACAGGAGGAACAACTTGCAGATCCTGGGTCTACCTGAGGTGTCTGAGGACCCGAATCCTGCAGCTTTCACTGAACAACTTCTTTATACTCTGCTTCCCCAGGCGGCCTTCTCACCATTTTTTGCGGTGGAACGCGCCCACAGGATGCCCGCGGCCCATGGAGTTCCTGGTGCCCAAACACGCACGTTCATCCTGCGGCTTCTGAATTTTCGGGACAGGGATCTGGTCCTATGGAAAAGCAGGAAGCTTGACTATCTACGCTTCGAGGGAGCCAGACTGATGATCTTCCCGGATTTCTCGGTTGAAACGCAAAAATTGCGCAAATCCTTCGATCATGTGAAACTTACCTTGCGGCAGAGAGGCCTGAAACATTGCATGTTGTTCACAACCCTCCTGGGGGTGCAGGACGGGGAAGCTCTTTGCTTCTTCACATCTCTGGAGGAGGCTGCTGCCTGACTGAAGCCCCTGCATAGACACTAGAACCTATTGGGAACAGTTATTCTACTCCTTGCTACCTCTTCCTCTGAGGGATGCTATTACTGATAAAATCTCTGCCGATGCTGAGATACTGTGAACCCTGAGAGATCTACTGAGGATTACACCTACTTCTTCTTTACAATTTATTTTCATCTATTATTTTTCTACTGTCTTCTGCGTTGATGGGGTTGTCCGGCTGCCCATACCAATACTTTTGACTGTGCCTGAGGGCTCTACCCTGGCTACAGCCTTCTTGTTGCCCATGTTTGGTTGTCCTGCATTTCTTGGAGGGTTAGGGAAAATATGTTGTTTAAAAGAATGGGTAGTGTCGCGCTCAAACATAAAGTGCTTGTGCAGATATTTAAACCTTAATTCAAAAATTAAAAATACATGATAGGTGACAATCTAAAAAATCAATCAATCTGTGCTCAATATTGTAAAGTGCAAACAGTCCATATGCAGCATCAAACAGTCCACATCTCTTTGGTGTCACACAAATTAGCAGAGACTTGATGTTAGTGCAGATTAACCTTCACCTCCACACTTCACCCAGTGATCTAGTAAGGTACTCCTTACCGGAAATATATGACCCCTTAATTATAGGGGGTCACATAGGCAATATCTCCACTCAGTACACACGATCCTCAGCTCCTCTGTTACACAGTGGGTAATCCAGCATCAAGCCCTTATAGTGTAGCTCGGATCAGGTGGAAAACATGGGTGGGACAAAAAGGAGACTCTCATGGTGCAGTACATCTAAACATATCGCTTTATTTAAAAAGTATTGCACTTACTCGAATCACCATAAAACAATCGCCTTTCTCATAAAAACATCCAGCGAGGGTTGTGAGCACTACCCTCGCTGGATGTTTTTATGAGAAAGGCGATTGTTTTATGGTGATTCGAGTAAGTGCAATACTTTTTAAATAAAGCGATATGTTTAGATGTACTGCACCATGAGAGTCTCCTTTTTGTCCCACCCATGTTTTCCACCTGATCCGAGCTACACTATAAGGGCTTGATGCTGGATTACCCACTGTGTAACAGAGGAGCTGAGGATCGTGTGTACTGAGTGGAGATATTGCCTATGTGACCCCCTATAATTAAGGGGTCATATATTTCCGGTAAGGAGTACCTTACTAGATCACTGGGTGAAGTGTGGAGGTGAAGGTTAATCTGCACTAACATCAAGTCTCTGCTAATTTGTGTGACACCAAAGAGATGTGGACTGTTTGATGCTGCATATGGACTGTTTGCACTTTACAATATTGAGCACAGATTGATTGATTTTTTAGATTGTCACCTATCATGTATTTTTAATTTTTGAATTAAGGTTTAAATATCTGCACAAGCACTTTATGTTTGAGCGCGACACTACCCATTCTTTTAAACAATTGTTCAGCACCTTGCTTTTTTGTTGCCGCTCACTACAAGGAAGCAATTCCTGTAAATAATTAATATTTATTAATTATTAATATTTATATTCACATATAATTTGTATTTATTGATAATATATTTACATTTATACATATATACACGGTTGAACCACTTGCGCGGTTTTTGGTTTGCACCAAACCCCCCTCTTTTTCTGAGGGAAAATATGTTGCTAATGTCTGTGGCCCTGTTCATAACCCTAATAGTTTTTGCAACTGGTGCTGCTACTACAAACTGTGCCCCCAGACTCAGTCTGGATGAACATTCTCCTGTGGGGGGGTAAATGTTCTTCTGTGTGGGATTCATATGCTGTGTCCTCTGGGCACCTGTTGGTATACAGCTCCTCACTGACCTATGGTCATGTTCTGTTTGGGATTTCATGCGCACCTGAGTTCTTGGGGGGCACGGGGTGGGGGGGAGGGGTGTGGGATGGGATGTTCAAGTTACTTTATCTTTTTGTTGATAATGTTTTTTTTATTTTTTAACTTTTGTGACAAGGTATGTATGTGCATTGTGCTCTAAATGTGGTCCCGTAATGGATCCACTTTACTTTCATGTGTATACTGGATGATGGACTGGGGGCTGCACTTCTCATCTTGGGCCTGGGGGGCATCCAGCTGCAGAGGGATGGTCCTCATACATACTTTCCTTGATATGGCCTCCTTAAAATTGAGTGCTCGCCCTAAAAAAAAAAAACATGGGTGGGGTCTTATTATCACTCCACCTTCACCTCACATTCTTGTGGGGTCAGCATACTGATTCATAGTACCCTCTCTTTTGAGTTGCTGGATCTCCGCTAGACGGCAAATATTATTCATGCCCTCTGTGCCCATTTTGACATGGTTATTGTTGGCCTGTATGTACCACCGCCTGTGACATTAACAGTTCTGCAAAAAATCCAGGGAATTGTGGCTCAGTACCCCACCACTAATGTGATACTGGCGGGGGACTTTAATATGCCCCCTAATCCTGATCTGGATAAAATGCACCCTGATGTAGAGGAGCGTTGGGCGGAGACGTTTGACCTACATGATGTATGGCGGTAGAAAAACCCCACTGTACGTCAGTACACCTGTCATTCAGCCACCCATGCCATTTTCTCACACATTGATCTGATTTTCGTCAGCGGCTCCTTTCTGCCTCGGGTGGTGGAGACAGCCATTCTTCCGCGTGGCATTTTGGACCATGCTCCAGTACTGGTGGGCCTTAGTACTGACTCGGCGGGGGGGTCAGGGCATGTGGAGGCTCTCGCGGTATTGGATTTTAGATGAAAATTTGGAGCCGTTGATGTCATCTGAGCTAAAGGAGTACTGGGTACATAATGATCACACCTCAACTCCGGCCGTAGTGTGGGATGCCTTTAAGGCTTACGCTAGAGGAAGGTACCAATTTAATTTCACTAAAATTAGGAAGGAATCTCGCATCCTGCAGTCTGAAGCCGAAGCACGTGCTTGATCGCTGGAGGCGAGATACTCAACCTCATTAGATAGGAGCATCTATGCTCATATGTTGATGGCCTACCCTGAGTTAACATTGCTCCGCGCCAACTCTTGTAGACGGTTCCTTCTCTCTCAATCTCACCGCATATTTGAACAGGGAGAGCATCCGGGCAGGCTTCTTGCCTGGCTAGCAACAGAAAGGCTGAGCAGTTCTTGTATAGCCAACATTAGATAAGCAAACGGGGATCTGATCTCTGAGCCTCTACAGATCAATAAACGATTTGAGGAATATTATGCTAATCTATATACATCCAGAATGACCTACTCGTCTGAGGAGCTGTCTTCATATTTGGATGAGGTTAATTTCCCGACCCTTACTGCTAAAAAAGGCCCAATTGCTGGATGCACCTGTCTCACTAAAAGAAGTTAGGGAGGCAATCAAATCTATGAAGGCTGGTAAGACCCCGGGACCTGACAGACTCCCCAAGGAGTTTTATACAACTAATTTGTAAATTGTTAGCCCCTATTACTTTGCAAAGATTTGTAAGGCCCTAGATCCGCACTCTCTGCCGCCCTCCATGGTGGAAGCGGTTATAGTTGTTTTGCCCAAGCCTGCGAAGGACCCCGAATTGTGCTCCTCCTATAAACCAATCTCACTACTTAATGTAGATGCTAAAATCCTGACTAAAGTATTGGCCGAGTGTCTGACCTCTGTTATCCTTTCTCTGATGCATGGTGACCAAACCGGCTTCATGCTGGGTAAGGGTATGGATGTAAATATCAGTCGCCTCCATACCAACATAGCCCACTTTTGAGCAAAAGAAGCGCCGGGAGTGGTGGCCTCCCCAGACGCGGAAAAGGCCTTTGACTCGGTGGAGTGGGAGTATTTGTGGCAGGTGCTTGCTTGGTTTGGCTTTGGCCCTAAGTTCATTGCCTGGATTCAGCTACTATATAAGACCCCTGTAGCCCGGGTGTGCACCAATGATATACTGTCTCCATTTTTCTGGCTTGGCAGGGGAACGAGACAGGGCTGCCCCTTGTCTCCCAGGTTGTTTGCCTTAGCTATGGAGCCCATGGTGATCTTACTTCGCTCTGCGGATGCTGTGGTGGGGATGGGCTTGTGGTGGGACCCCTAATGGAACAAATATCACTATATGCAGATGATACCCTCCTGTATTTGAGTGACGCCACACGCTCTCTTAGTGCAGCATTGACGGTTATTGACAGATATGGTGAGTTTTCTGGGGTAAGAATTAACTGGAGTAAGTTGAGTGTGTCCCCTCCTACTAACTCGCCCTGCCCCCTTCCCAGGGGGTCCCCCTACAGTGGGTTTCCCACTTTAGATACCTTGGTGTCACGATTCGCAATGACATTTTATACTACCTAGCGAACAATTTGTATCCAGTTCTGCAGCAGCTAATCACTAAATTCCAGATATGAAAGACACTTCCTTTGATGCCAGTAGGACGAGTAAATTTAATAAAAAAAATAAATTTCTTCCAAAATTTCTATATATCTCTAGGAACAACCCAATCCCCATCCTGGCCGCATTCTTCCACAAGTTGGATGGGGTAATTTCCTCTTTTATCTGGGCCTGGGCAGTCCCTAGGGTAGCTAAGCATAAACTAGAGCTTCCTCCATCAGCGAGTGGACTTGCACTACCTTGTTTTAAAAAATATTACTGGGCAGTGGTGCTGGTTACAGTCCGTTGGTGGTTTGCTCAACCTAGGTCTAACCTTGCGGTTAATCTGGAGGCCACAATAATGGGATTCTATTATGCTCTAACTAATATGGTCTATAGGGGGACGAGGGATACCCCACAGGCAACAACCTCCATGCGGACAGTGGTAAGGGTGTGGGAACAAGTGGGGGTGATCATGGGAGCAAATGGCACTGTTTCGCCACATACTCCACTATGGGGCAGCCCTAAGCTACCGCATCTCAGATCTATCCCTGACCCTAGTGTGTGGGCCAGGTATGGCATTGTAAAATTACAGCAGATCATGCCGTCCGGTACTTTGCTCCCTTCCCTGACCTAAAGGCAAAGTTTCAGCTCCCCTCTTGGATGTTATTTAGATATTTACAACTAAAACACACAGTACAGGCTCAATTCCCCGAACCGGTCACTATGGCTCCTCATAGAGTGGAGATGTTCTTTATCACTCGTAATGCAGACAAAATGTTATCCTCCATCTACCTCCGTATTGTGAGCGGAGAGACGGACAGAAACCCTCTCCTATTCCGCTCCTGGAGGGAAAACATTCCTGACCTCTCAGAGGAGGAGTGGGACATGGGATTACAAAAATGTATACCTATGGTGATTTCGTCTAGGGACAGATTTATCCAAATCAAATTCCTACATAGAGCATACTACACAGGCAATGGGGACGTATTTCCATGCTATTTGGGAATGTCCGATCATCCAGGATTTTTGGAAGGCACTTGGGAGGGACATTAATGAGGTTGCGGATCTTTGTGTGCCATTGGGCCCGAAAGTGCTCCTCTTGGGTATCCGTGACTCAGGCTACGTGACTCAGGCTACGCATACAAGGCTACTGATATTTTATTTATGTTTCTATGCTATGAAAGTTATTCTGCAAAATTGGAAACTGATTGCTCCCCCTATAGTCGCACAGTGGCGCCAGTTGGTGGACTCAGTCCTTCCTTTATATAAACTAACTAACATGGGACGCAAATGTCCTCAGAAATTTGGGGAAATCTGGAATGGGTGGGTGGTGGCTAAATCACTGCACCTCTAACCTGCTCTCCTCAACGTAAGATTCGGGGACCTAGGGGTCATGGTTGTAGTTAGGATGTAAAGGGTTATGTGGCTCTAATTGATGGCCTGGGGTTCACCATTGATACTTAAATACACTCTGACTATACAGCTCTTGAGTTCTCTACATTATCCCTTCTAGCATCCAGTGGAATGCATATGGAAGTATTTGTACATTATGTGTTTTTGTATGATGCAATATGCCTCATTGTTTGTAAACTGATTCTATGTATACCTTTTTCATTAATAAAACCTTTCTGTTAAAAAAAAAACTGCCCCCTTAGAGGCGCCACAAATCAAATAACAGGGAAACCAACCTGTGTTCCAGAACCCATTCCTGGCATCCTGTACAAAAAATAAACAAGTAGAATTAGAAATAGTAAACATCCCTAATCAATAGAGTAGTAAACAGCCCTACCGTGTTTCCCTGAAAATAAGACCGGGTCTTATATGAATTTTGGCACCAAAAGACACAGTAGGGCTTATTTTGGGGTAGGTCTTAACATGTAATGTGCTGTCTTCTCTCCCCCCTCTCCCTCCTTGCCTGTCAGGAATCCCCTGTGTGAACCAAGTAAAAGTGTTCTCCCAGACTGATTTCTAGCGCTAAGCCTATTAATTGAGTAAGACTTCTCTGCAAATCTTTGCTTTTGTTTCCTGAGATAAGGCTATCATCATTGATATCTGAGTATATTGACATAAATAAAAACCTATGTACATCTATACAATAATCTCATAACAATTCTGTTGGTATGAACTGCCTATATTTGTTTAAAAGTCTTATATGAGTTGTTCCATGTAAGTGCATTGAACAGATACATGATATGCTTGCAGCATTCTCTACATTAAATTGACCAGTGTTGTATCAATTTGTCTAGCCTGCATAATAACATACCAGCGCCTGTCTCATGTGCGTCATCAAATCAAGCAGTCCAATCATAAAGTGACTACTGTTTACGTCTGCAGATTTATAATGCACAGCCAAGTAGTTTGCAACCTATCACTATTTGCCACTTTATGTTTTCAGACACTCATATTAGATTAAATGAAGGGAACTGTCAATTACATGTTTTTTTTTTTTTTTCTAAACAATACATATATAAATAACATATATATATTTACCATTATGTCATGTCTAGCATCCAGTATTTGTTGCAATGAATACAGGCACATACAATACCTATGTCATGATACTGGTCAGTAGTATAAGAAAGTATCACTGGTGTAACCCTTACTATTATCTGCTGCAACACAGAACAACCAATCAGAATCTGATCTCACCAGAAAAACAGAAATCCGATTAACAGCTATGAACCTGCTTATTATGTGACTGATTATATCACAGTGCTTGTGATGTCACTCTGCAAGTATACATAAAAATCAGGGATGAACTTTTAGCAGAGACTTGTCCTGGAGGATGGACGGGACAGTAGATGATTAAGGACTATACAGGCAGTCCCCGACTTACGAACATCCGAGTTGCGAACGACTCCTACTTACGAACGGGGGCCGCGGGACGAACGACTCCTACTTACGAATGGGGGCGTGACAAATGACTCCTACTTACAAACGGCGGCGGCGCCCGCGTGACGTCACTGCCAGCTTCTTCCGGCTTCTTCTCGCTCCTGTGCTGGATAGCATCCATCTTAGTGCCGGCCACAACGCACGCTGCATGCACTGATTGCCCACACTGCCCAGAAGCATCCAACTGCACAGGCAGAAGCTGGTGGAACTGTCTGGAAACTGGTGAGATTACATTACTCTGTATTGGGAGCAGGACCACTGTATAGTACTTGTACTTCTAGCTATGTTGAATGTAACTATCCTTCTGGGTCTCTTTTAGCCCTTGTCCTGGATCCCATGCTGCTGGACGGCTGCTGGACTGCTCTGAGGGTCAGGGACCACTGCTGCTGCATGCTGAAGACGCATATCAAACCGACAAGCCTAGACAGTGAGTGTTTTAACGCACTATAGTACTCTACCCATTTCTCTATCGCTCATTGACAGACGTAGTCCTCGGTGATACAGCACCTTCGGGTTATGTTGCCTCCACAGGAGCAGGACTAGACAGGAAATTAAAATGCTCTGGCCACACCCTAGGGGCAGTCCCAGAGGGTATATCCTCTCTCTCTCTGCCTCAGCAAATCAGTTATTTTCTGTCTAGTTAGGAGTAAGGACCTAGATACCTTGCTGGGATCTTCGGTCCTGGCAAGATTTTTTTCTTAAAAAGATTTTTTAGACAGCTTTTTTCTCCAGTGTTCCTGTGAGATCTTCAAGCAAGAAAGCTGAACTGGGCGACGGGCTGGATGTTGAGATCCGGTGGTCACCCCAGTTCAGCCTACGAGCGCGTGCAGGCCATAGCTCCGCGCTGGGTCGGCCGCGACAAAGTCCCATTAAGGGACTGACCCCGCGAGTTAAACGTCTCGCTGAAACGCCAAAGACCATGAGTCACGGCGTCCGTATTGGTCGACAGCCCTCCCGCCCCGGTGGAGAGGGGTACTGTCAGGAGTTGGTGCCCGCCTGGTTCCGGTATGGTGAGTAGTATGTTCCCCCTTTTCCCCCTGACGGGTCTTGTGGTGAACGCGGGCCCCTCTCTGTATGGTAAGATAGAGTCCCCCTCTATCCTATAACATGGCACAGATCCCCCTACTTTGAGTGTGATTTTATGTGCAAAAAGCCAGGAGGCTTGGTTTGGGAGCTAACAATCTAATTGTATACATGTTTAAAAGATTGTAATCAGTGGCAGTCTGGGAATCTTACTGTGATAAGAATAAGGTACCTACCAGTCAGAAGCCACAGACATGTAGACTGCCTTCCTAGTCAAATCTCCAGCTATAGCAGGCCTTCCGAACGGCCATGCGGTCCGCCAGGGCCGGTACCGCCAACCACGCCAAAAATCCCCAGGCAGAGATAGTGTTGTGTGCCCTGCAGCACACCGCTATTCGGTACAGGCCGCCGCCATTTTTTTTGCTGGATTGCACGAGCCGCCATTTTGGCGTAGCCTCGTGTCTCCAGCATGGGGGCGGCCATGTTTGAGGTGATCCAAACACCTCGTGGAGCTAGGGGAGGCGCCGGAAGGCGTGCAGAGGGGCGGAGCCGCCTCCTTTCTTCCTGGGCAGCCAGCCAAAAGACTTCCTGTTTGTCAAGACAGCGCTGTAACCTGTTGCAGTTAAACTCTGAGCATCAAGTGGTGAGCCTGGGGGTCTATCTCTCTCTCTCTCTCTCGATCGATAGGGATCCCTAGCAGGTAACACTAAGGGGCTTTTGTGGCGCTGGGGGTCTGGAAAAAAAAAAAAAAAGTTTTTTATTTTTGAATTATATTATCCGGGAAGTTACTGGAATAATCATGGACCCTGCCACACAAATTCCCCCACCTGTTTCCCTCGAGGGGGCCACGGGACCCGCCGGTGCACAGAGTGTAGAGGCATTTACAGCAATTTTGGAGTCTATGGTGGCTCGGGTGGAGGCGGCCTGTCAGGGACGAGGGTCAAGGAAGCGACCCCCGCCTACCCCTATATTATCTGACACCTCTGACTCAGATTCAGAGATGGTCACTGCAGTTGCAGGTCCCTCTGCAAGGGCTGTTACCTCAGGTAAAGCTCCCTCAGACAGTGAGGAGGACGTTTCTTCTCCCGCTATAATTCAGGAAGAAGCATTGGTGGACGCACTAGTTGTGGCAGTGCAGGAAACCTTAAAACTTGAGGTTTTACCGGCAGAAGCAACTGATACAGAGATTCCTTTTGGTACTAACAAGCCCATCAAAACGGTGAAGGTTTTTCCTGTACCCAAGTGTTTTGGTAATAAGATTAAAGGAGAATGGGAGCATTCTAAACGTACCTTTACTATTTCCAAGCGTATTGCTAGACGCTATCCGTTTGAGGAATCCATCATTAAGAAATGGACGGTACCACCAGTGGTGGATCCACCTATTTCCAGGCTGAATAAAGCCACGGTTATCCCAGTGGAGGACACTTCGTCCTTTAAGGATCCGGTGGATCGAAAGATGGAAGCAGAGTCCCGCACTATCTTCTCTCTGATAGGGTCAGCATTTAGACCAGTAATTGTTATTGGTCTAGTTTCCCAGACACTTACGGAATGGGCGAGATTGGTACGCCAAGACCTTAGGGGAAAAGATATTCCCCAGGAAACATATGATTTGATGGAACAGATTATACAAGGACTACAGTTTATCTGTGACGCAGCCTTGGACACTACTCCCCTATTAGGGCATGCATCTATGTCAGCGGTAATCCTCAGACGTGTGCTGTGGTTAAAATGCTGGTCAGCTGACCTAGGTTCCAAAAAGACCTTGACGAATCTCCCCTTTCAGGGGAATCGTCTATTTGGGGCCACCCTAGATGAAATCATTAAGGATGCCACTGGGGGCAAGAGCACTTTTTTGCCACAGGCTGCTAAAGCTAAGGGACCTCGCAACAAGCGAGGACCTTTCTTTACCGCCCATAAAGGGTTCGCACGCCCGGCTGGAACAAGCGGGAAAGGCAAGACTCCTCCAGGAGGGTTCAAGAAAGGCTGGTCGGACAAACAGAGGACCAACTCAGCCAAACCCGAAGCAAAGGAGTACACAGCCTGAAGGTGCGCCCCCACCCGGTTTAAGGGTGGGGGGACGTTTTCACCGGTATTCAGGACATTAGATCGAGCATCAACTACTACTACCGGTGCGATTCTTCCCTTCCAACATTTAAGTACTACAGGGAGCGGTAGTCACCGTTCCCTGAATAGATCTTTTCCTTTACCTTTTCCTAAGATTAGTCTCTATTCCCCACAGGAATCGGATCTGGTTGACCAGACAGGCCAAGAAGCCTCTAGCCGGGTGACTTCGGTCCCTGAGGTTCAACTAGAAAAGATCACCCTTCCTGATAGCAATCAGGTATCTGATAAATGTGTGGGAACAGAAAACGACAAGACTTTCTCGGATGGTCGGGGCCAGATAGCTCTAGGGACGCCTGGTTCAGATCCAGTCAGCACCAGTGGTCCTAGAAATTCTAGGCTGGCCTCGTCAAGCCGGCCTGGCCGACTTGGACAGGCTAGTCGCAGACGTTCCGTGGGAACTTCGTCTCAGGGAGTGTCTGTGGTCTCAAAGACCAATTTACCATCGTGCTTTACAGTCGCTGGTTTTAATGGCCTGGCCATTGAGACCCAAGTACTGAAGGACAGAGGTTTGTCAGCTTCAGTCATTCCTACCCTTATTAAAGCAAGGAAAGCGACTTCCAGCAAGGTCTATTATCACACATGGAAGACTTATATTGCGTGGTGCGAATCTTTAGGATTTCCTCCACGTACCTATTCGGTGACTCGAATATTGGCTTTTTTGCAACAAGGGGTTGAGCAGAAGCTAGCCTTGAGCACCATCAAGGGTCAAGTTTCAGCATTAGCAATCTTCTTTCAGAAACCTTTAGCTACCAAGTCCTTGGTGCGGAATTTCATCCAGGGGGTGCGGCACCTGGCTCCACCAGTCCGCGCGCCCTTACCGCCCTGGGATCTTAATTTAGTTTTGTCGGTTCTACAGAAACCTCCCTTTGAAAACATCAGGGAGATTCCCTTGCTTACTTTATCCCAGAAGGTGGCCTTCTTGGTGCCTATCACTTCTGCTCGCAGGGTGTCAGAACTGGCTGCATTATCATGCCAGTCCCCATACCTAGTGATTCATAGGGATAAGGTAGTACTTCATCCTAAGCCATCCTTTCTTCCTAAGGTGGTTTCAGATTTTCATCTGAATGAAGATATTGTACTACCTTCCTTGTGTCCTCAGCCCAAGCATCATCGGGAACATGCGTTGCATTCCTTGGATGTGGTTCGGGCAATCAGGGCATACCTGAAAGCTACGGAATCATTCCGTAAGACGGATTCACTTTTTGTGATCACGGATGGCCCCAGAAAGGGTTTGCCTGCATCTGCCGCGACCATTGCCAAATGGATTAGACAGACGGTGGTACAGGCTTATTCTATTAAGGGTCAGAGTCCTCCGTTCCCTGTTAGGGCGCACTCCACTCGAGCGCTCAGTACTTCCTGGGCCTTTCGCCATCAGGCGTCAGTGGTCCAGGTATGTAAGGCGGCCACCTGGTCGTCGGTACATACCTTTACAAAATTCTATAAAATTGATGTGACGGCATCGGCGGATGCCTCATTTGGCCGCAAGGTTTTGCAGGCCGCAATTTGAGGAGACCGGTGGTCTACCTCGAGGGTTTTTTTCTGTTTGAAAAATTTCTTTTTTGTTGAGTCTCATCATTAAGGATGAGCATTGTAAACTTCTAGTTGGCACCGGTTGGGCCTTCTAGATTGGGATTTGATTTCCATTTTCCCACCCCTCATTTGTGATACTGCTCTGGGACGTCCCGAAGGTGCTGTATCACCGAGGACTACGTCTGTCAATGAGCGATAGAGAAAAATGGATTTTTGTAAAATCTTACCGTAAAATCCTTTTCTCTTAGCTCATTGACAGACGTAGTCCCCGCCCCTCTGTTTTTGAGTTGGGTTGGGTTAAAATCTCTAAAGACTGCTTTTTGACATAACTGATTTGCTGAGGCAGAGAGAGAGAGGATATACCCTCTGGGACTGCCCCTAGGGTGTGGCCAGAGCATTTTAATTTCCTGTCTAGTCCTGCTCCTGTGGAGGCAACATAACCCGAAGGTGCTGTATCACCGAGGACTACGTCTGTCAATGAGCTAAGAGAAAAGGATTTTACGGTAAGATTTTACAAAAATCCATTTTTTACAGTATTACATTGGTAGTTGGCTGGCGGCTACACTTTTTTTTTTTTTGTTCTTCTTGTTCACTTCTAGAGCACACGCACACCACTTCACATTTATTGGAACTGTCTGGAAACTCGTGAGATTACAGTACTCTGAACAGGTACAGTATTGGGAGCAGAACTGTATACCACTGTATTGTACTTGTACTTCTAGGATACTGTAGCAGGACTGTGTTGAATGCAACTATCCTTCTGGGTCTCTTTTAGCCCTTGTACTGGATCCCACGCTGCTGGACGGCTCTGAGGGTCAGGGACCACTGCTGCTGCATGCTGAAGACGCATATCAAACTGACAAGCCTAGACAGTGAGTGTTTTAACACAGTATAGTACCCATTAGAATACATTGATAGTTGGCTGGCGGCTACACTTTTTTTTGTTCTTCTTGTTCACTTCTAGAGCGCACGCACACCACTTCACATTTATTGTCTCTAACCTGCAATGATGCCAAAAAACTAATCTAATGCAAGTGCTGGTAATACAGCAAAGAAAAGAAGAACCATCACCATGGAAAATAAAGTAGAAATAATAAAGAGATCAGAGAAAGGTGAAACTCCATCATCCATTGGCAGAGCACTTGGCTACAATCGGTCAACAATTGCAACAATTTTAAAAGATAAAGCTAGAATAATGGACCATGTGAAAGGCCATACCCCAATGCATGCTACAATTATTACCAAGCAACGCAGTGGTTTAATTGTTGAGATGGAAAGGCTGCTGACAGTTTGGATAGAAGACCAAAATCAGCGTAATATGCCTATCAGCCTTTCTTTAGTCCAAGAAAAGGCTCGAAGCCTATTCAAAGATTTAAAAGCTGCCCATCCAGCAAGTGAAGAGGATTTCAATGAAGAATTTGTTGCAAGTAGGGGTTGGTTCAATCGCTTTAAAGAAAGAGCTAATTTGCATAACATTAAAGTTCAAGGTGAAGCAGCGAGTGCCGATGTAAGTGCTGCAACTGATTTTCCCAAGATATTGGAAGAAATTATTGATGATGGAGGTTATTTGCCAGAACAAATTTTTAATGTAGACGCAACAGGCTTGTTTTGGAAAAAAATGCCAGAGAGGACCTACATTTCAAAAGAGGAAAAAAGTGCACCAGGACATCAAAGGACAGGCTGACTATATTACTTGGGGGCAATGCATCTGGGGATTTAAAGCTCAAGCCTTTGCTAGTGCATCACTTCTTAAATCCGAGGGCACTACGTAATGTCACTAAGGCATCGCTTCCTGTTATTTGGAGGGCAAATTCAAAGGCTTGGGTGACAGTTGCACTCTTTGAAGAGTGGTTTTTGAACCACTTTGTCCCTGCCGTTGAACGTTATTGCATTAGCAAAAACATTCCCTTTAAAATTCTTCTTCTCCTTGACAATGCCCCTGGACATCCAAACACTTTAGCTGATATGCACCCCAATGTAAAGGTGGTATTTCTACCCCCCCAACACCACATCACTTCTTCAGCCAATGGATCAGGGAGTCATAGCCTCCTTTAAGGCCTATTATTTACGAAGGACATTCTCACAAGCTGTCAGGGCTACCCAAAATAATGAGATGACCTTAAGAGGGTTCTGGAAGAACTATAACATTTATGATGCCATCAAAAATATTGCTGATGCTTGGGATGAAGTGAAAGAAACAAATTTAAGAGGAGTTTGGAACAAATTGTGCCCCCAATTCCCACAAGAATTTCTGGGGTTTACAGATGAAGAGATCACCAGAACCAGGCAAGCTGTGGTTGCTATTGGTAATCAACTGCAGTTGGACATCAGTGAAAATGATATCATCGAGTTACTCGACTCCCATGGCAACAAACTATCTAATGAAGACCTTATTGAACAAGAGCAGCAAATGATAGCATTTAGGGAAGAAACCCAGGACCTAGAAACTCCAAAATTGAAAAAAATTTCAACAAAACAGTTAGCTGAAGCTTTTCAACTCATTGAAGCAGGAATGGCAAAGTTAGAGGAGCAAGATCCTGATACAGAGAGGTTTACCAAAGTTTACCGTACAGTTACTGAAGGCCTGAGATGCTACAGGGTTATTTATGATGAGATGAAGAGAAGTGCTGTGCAAACATCCCTTGATGCCTACTTCAAGAAACTGCCTCCAGCAGCTCAATCAGATTCTGATTCTATAATAGCAGTCCCATCCTCTCCAACAAGCCCATTAACCACCATCACCATTGTTTAAAGTTGTACTGTACTGTACAGTACAGTACAGTGTTTGTTTTGAAAATGTTTAAGCATTTACAGTACATGTATCTGCATCAAAAAGTAAATATGTTAAAACAAACATCTGTCTAAGTTGTATTTATTTATTAGTTTTGGCTAGTACAGTACTGTATGGTGTGGGGTTAGAGCCACAATGAGGTTTGTACTGCTGTCTGTATCCTCATTAATTTTTTGGGCTGGAGTTACACTTAAAAAAGTACATGTTCCGACTTACAAACAAATTCGACTTAAGAACAAACCTACAGTCCCTATTGTGTTCGTAACCCGGGGACCGCCTGTACTTGGCTAGAAGCTGCAGGTGCACGATTAGAGGTGGGATCTCCCAGAAGAGTGGACATTTTGAGTTGTGTTTGATGTAATTCAGAAGAAAAGACTGTTGGGGGAATTTAATAAAGCAGTAACTTCACCTTTTCGGTGTTATGGCCCCTTTAATTTGGTCGGCGTCTAAATCATGAAAGCCTTGTGCCAGTTTCAGTACAGGTACTTACTCATATACCATATTCAGGATATTTTTAATACCACCACTTTTAGAATCTGTCGCTATGGATGTGACAGATTCTAAAAAGATTACTGCCAATTCACAGATAAGCAAACTGGTTTGTATTAACATCAGTTCAAGGTTGATATAGAACAGAAGGGGGAGTGTTGTATGTTCTATACTATATTATTATGTTTGTGTCTTTCATTTGCAGCTTTGGATGCTAGGATGAAGGCTGCCCGCCGACATCCTAGCAGCCAATGAAGAAAGTCACACTGAACTGATAGCGGGTGACCTGTGAGAAACTAGTTCCCCGTCAGGCTGTGATTGACAGTGGATGGCAGTCAGCAGATCCATAGCATTATTCAGTCCAATAGCAGCTTTAGAAATCAACTCACTGCCATGTGCTTGGGAAGGGGTGTCTGTACTGAGAGGTCTGTGCTATTGTACTGTGGGGGGGTGGGGGGGTTGGTGTCAGTACTGAGGGGTCTGTGCTAAAAGGGGGATTGGTCTTTATGTCTGTACTAAGAGGTCTGTATTCTTTTTTTGGCCTGTACTAGAAGTTCTGTGCTTCAAGGAAGGGGGGCAGTTTGTACGAAGGGGTCTGTGCTGGAGAAGTCTGTACTAAAGGGTTTGTGGTGTGAAGGACCCGTAAATAGAGGGGGTGGGCTGGGAGAAGGGATTTAGGGATATTGAGGTAGATCTGTACTTTGGGGGATATGTACTTGGGGGGGGGGGGATATTTGTGCTGGGATAATGACGTTTTTTTTTTTGGTTGTACTCTGGCAAGTAACCTGTGTGTTAAGCACCCCTGACCCCAGCAGTCTCTGCATTATCTACTTCTGATCTCTGCCCTCTGTGTTACCCACTCCTAAACCCCTGAACTCTCTGTGTAATGCACTCCCGAGTAATACATTCTCTGCGTTACCAACCCCTGTACGCTGCATTTTCTGTATTATGCACTCCTGGCCCCTTCACTCTGTGCATTATGCTCTCCTGAGTCCTGCATATTACACTGCATACACTTTGTTGTACAATTCATACTCCTGACTACTCTGTACAATGGGCTGTATATGACATACTCACACACAAAAAAGGGGGGTCCAACAAACAGTGTTCCAATATTGATATACATCATATGAATAATGCCCATTCATCTCAAGTGGATCACGGGTTAAAGGACCATATATGGTACATCTATTCATGTGGCAATTTACAATAAGAAACATCTTCAAAACAGTGTATAAAAATACAACATTCCTGAAAAAATAATAAAAAAGATGCAGCAAAAACTCTGTACTTATTGCTCAATACTCTACGAATTTGGTGGTATAGTACGATCAAACATTACCATCAAGGCTCATATCTTATGAAACTTACAAGGACAGCCTCAAGCTTCGTAGGATATAGTGTTAAAGGACCATATATGGTACATCTATTCATGTGGCAATTTACAATAAGAAACATCTTCAAAACAGTGTATAAAAATACAACATTCCTGAAAAAATAATAAAAAGATGCAGCAAAAACTCTGTACTTATTGCTCAATACTCTACGAATTTGGTGGTATAGTACGATCAAACATTACCATCAAGGCTCATATCTTATGAAACTTACAAGGACAGCCTCAAGCTTCGTAGGTCAGTTTGTATAGTGGGGGTGCCTGATTGACCAGAGTAAGCCAAAAAGGCTATAGTCGGGGGAGCGGACGACTTCCAGTGCATAGACTTTGGTTAGAAAATTGGTTGCTCTTAGAGAGGGACTCACCATCAATACAACCAAGAAGACACCTTAATGGGTTACAGATGTTCAGTATCAGTGAAATGGAGCTGATAAACGCGGTGGCTTCTGACCAAAATGCTCTACCTCTATTCCCATACCATATGGTAGAACATGCCAATCCCTGCAGAGCATCTAGCACAGTCCTCAGAGGGTATTCTATTTAGCATTAGCAGATAATGGAGACTTGGGGTATAATAGTCCCTATATAAGAATTTGGTCTAAATAACTTTGTCCCTAGAGGAGATAACTGTAGGTACTTGCAAGGGGCGATTTTCCTGCAGCATCTCCTCTGTAAGTTCTGGTATATCCGCACGCAATCTAGACTCTGTAATAGTAAGCCTATTGGTTTTAGAATGTAATAGTGAGAAGTAATATGTTGATATAAGTTTAGTATGGCTCGGGTCATTTAATAGGCATTCCAAAAGGGAAAGCTGTATAGAGATGTCACGTAAGCCAAATTGAGTTGCAGCAGTATGTCTTAATTGAAGATATCTGAAGTAGGCTGTGGAAGGAAGATTAAAGTGGTTGTAAACCCACTCTTATAACTTTTACCCATAGGTAAGCCTTTAATAAGACTTACCTATAGGTACTGTAAATATCTCCTAAACTTGCACCGTTTAGGAGATATTTACATTTCATGCAGCCGATGATGTCCCCTGATGACGTTGGCTGCGCACTGGCGAAATGCGTCGGGACATGAGATCGCAACACGCCACTTGCGGTTTCCTGGAATGCAGGTGGAACACGGAAGTGGCGTCCCCTGCTTGTATTCGCGGTTCCAGCATCTATACTTCTAACCGGAGCTTTGTGAAATACCTGGAGTATGTGTACTATATTCTTTTACTAAATGGATCAACAATTTACTACACTATGAGAGATCTCCTCGCTGTCTCTCTTTACCCTCTTATGTCTATACAAATCGCTGAGTGCTTCATAGATATCTGGAAATTGGATTGAGAAGGATCGTCCAGTCACTGATACTGCCTGGTTTGACCACCTGAAATAGGGGTCAAACCTCTCTGGTAAGCAGACTCTGTGTGTACTTGGCTCTGGTCGAAGCTATCCGGTGGAGGTTGCACCTACCTGCATGATTATGGGTGCTATTGCTTAAGGAAAGAAAACCGCCTGACACCTACAGATTGGGACTTTCCTTTCTCATAGTAAAAGACTCACTATTCATTATATACAGGTATATGGTTTTGATTTAATTAGGTTTGAATTTGAAGTTTTGACTTACAATTATTGCTTAACATTTTGTACTGTGCCACTTGTTTGAGCGTGGTTACGCAAATATTCTCTCACTTTGATGGAACGGCCACCAGTGTAGTTCCTTCAGAGCCCTGTGCCGTGAACGGCAGTTTCTGATGTCCCCGATGTCATCACCCCTCTGGCCAATCAGATGGCCGGCGGACGTGAACCAGGAAGCAGGACGGCCGAACAAGTCGACTGTGTCACCAGTGAGCGGGCGGCACTGCGGGGGCTTCAATCTAAGGTAAGTATTTCATAATGGGCTAGTATGCGATGCATACTAGCTCATTATGCCTTTGTCCTACAGGGGTTTTTTTTTTCTTTTTTTTTTTTTTTTGGCCTTACAACCTCTTTAAAGTCCCTACAAAAGTCAGAAAAGGATCGGAACGTATATGCTGTGAACAAGTGAGAAACTAATTTCACTCCCCTTCTCGCCCAAAACGCCCCCTATGTCCTTTGGAAAAATTCACGTAAGCAAGGATTGTTCCATAAGGAAGCATTGGGAGAGTATACAGGTGTACCACCAGAGTGGAGTAAATTTGAAAGTTTAAAAATTTGCAATGTCATGAATAAAATTCTTGTACTGTCTCTACCCAATATAGACTGACAATGAATAACATTTTGGAGAGATTTATAGGAGGGAAGGATCGCCGCCTCTAATGCAGTGGCAGCATTATTAGTTTCAGGGTAGAACCACCAATGACCATGAGGCAGTTGACATGCACTATGGTAGGTCTGTAAATTAGGAGTGGCGAGGCAGCCCTCCAGCATAGGTAATTGAAGTGTATCTTTAGCCATTCGTACTGCCTCACCACTCCCCCCCCCCCTCCAAACAAAAGATGTAAGGATAGCATCAATCTCATTAAATTGGCGCTTGGGAGTTTACACCGGCAAATATTTTAGTATATAGAGGAAACACGGCAGGAATATCATCTTAAAAATATTTACCCTACACAAGAAGGGTCAGAGGGAGATTAAACCATACTTTCAGTGTATTTTTAGGCCTGCTAATAAGAGGGTCCAAATTATTGTTGAGATATAGGGATATCGGCTGCTGTACCACAATACCCAAATAGCGAAAACTAGAGACAATTTTTAACGGACACGAGGGCAGTAGGGAAATTTGAGCATCTATATTCAACTGGAAAGGAAGCGATTTTTCCCAGTTTACTAGAAAGCCTGAAAAAAGGCCACATCTTTGGATAGCCTGCAGTAGATTATATAATGAAGATTACATACACTGTAATCCTATTGGATTACATTACTAAAATAAAATAAATTGACGTTTGATTGCCCCCCAGTGCTTTCTCCATTGCCCTTCCTGCATTTTTCCTGTACCTTGTGTCTGGATACTGCAGAGCGACCATGGCATCAAACAAGCGTGCCGCCACCTCAAAAGCGGTAAATGACCTGCTGGAGAACAGCGTCAGCGATACAGAATCGCTTGCAGAATGGAGTGATAGCGATTCGTGGGGAAGTTCGTCATCGGATGCAAAAAGCGATTTCAGCGATGATCCTGCGACTGTGCCCAGCGATGTGCGGACTTGGTGCTCGATCGACTGCGGTACGGAGCACGTAGCCCCCCCAAGGTTCCTGTTTACCAGAGCACCTGGTATCAAAGTGAATGTTGAGGATGACAACCCCTTGGCATACCTGCAACTCTTTTTGACCGATGAGGTTATTGAAAAGATTGTTGTGGAAACCCATCGGTACCAGGAGCAACAAGCTGCAGCGCATCGGCGGTTTTCAAGGAGCAGAATGTGGGAACCCGTGACCAAAGCGGACATCTGGAAATTTCTGGGCCTAATTATTCTGCAGGGAGTGGTGGGGAAACCCCTGCATAAGTGGTATTGGACCACCAACAAATTACTGGCCACTCCTTTTTTTTGGCATGGTTATGTAGGAGTACAAATTTTCGCTCATTATGAAGTATTTGCACTTTACAAATAATGACGAATTTGACGAGACTCCTCATCCAGCTCCAAAACTCAAAAAGATTTGGGACGTTTATCAAATAATTTTGAAAAATTTCCAGCAGTCCTATGTGCCAGAAAGAGACATTTGTATAGACGAAAGTCTAATGGCTTATAAAGGGAGACTCAGCTGGATACAGTATATTGCGTCCAAGAGAGCACGCTTTGGCATAAAGTCATTTATGCTATGTGAATCCAGCTCTGGATACATTTGGAATTCAGGCCTATACACCGGGAGAGGAACCAAATTTAACGAAAGGTTCAGCAGCTATGGAATGGCAACCGCTTCAGTTCTTACGCTGATTGAGCCATTGATGAATCAGGGGTACTGTGTCACCACAGACAATTTTTATACCTCCCCAGAACTGTATGAGTTCCTTCTACACAACAAGACGGATGCGTATGGGACCGTTAGAGCTAACCGGCGTGACATGCCCCCAACCTTTGCCAACAAAAAGCTAAAGCCTGGAGAAATAGTTGCCTGGCAGAAAGGAAAAATGATGGCACTGAGATGGCGCCACAAAAAAGATGTGTGCCTGATGAGTACCATCCACAACACCTCTACTGTCATGGTACACACAAAAGGTGGAAAAGATGTAATGAAACCACAACTGGACTGGTGATGGATTACAACAAAACCATGGGAGGTGTGGACAGAGCTGACCAGGCCATGACTTTTTATCCGGCAATGCGGAAACAACAAAAAAAAATTATAAAAAATATTCAGGCATCTCGTTGAACAGTGTTTGTGGAACGCATTTATTCTCCTAAAAAAGAAGAGTGACAGGCTTGTGGTTCTTGCGGACTTTGTGTGGAAAATTGCCGAACTGATATTTCTCAGGCACCAAACACCAACGGCTGTAAGTAGATCCGGACGCCGTGCTGCTGGTGTTGTGAACCCCAAACACCTGACTGGTCATCACTTTATGGACCACATTCCACCAAGTCTGCACCCACAAGGATGTGTGTGTGGTTTGCTGTTCCAAACGTGACGACACTGGACAGAATATCCAAAAAGAAACGCGGTACTATCGTCCTGACTGTGACGTTGGACTTTGTGCTGTACCCTGTTTTAAAATTTTCCACACCCAGGACATTTATTGAAGCAATATGACCACTAATATCGCATCCTTGTTTGTCCAAAAAAAATGTCAGTGTTTTTGATTACGTTATTTACTATAATTTATTGAATAAAAAGTGTTATTATTATTATATTATTATTTGTTATTATTTTATAGTTATTTATTATATTATAATTTAGGATTTTGTGTTTCAAACTTTATCATACCCGGGATGTTATAAAGAAGAACGCACAGTAAAAAAAAAATCATATATAAATAATTGGTTTGGGCTGCTCATCCTTAAGAATTACTAGCAAAATAATGGTACCGCTTTCAGCACCTAAAATCCAAAATAATCATACCGCCAGGGAGGTTAACCACCAATCCCTTAATATCAGAGTTAACTCTTATTAGTTCAGCCAGGGGTTCTATTGCCATGGTAAATAAGAGCAGCGACAAGGGGCAACCCTGCCTAGTGCTTCGTGTTATAGGAAAGGATTCAAAAATATAGTTATTTACCCTCAATTTAGCCCTGGGCCTGTAATACAGCAGTCAAATCCAACAGGGGAATACATCACCAAAGCCAAACTTCACCAATACTTCCTGCAGATACAGCCATTCGACCAAATCAAAGGCCTTGTGAGTATCCAATGACAATAGGGCTCCCAAGCCCATATTGTCCTGTTTGGATTGCATGTTAGTAAAGAGTCTGCGTAAGTTGAAGGAAGTGGATTGGCCCGGAATAAAGCCAATTTGATCCAACCTTATAATAATAGGAACTACTTTGTTTAACCTATGAGCAAGGATTTCGGCAAGAAGTTTGACGTCCGAGTTAATTAGGGAAATAGCCATAGGGCGGAATTACTCACAATAAATGTGATCTTTATGAGGTTTTCGGTATAAGAACAATTAGGCGTCGGACATAGAAGGCAGCAATCACGCCTCCTCCAATGCATGGTTAAAAGCTTGCAATAAGGGTGGGGCACAAGATCTCTCTATATTGCAGATACCACTCTATAGGGAAGCCGTCCAATCCTGGTGTTTTATTATATGCAAAAGACTGCATGGCTGTACCTATTTCCTCAGACGTCAAAGGAGCATCTAACAATGAAACTTGATCTGTGAATAACCTGGGAAACTGAATGTCATATAGGTAGTCATCTAATTCTACAATAGTGTAATGCACTCTAGTGGTATATAGAGTGGAGTAAAAGGCCACAAATGCCTCTACTATTTCTTCAGTTTGTTCGACTACAACTCCATTGAAATGTACAATTCTGGGAATAGTGCAGGGTTGAAAGTCGGGTCAGGAGAGATATGCTAGGAGACGGCTATTTTTATCTCCGAACTAAAGATCCGCTAGTTCTGATATAGTATTTTTTTCTGGGTGCGTTCCAGCAGCACTAAATCCAGTTTTCTGGCTTTTTGTCTCCATGTGAATTTTCAGGAGTAGGAGAAGCAGAAAAGCAAGTCTCCGCAGCATAATGGTCCCGTTCTGCTTCAATTTAGACTGGGTGGCCTTTCGGTCTTTCCGATAGCCATGGCAAACGCACCGCACTTGGTGGCCTTAAAGGCATCCCAGACCATAGGCGTGGAGGCACTCCGCCCAATGGTGACCCAATAAGAGTTCATTTCGACAAGTCCCTGATCCGTGACAGCCGAATCCGCCAGCGAGAGGGGACTCACCCCAAATAGTTTATAGGATCTAGAGACACCCAGAGCAAGATTTATCAGCAAGGAGAGTGATCGGACACCGCTCTGGGAAGATATGTGATTGCAGAAACCAAACTAATCAGATCATGAGTTAACAAGCAAAGATCAATATGGGACAGTGTACCATCAGTATCTGAATAACATGAGTATCCCTTAGCATCAGCATGTTTCCATTTCCAAGTGTCCATTTCTGGTTAGGGTACGTCAGTCATCAGCTAAGCTGCTTCCCAGTGCGCATGTGTGCACAGTAAATGATCTTGGCTTCCCGTCAAAATACCCTACCTTCCTTCCCCGGCGGGTCCAGAAAAATGTAAAAGTGCCTCCTAATGGAAGAAAATGTATATATATTTATCGAAATGGAATGATAAAAAAAAAAATATATATATATACAGTATATATAGTAAATTTTCCTCCATTAGGAGACACTTTTACATTTTCCTCGACCCGCCAGGGAACGAGGGTAGGGTATTTTCACGGGAAGCCAACATCATTTGCTTACCCGACGCTTTAAGCACTGGGAACAAGGGTAGGGTTACTTCACGGGAAGCTGTTGAAACGTTACCCCGTGAAAATTCCCTACCCTCGTCACTTCCGGTGTGAGCCAATCATTTACTGCCTGAGCATGCGCACTGGGAAGCGGCTCAGCTGATGCATGATGTATGTCCACCGGAAGTGATGAGGGTAGGGAATTTTCATGGGGTAGGGTTTTTTAACGTTACACCGGCGCTATCTTGCAGCTTTATACAGGAGGGGAGAGGAGCCTTGTAACCCGGCGCGGCCACACCGGCATTCCTGATTTTGACTATCTTCCCATGGGCACAGCTGATGCAGGAAGGCTGGGAAGATAAATGCAGGCTATAGGAAGGTACAAGGTCTGCAGGATCAGATCAGGCAGGACAGAGCTCCGACTAGCCGCTGCTTACATCTCAGCAGTTGGCCGTGCCCCCCCGACCATTGCACTCTAAGTACGTTATATACTTAAGAAGTTCTCTTTTAAGGTACGTTGTGTGTAGAAAGGCATAGGTAATGGAAGAGTTTATTTTTTTTTTAAATGAATGTGCTGAGATTTGTACATGTCTGTTACACTCTGGCTTTCGGAACAGTCATTAACTGCTTAGCGACCTCCCCACACAGAGATACTGCAGCAGGACAGCCACTCTTACACTTTCAGGTCTGGGGCCCCCGCGTCCGCACTGCCAGTGACAGCCAATCAGCGGGCCCGGCAGACGCAATGTCTGCCTGGGACCCACAAATCGCTCAGGAGAAAGGCAGAGCGGCGGTCTACCTATGTAAACAAGGCAGGCCGCTGTTCTGTGAGGGGGAATGTGCTGATCTTGTGTTACTGCTAAGCAGGAACACGGATCTTTACATTCCCCCAGTCAAAGCACCTCCCACAGTTAGCATTTACTCCCAGGGAACAAAGTTAACCCTTTAATCACCCCTGATGTAAATCCCTTCCCTGCCAGTATCATTAGTACAGTAACTGTGCATCATCTTTAGCAGACTGTAATAGTGTCACTGGTCCCCAAAAAGTGTTAAAGTGTCAGTTAGGTGTCTGTTTTGTCTGCCGCAATACCGCAGTCCCGCTATAGGTCGCATTACTAGTATAAAAAATTATATATATATATATATATATATATATATATATATATATATATACACACCATAGTTTGTAGCCGCTATAACGTTTACGCAGACCAATCTATATACACATATTTGGATTTTTTTTTTACCAAAAATATGATGCAGAATACATCTTGGCAAAATGCAGAATACATCTTGCCAAAGCGGACCGAATATAAGCAGACGTAGAATGCCAGCGCAGGCTCACTGAAGTTGCGCCACGGAGCTGGTGCCGAATCTAACCTGGTCCGCTTTGGCATCCACTTGCAGAGGTTGCCAAGTTCCAGGACCGCACATAAACAGGTGTAGCACCACCCCCGCAGGAGCTGCTGATTATATTATTGGGTCTACACCCTGCCTAACAACCCAATCAAATTGGCTCGATCCCTCCTCAGGCACAACTGACCCAGAATAGGACTGGACTATCAAATAGATACACAGGTTGGAATACAATACTTCACTATGCAACAATACCTTGTTACCTTCTTGAATAGTAGTCCTTCTGGGTGACACAATGGAACAACGCACAAGATTGTAATTAACCAAACTTAGTTTACTATGTATCAAATTGAATAGGGGAGATACAATACAATACAATACAAGTCCATAAAAGGTTATTTAAAACAGCTTTAAAAAGGTAAAAGAATGCCCCCACACTCCTCCTGCATTAAGGCTAGACACAGTACCAGGTAGGTGGGCCTATCTGAGTCCCTCCCCCAGAGTTCTCTTCTTTCTTGTTGATCTTCGCTAGCAAGGTTATTGAATAGAGCTCATTTGTAATCCAGATTAGGAATAAAGATCAAGAGAAAAAAAACAACGAGCTGTTAGTTGTCACCGCAGGGTGTCTGCGTAACTGAGCAATAACTTCTGCGAGAGAGATAAGCCTCTGGCGACTCCTTTACAGACCTTATTGTTTGTCTATGAGTCTCCTGAGAGAGTATGGTGATAAACCCCGGGGTTTTATCACCTCCTGCTGCGCTACCGCTATCTGTAGATAAAACTGTCTCTTCAGCAGATAAAGTCAGTTATTGGGCATGTGCCCTCTCACCAACAGAAGTTTCTCCTTCGCGCGCTTCCACTGCGGTCTCAGTCCTTTGGCTATATGCCAGCCGCGCGGGGTCCTTCTGGCGGATGACTTCCGGTCTCGGCAAACAGCAGTATGACCTCCAGGAATGTGCCTCGTGCTTGAGATGGGACGGTTCCACGTCGTCCCTCCAGGCTAAAAGGCTCTGGCCCAATATCCAGTGTCAGTCCTTCACTCTCGCTCGCTGGTTCCTCAGAGTCCAGCACAGAAAGGCCCCCCCCTTCGCGCGCTTCTCTCTTCCTTTAAATAACCTCCCCCATAGTGCCGTGCGGTGCAGCCGTGCACCCTGGATCTTGCAAAGCAGCCTGGGAGATGTAGTTTCTTCATCTTGTGAAAAGGAAGTCACAGCCCGGGAAATTCCATGCAGCTACCACTAGAGGGAGCCTAGTTCCTGGATCTTGCAAAGCAGCCTGGGAGATGTAGTTTCTTCATCTTGTGAAAAGGAAGTCACAGCCCGGGAAATTCCATGCAGCTACCACTAGAGGGAGCCTAGTTCCTTCCCACATATCAAACAGTGTCTTTAGGCATGTTTAACCCCGCTACACACTCCCCCCACTTGAGAAACTTTGGTCCCCAAAGAGGTCAACAGTATGTACCCTAGTGCATAGGTTGGCATTATACAACAAAAACATTAACATTTTGCTGAAATAAATCAATCTGAATACATCCAATTTTGTATTCTAATAGCAGTGCAACAGTAAAACGATAAAGTGCAATTAATAAACAAATAAGTGATTTCTACAGTGTTAATATAGTGCTGATTTCTAGTGCTTTTATATAGTGCTCCTTTAAAAAGCACATGTGCCTTTGCAATTTCTTAAACACTTACATCTTAAAGTTTGTGTTGAAAAAAAAACATCAAAAGGTGAGAAAGAAAAAAAAAACATATAGTGAGGTCAGAGCAACAAAATGTGCGCAAACATTAACTCACAAAGTAAACCAAATTGTGAACATCAAAAACTGTGCTTATTATAATGGCCAAACCCAATATCCTTATGTACAAACTTAAATGCAAACGTTTTCTACTTCAATACTTTGTTCTCATGATCTCTCACAGACCCCCCAAAACTTGGGTGGCTTGTACAGTTGTGCCTGGGGGTGAGCTAGGGTTGTCCCCCACCAAATCTACAGTGGAGGAACTAGGCTGGTCAGGAGATCTTATGGAGGTAAAAACAGCTTCTTCCGAACATTCACCCAATTGATCATAGGTCAGTCTCTTAGGTGGGTGAATGACTCTCCTTTCCCTCTGTTCCCGTGGAGGCATGCTCTCAGAGGTGCTAGGATCAGGCACTTCTGAGGATTCTTCAATGTCCCCCTCCTCATGTTCCAACACAGAGGAACCTGATGGTTCAAGAGAGGTCAGTTCTTCTTCAGAGAAGGGTGCAACCTCCTCCTCAGGATCTTCATCCTCAGCTGCTTCTTCTGGAAGCATATGAAAGGGTATGAATTCAGGGGCTTCTGCCCGAAGGGCTCCTCTATCAGCCAAGTCAGATGAAGACAGGGAGGCAGGTGTGGGTTCTGGCAACTGAGATGACCACAACCAGTCGGGTACCTCCTCTTCATCTTCCAAGTCTTCAGATGGAGAACTTCCCTCTCCCTCATCTGGGAGCGTCGTCTGAGATCTGGTAACTGGTCTGGACCGGCGAGAAGTCGAAGGGGCCTCTGACACGTCTTCCACAGGGGGCATACGAACCGCTTCAGAGAGAGGCAGCAAATGGTTCCGATGCCAAGCCTTCAATGGACCCACACTTCCTTCAGGCCGAATTTGGTACACAGGAAGGTTTGGCAGTTGCTTGCAGATAACATAAGGTTGGGACTTCCAGCGGTCTGCCAACTTGTGTTTTCCCGGGACACCCAAGTTTCTCAACAAAACCCTGTCCCCTGGTTGCAGGTCATGGATCCGAACTTTTAGGTCGAAATTTTTTTTATTCCGCAGTCCACGTTGATCAGATGTGGCCTGAGCCTTGTCATAGGCCGCTTTCAGACTCTTCCGCAGTCGGTCCACATATCCTCTATGCGATGCTGAAGAGGTATGATCAGGCGAAATGCCAAAGGCCAAATCCACTGGCAACCGAGCCTCCCTTCCAAACATCAGCCGATAAGGGGAATATCCAGTAGCATCACTGACAGTGCTGTTGTAGGCATGCACAATGGCAGCTACGTGCTTGCCCCAATGCTGTTTCTTCTCTGAGCTCAAAGTCCCCAACATATCCAAAAGAGTCCTGTTAAATCGTTCAGGCTGGGCATCCCCCTGTGGATGGTAGGGAGTGGTTCTAGTCTTTTGAATGCCTAACATATCTAACAGTCTCTTGATCAGTCTGCTTTCAAAGTCCCTTCCCTGATCAGAATGGAGGCGTTGTGGTAACCCATAATGTACAAAGAACTTCTCTACAAGAACTTTGGCTACCGTTGAGGCCTTCTGATCCCTTGTTGGGAATGCTTGAGCATATCTGGTAAAATGGTCTGTTACCACAAGGACATTCCCCTGGCCACTCAGATCAGGCTCTAAGCAAAGGAAATCAATGCACACCAGCTCCATGGGTCCCTGACTTTGTAGATGGCCCATTGGGGCTGCTTGACGTGGCAGAGTCTTCCTCTGTATACACCGGACACAAGAGTGACAGTATCCTTCAACTTCGGCCCTCATACAAGGCCAGTAGAACCTGTCCCTGACAAGCTGAAAGGTTCTTTCGGGCCCCAGATGGCCATGATTATCATGAAGAGCGGCCAGAACTCCCTCTCTGTATTTAGCTGGTAAGAACAGTTGCCACTTCTCCTCCAGATCTTCAGATGGACCTCTCCGGTAGGCCACTCCTTCTCTGATCTGTAACCGGGTCCACTCTCTATGCAACAGACGGGCCCCCTGAGGGGAGTCAGTTAGAAGCAACTCAGGGCTCTGGATCTCCAGAGCTTCCAAGAGAAGTTTTCCCAAAGGGATTTCCAACTGCTCCTTCCGCAAGTCCCTTTTGGACAGCCGGGGCAAACCCTCCCCTTCAACTTGGGTCACCTGGCAGTAGCATTTGGGTACTCCGATAGCCGAAACCCCAATCTCTTCTGCTCTTGACCCTCCTCGGGATCGAAATTCAGTTCCCTGATATAGGGCACGCACCCCTTCTGGAGCCAAATGAGTCCATTCTTCCGCAGGTTCCTGTGGAACATGCAACCTTCTGGATAGGGCATCTGCATCCCTATTTCCGATTCCTGGCCGATACTTCAGGCTAAAATTGAAGCTAGAGAGGGCAGCCAACCATCGATGTCCTGTTGCATCCAGCTTGGCCGTAGTCAACAGATAGGTGAGGGGATTATTATCTGTCTTGACAATGAATTCAGCTCCGTACAGGTAGTCTTTCAATTTGTCAACCACTGCCCACTTCAAGGCCAAGAATTCAAGTTTGTGAGTAGGATAATTCCTTTCAGCAGGCAATAGGCTTCTGCTCACATAGGCAACAGGTCGCAGATGACCCTCATGCTCCTGATAAAGTACCCCCCCCAGCCCATCTCGGCTGGCATCAACATGCAGTTCATATGGTTTTGTGGGGTCCGCATAGGCCAACACAGGGGCAGTGGTTAGGGTTTCCTTCAGCTGGACAAAGGCCCCTTCGCATTCCGGGGTCCACTGATCCTGGATGGATTCCTTAGCCTTCCGGGGGCCTATGGTGGACTTCGCCGGCTTTACCAACTCAGGGACATCATCTTCTTTATTCTTCAGGAGCTCATTTAGGGGTCGGGCAATCTGGGCGAACCCCTCCACAAACCTCCTGTAATAGGAGCAAAAGCCCAAGAATGACCGGAGTTCGGTCACATTTGTGGGTCTCGGCCAGGAAGCAACAGCATCCAGCTTGTCCGGGTCAGTGGCCACCCCTTCTTCAGACACGATATGGCCCAGGTAATGGACCGAGGACTGATAGAATTGGCACTTCTCAGGAGAAAGTTTCAGACCTTCTTCATGTAGCCTCTTCAAGACCTTTTCCAACCTCTCCTCATGTTCTTCTAAAGTTCTGCCAAACACGATAACATCATCCAAGTATACCAGTACCTCTATCAAATTCATATCTCCAACGGTCCTCTCCATCAGCCTTTGGAAGGTAGCAGGGGCCCCGGACAACCCCTGAGGCATGCGATTGAACTCAAAGAACCCCACAGGGGTGATGAAGGCTGTTTTCTCCCGATCTTCAGGGTGCATGGGGATCTGATAATACCCACTCTTTAAGTCCATCACACTGAACCACTTCGCCCCTGACAGACTCTGTAGGGCATCTTCGATTCGAGGAGTGGTATACTGGTCTGGGATGGTTCCTCTGTTCAGCGTTCGGTAGTCGATACAAAGCCTCAAAGATCCATTTTTCTTCCGGACTACCACTATCGGGGAAGCATACGGGCTCCTGGATTCTCGGATAATCCCGATCTTTTTGAGCTCTGCCAGCTGTTGACGTAGATCTTCTAAGTCACCTAAGGGGACTCGCCGGACTCTCTCCCTGAAAGGCTTGTCCTCACTCAGGCGGATCTTATGAGTAGCGCTCCTGGCACATCCCACGTCAAACTCGTCCTTAGAGAATATTTCCCTACATCGAGCAAGTTGTGCCTTGGCCCTCTTCACCCATTCCGGCGGGAGGGCAGCGTTTCCAGAGCAAAGCTCCTCTATAACCGCTTCACCCTGTTCCTTTTCTTTGAAATCAATGGGGGCAACTGGGGTAGCCGGGTTGACTTGGCCCAGGAGCACTCTGGCCGGTACCTTCACTGGTGTAATAGAGGTGTTTCTGACACTCACTAAAACCCTTCCACGGTTTTCCTGTAACACCTTCAAAGGGATCACCTCAGGGATCACTTCTATCCCTCTCTGTCTCTCCTTTTGACCTGATTCAAAGATAATGAAGGGACCCGGCTGTTGCCATGTGAGTTTAACAGAAGCCTTAAAACAGGCCACCTCTCCTGGCTGTAAGACCTTTTCTGCTCTATCCAGCTTCCAGAGTCGTCCAACTCCTTCTGCGGGGGTCTCTTGCTCCAACACTAATCGTTGGTAGGCCTGCCGTAGCATGGGATGGATCCTTGGCGCCTGAGCATCTTGTCCCTGGACCAGTTGTATCAGAAGGCGCCTTACCAGGTCAGTGTTTGTTCCTACGATGAGAGAGCTTTTGTTGGCCCCTGGTGGACGAGGACAGACCACCGCTAAGGTGTCGAAGGTTTCCGCTTCACCAGCCACTGATGGATCAAAGGTCAACTTGATTGGCAGATACCCGTCATAGGGAAAACTTTGGGTCCCAATACCCCATATCTCCAGATCTTCCAACTTCTGCAAAGGTAGATGGGTAAGATATTTATCATAGAAGTCTCTATACAAAAGAGTCACCTGGGCCCCTGTGTCAAGGAGGGCTCTTGTGTAAATTCCTTCCACCTGAACCGAGACCACTGGGGAGGGCCCGACCAAGTTAGTTGGGAATTCTCTTGATGTAGCCTGGTTGTCTGATTCAGTTCTCTGTACCCTGGCCCTCTTCTCCTTTTTCTTCCTTGATCTGGGCCCCCGCTGAACCCGGTGTGCATTGACTTTCCTTCCCTCAGTAACCCGGAGTCTAGAACTGGGGGTATTATATTTGGGTCTGACCCCCTGACTCAGTTTCCCTGATCCTGCACCACTTCTGGAGTCCCTTAAGACTGGCGGACACCCGGTTGACTCCTTCACCGGTGTCCTCTGAAGTTTCCCGCTGGCTCGCGAGGTTTCGCGGCAGCATTTCCTGAGCTGGGACATACCCTTCTAACATGCCCAACTCCCCCGCAGTTGAAACAAGTTAACAATCTTGCAGGCCGTGGCTCTGGATCTGTGCTGAGACTAACAGGTTCATCTGGCCTCTCCGATATACTCCCCTTGGGTAGAGTGGATACCTGACCAGTCAGGATGGACACCATTTCTATCAACTGAGACACTTGGGTCTTTAGGAGTTCAACTTGAGAGTCACCCTCTTCCACACTTATCACTCCAACCCGGGCAGTTGAGTCAAACTGCCGACTTTTCTTCTTGTTGTCCAACATGACCTCTTCCTCTCTGACCATTCGAATCAGATCGGGGTATTCTAGAATGCCGCCATCTCGACGAGTTCGTAACAGTATGGCAATGGGATCTAAAGGTTGAGCCCCTTTCAGAACCTGTCGTGCACGAGTCTCATCTATTTTCCGGGGGTCTATTCCTTTCTTTAACAGAATCTGGTGGATAATCCTATCCAGACGTTTAATGAATTCGGACAACTTCTCCCCCTCTTCTTGATAACAGTGGTCCAACTGGTAGAGAAGTTCAGCCGCGTTCTCCGTCCGACCAAACACATCTTGCAGAATGTCCAAATAATCCTGTGCAGTGCAGTTCTTCTTGCTAAGCTTTAGATTACGTACAGCCTCTAATGCAGGTCCCCTTAAACTCTCTGTGATCCTCTGCTTCTTGTGCTGTTCTGGTACCTCCCATTCCTCCAAAGCCTGAGTGGCGGTATCTAGCCACTCTTCGAACCCATCTTCTGCTGAAGGCACAGGCTGTTTCCCAGAGAATGTCCGGAGCTTCCTATATCCAGTCATCAGATAGCTCGAGGAGTCCCTGCTACATTTTGCCACAATCTCCCCAAGAACAGCACACAGTTCTGAGCTAAAAGTCGACAAAGGTGATGACTCAGGATGCCCTTCTTGGACACCTTTTTCTTGGCTGGATACCCCAGGGGTGGTGGATGAGGGACCCGCAGTAGGAACTCCTGGATGTATCAGGAAAAGTTCTGTTTGGTCAGTAGTTTTTACACTGTTTCCGTTGAAATAATCAGGGACCCCCTTCCTCCACTCACACAGTGCATACGTGTGTGGGACAGTGGTGTCAGTTTTCATGTCAATCACCCAGAATTTCCTGTCTGTGGATAGTGCCCTCAAAACAGGGAGGAGCTTTTCTTCAGTCCAGGCTTCTCCCTTGATTTCAACCACCAGGCCATTTTCCACTATGACATTCTCTTCCTTGCACCACTCAGCAGCAGCGACAGGATCCATTTCTGCGTGGGAGGGGATTCTATGGCTGAGAGGGTTGTATTGCAGGACTGTAGAAATCCCGGACGAGCCCCCACGTGTAGCACCACCCCCGCAGGAGCTGCTGATTATATTATTGGGTCTACACCCTGCCTAACAACCCAATCAAATTGGCTCGATCCCTCCTCAGGCACAACTGACCCAGAATAGGACTGGACTATCAAATAGATACACAGGTTGGAATACAATACTTCACTATGCAACAATACCTTGTTACCTTCTTGAATAGTAGTCCTTCTGGGTGACACAATGGAACAACGCACAAGATTGTAATTAACCAAACTTAGTTTACTATGTATCAAATTGAATAGGGGAGATACAATACAATACAATACAAGTCCATAAAAGGTTATTTAAAACAGCTTTAAAAAGGTAAAAGAATGCCCCCACACTCCTCCTGCATTAAGGCTAGACACAGTACCAGGTAGGTGGGCCTATCTGAGTCCCTCCCCCAGAGTTCTCTTCTTTCTTGTTGATCTTCGCTAGCAAGGTTATTGAATAGAGCTCATTTGTAATCCAGATTAGGAATAAAGATCAAGAGAAAAAAAACAACGAGCTGTTAGTTGTCACCGCAGGGTGTCTGCGTAACTGAGCAATAACTTCTGCGAGAGAGATAAGCCTCTGGCGACTCCTTTACAGACCTTATTGTTTGTCTATGAGTCTCCTGAGAGAGTATGGTGATAAACCCCGGGGTTTTATCACCTCCTGCTGCGCTACCGCTATCTGTAGATAAAACTGTCTCTTCAGCAGATAAAGTCAGTTATTGGGCATGTGCCCTCTCACCAACAGAAGTTTCTCCTTCGCGCGCTTCCACTGCGGTCTCAGTCCTTTGGCTATATGCCAGCCGCGCGGGGTCCTTCTGGCGGATGACTTCCGGTCTCGGCAAACAGCAGTATGACCTCCAGGAATGTGCCTCGTGCTTGAGATGGGACGGTTCCACGTCGTCCCTCCAGGCTAAAAGGCTCTGGCCCAATATCCAGTGTCAGTCCTTCACTCTCGCTCGCTGGTTCCTCAGAGTCCAGCACAGAAAGGCCCCCCCCCTTCGCGCGCTTCTCTCTTCCTTTAAATAACCTCCCCCATAGTGCCGTGCGGTGCAGCCGTGCACCCTGGATCTTGCAAAGCAGCCTGGGAGATGTAGTTTCTTCATCTTGTGAAAAGGAAGTCACAGCCCGGGAAATTCCATGCAGCTACCACTAGAGGGAGCCTAGTTCCTGGATCTTGCAAAGCAGCCTGGGAGATGTAGTTTCTTCATCTTGTGAAAAGGAAGTCACAGCCCGGGAAATTCCATGCAGCTACCACTAGAGGGAGCCTAGTTCCTTCCCACATATCAAACAGTGTCTTTAGGCATGTTTAACCCCGCTACACAGGTAATATCCTCGGGGGGAACCTTCCTTTGGGACGATCTTATTGAGCTTTGTCCATTTTGCTCTTAGCTCTGATATATACTTGGGACACTTTCTGCACCTTTGGTATGTCATCTTCCATTTTCTATACTATAGGGACAGCATATATTTATATGCATTACGGTGTGTTTACTTTCTATTCTCCCTACACCTACCTATACTGGCTTTTTGGTCGGTAACTACACCTATTTCATTTATATGCATTTATTTTTACTTGCTTTTATCTTCACGGCTCATATATTGGTAATTTTTTTCTTCACTTGGCACCTATATGAAATATTCAGGTTCTACACCCTATCCACACATGCTGTAACATTGACTCAACATATGCCTATGTACATATGATGTGACCATACATTCAGATAAAATAGTTTTTTTGTCTGTGTCTATTACTTCATATGATATGTTACTTTAAGTATACTGGTAGACATATCTATACAGCATGTGGAGATGTTTTCTTTTTTATTTTTTCCTTTTTCATGGTCACCCTATATTGCAAACCACATCCTAAACCCCACTTTCACTCATTTTCCTATTATAGATACTTTTTCCATCTTGGGCCATTCTTACTATTCCCTGCATGTATTGAACGGCAGTTCACTCATCTTTGGCACTCTTCCTTTGTACACTCACCTTGGTGAATTGATTTTCTTTCCTCTATACACACCCCACCTCTCAATTTCTACTTTTATGGTACAATTGAACAACAATTCAATAAGTTGGATATGATTTTTTTCATTTCCTTCCATTTCTACAGATACTCACATGTTGTGATACTCCTAATATGGAATTACTACTCCTTTTCTACAACATATGACCCTCTGTCATCATACTCTCTCTAAATTTCACAGGTAACTATAATATGCATACCACTTACACACATAAGAATATCTATAATCAATTGCTGTCCTTACATTTACCCCCCCTTGTTTTACCTAATTAGGTTGATTACAAATTACCCGTACTACGCAAGTGAGGTCTTCCTTTGGAGTGGTCCTTGCTGAGCTATTTGTTCGATCATCGTGGTGCCCCGTTGGTCCTCCAGGGCAACTACTATACTTTTCCACTTTTTTTCATTTTTTGCCTTAATTGGCTCATTGGAACTTGGGCATTCCTCCCCACGGTATTTAATTACCGGTTTTAAACGACAGATCATCCCAATCCTTTGCATAGACGTCAAGGGTAGGTCACTTATTATGAGAATGTACCATAGTATAGGTGATTATAGTTATATATATATATATATATATATATATTACCTATATAACCTACTAAAAAGTTTTCAATCCTTACAGGCATATTAGGTGCTTTTGGAACTCTGGTTGACCCCTGAGGAAGGGCTGTTTTTACGCCTGAAACGCGTAGGGTCTCTTTTTCCGGTTCAAGGCTACCATGTGCACCTGAGCGTCTTCAATGTGATCTGGTTCATGGTCTGTCAATTGCATGCGATTTTTATATGCCCTGCTTTTCATGTAATGTTGATGTCTTCACCATTGTTTGTTTGTACAATTGTTTATGTTTTGATTTATAATAAAATTTAACATTTTAACCATGACATACAGTGTCTAGTGGCATTCATAGTCCCACACCATTGGGGATTCTTTTTGTATATACATTTATTTATTGTGAATGTTTTATAGCAAAAAGTAAAAAAAAAAGAACACATTTTTTTTCAAAACTGTCACTCTTTTTTTGTATCTAGCGCAAAAAATAAAAACCGCAGAGGTTATCAAATACCACCAAAAGGACATACATTTTATTTGGGTACAGTGTCGCACGACTGCGCTATTGTCAGTTAAAGTAGCGCAGTGCCGTATCGCAAAAAATGGCCTGGTCATGAAGAGGGGTAAACCTGCCGAAGTTGAAGTAGTTAAAGTAAATTTTATGGGTAAAAGGACTGTGGGATATATGCTAGGGGGAGTAGTGGCGGAGCTAGACTTTTAAAACGGGGGTGGCAAAGGGGTGCAGGGCCACTGATAGGGCAGTACAAACAGCCCTGTTGTACCGGGCCCGGGCCCCATCAGGGGCCCCGAAAGCTTTGTAGTCAGTGTCTGCCAAATAAAGAAATGGGGCTTACTAAAATACACCCTCCCCACTCCTACATGCTTTGGGGGTGTATAAACACATTTTTCTGGGGCCCATCAGATCAGCTGTGGGGCCCAGGAGGTCTTAGCATTGCAGGGACTTTTTAATCTTTTTCGGGGCGTAAGAACATGCCCTATGCTGCAACCTGCTCTGCTAAGTTATAGTTCCGGTCAGTCAGTAAGCTGCCTGCTCTGGCGGAGTGATTTTGTGTACATGTCCCGCTTTATCAGGACAGATGCAGAGACCGAGGCTGCTGACACTGATAGGGAGCAGCAGCAGCACTATTCCCAGCTGCGGAGGCAGTGGCATGGCAGCATCACACAGTGAGTGACACTAGTATCCAGATACAGTCCCCAGAATCCTCACTGTGTCTTCTGAACATCAGCATTAGGATATACACAGAGTACAGCAGGCAATCTATAGCTCTGTCACAGCGCATGACATGGCAGTTCATTGCTGACTTTGTTCAGCTATGGCTGTACTGAGTGTTACAGACTGCAGCCCGGTACAGCCATGATAAAGTCAGCAATGAACTGCCATGTGATTTGCTGTGAGCCTGCTGTACTCTGTATAAATCCTTATGCTGATGTTCAGAAGACACAGTAAGAGTATACTTTACATTTGTGTTTTGGGGGGAGGGGCTGTGCATTTTTACTGCCCCTACCACTCCTCTTTAACCCCTTAATGCCAGTGCCTCCAAGCTTTTTAAGAGGTTTCTGATGCTGGGAGGTGGGGCAGTGTTCCTGACCATGATTCGCGGACACATGATCGGAAAGCTCCCAATCGCAAGTAGAGATTAGGAGCTTTCCATTAATTGCCAATAACTGTCCAGGGAGCGCACAGGGCACACGCTTTCCGCACAGCAAATGTGTACATTCTGGTCCACCCGCCAAGAGGCTGTAATGATGTGTGTATCCGGCGTGAAGAGGTGAAGAACGTTCCAAGCTTTCCAGTTAGGGCCACCTGTCAGTTTTTCATGTGGACCTAATTGAAAGCACTATTTATGTCTACACCTACGTCTATGTCCGTTCAGGATAGAAAAAACTATGGAAAAGGACTGCATCTTTTTCTTTTTTTTCCAGAGCAGATTTACAAATGGTCACCCATAGAGCCATCACAATTCCACCCTTGTCCATTGTATGGTGCATGCAAACACAAATTGAACAGGCGGAGTCAAGGGAGGGACCAGGGGTGGGGTAGAGGGCGGGGCCAGGGTGGGGCAGAGGGCAGGGCCAAGGGTGGGATCAAAGGGGTCCCCATCAGGTAGGCTGTAATGGGCCCCATGATTTCTAACAGCGGCCCTGAAGGGGTGGCAAGGTATTATTTTGGGGGTCAATATACAAAGTGTTCAATTACACTAAAAATAAGTTTCCTGTGTGTGCTGCCGTGTTATGTTTTGTTTTGGAGCCACTTGGAGCACGAAGGAGCTGCGTGTCAGCTTAACCAATGAAAAGTGTAGCAGCAATACGTCCCCCATATAGACCTCCCCCCATACAGTAGGCCCCATATAATATAGATCCCTATAGATCCCCCTTACAGCATGCCAGGGTGAGGTGGGGTCCCGTCCCCCATATAGATCCCCCCTTACAGCAGGCCAGGGTGAGGTGAGGTCCGGGGACCTCACCTCACCCTGGCCTACTGTACGGGGGGAGATCTATATGGGGGACAGGACCTCACCTCACCCTGGTCTACTGTAAGTGGGGGGATCTATATGGGGGACCTCACCTCACCCTGGCCTGCTGTAAGGGGGGAGATCTATATGGGGGACAGAACATCACCTCACCCTGGCCTGCTGTAAGGGGGATCTTAATTGGGGACCTCACCTCACCCTGGCCTGCTGTAAGGGGGGGATCTATATGGGACCTCACCTCACCCTGGCCTGCTGTAAGGGGGGATCTATATGGGGGTCCTCACCTCACCCTGGCCTGCTGTAAGGGCGGATCTATATGGGGGACCTCATCACACCCTGGCCTGCTGTAAGGGGGGATCTATATGGGGGACCAGGTCCCCATATAGATCCCCCCTTACAGCAGGCCAGGGTGAGGTGAGGTCCCCCATATAGATCCCCCCCTACAGTCAGCAGGCCAGGCATTGGGCAAGGGCAGGTTCCCTATAAGATCGATCCCCTTTCCTTTACAGACTTCTCACTACTCAGTCAGTCACTAGTACAGTCAGACAGTACTACAGTAGTAGTCTCTTACCTACCTTTTGTAGTGACCAGCATGCCCCCCATCAATGTAGTGACCAGCATGCCCCCCATCAATGTAGTGACCAGCGTACCCCCCATCAATGTAGTGACCAGCATGCCCCCTATCAATGTAGTGACCAGCGTACCCCCCCATCAATGTAGTGACCAGCATGCCCCCCATCAATGTAGTGACCAGCGTACCCCCCCATCAATGTAGTGACCAGCATGCCATCCATCAATGTAGTGACCAGCGTACCCCCCCATCAATGTAGTGACCAGCATGCCGTGTCCCCTTCAATGCAGAGAGACTAACCTAAGGTAGAAGAACACAGCCTGACATCCATCCCACATGTTCAGTCTGCCCCGCAGCTAGTTCTCTTGACCGAGCAGTGAGCGCGGCACAGCGAACCAATCACGTCGTGAGTAGCGGCACAGCGAACCAATCAGGTGGGCAGGCACACGTGATTGGTTAGCTGTGCAGCTGCTCACAGCGCCGCTGCTCACCGCTCAGTCAGGAGAACTAGCTGCAGGCAGGCAGACCGAACATGGATGGATGTCAGGCTCTGTTCTGCTACCTTCTACAACCACTGAGTATCATACGTTCGGCGATGTGACTATCGCCCACGCTCTTATCGTTCAGCCCTACCTATGAGTGTAATGTTTTCAGCGGGGTGGCAACAGGGGGTGGCAAGGACCAGAGGCTCTGCCACTGAGGGGGAGTAGGCACAAGTTTAATTTATTCATGCACCTTTAAGCCTCTCACACTGCTGGCAAAATTTGGACACAGCCACAATTTAGCATTTTATTACTTCAGATAATTTTGTGCGTGTGTGTGTGTGTGTGTGCGTGTTGCTTTTTTACTAGGTATGCTGGTGGTGCCAGTACTTTTTAAATGTATCAAAATATTTGGGTATTTGTATTAATGAATGTGCTAGCTATGAAGGCAGCTTTTTTTTTCGTCATTTGTTTATTTGATTATTTTACATTTTGATTAAAATTATTAATATGATTTTTATTACTATGTTTCATTCATTGAGTAATTAAAAGGACATGGAGTCATGATCATAAACCTTGCAACCAGCCTGCTACACATTACATGATTGTACTCCATAGTAACCTTTACTTGCCTTATTTCTTATTATCTAATTATTTAAGTCAAGGCTTTTTGTTAGGAGATGATCTATGTACAACTGATACTCACTCCTATGGCTTACTGTAATTCCTTGGGACAAAATGGTATTTCTGTATTAAAAAGTATAACGAAGAACCCTTTAGAGGTACTATTTGGATTAGTATAAAATTAAATTAAAAATTAGATTAAATTAAATCTAACATTTGGCTTGTTTTCTATATGAACTCACAAAAAAAAACAATGTATGTACGCTGAATGCTAAAACTAGCCGACTGCCTTCTTGTAAAGCAATCACTTGTTTCCAGCAGTGAAGGGCAAGGACATATTGATTACATTTTCCGTGATATGCCTGTCTGGTGTATGGGGAGGTGTCATGCAAATCACGTTCTGGTAGCTTTTATTCTCCGGATCTTTGAATTATTCCACCTCTACATTGTTTTATCCCATCTCAAACTTTCAGCAACACAAACTGTCTTTGCAAATCTGCTAGAAGACATGGTGGCAGACACAAGGCACATTTTCATACATAACAAGATGAACAAAATCTATTTATTGTTGTGTGTCTATCCCTCCATCTCAAGACAGTTTGAATATCTGTGGCAAGTAATCAATCTTCCTATTTACTAGATATGATTAGATTGGTGTTCTGTGTTGTCGAGTGTGTGGGGCATAAGGGAACATGGGAAGATACAATTGTTCAATTTATAGCTAGCTAGCTTCTGCTACAAACTCACAATCCCTTTGAATTTAACAAGAGAAGGCTATAGAAGGATTATGTAGCTGTGTTTGCTACTGTGGTTCATAGCTGGCCAATTCATGTTATAGTTTAATGATTATGTCATTTAAAGTCAAATACAATATCAAATCTTATCCCCCGGCTTGACCATGGAAAAGTAAACACTTATTAACCACTTGCCGTCTGCTTACGTTGATAGTACTGCGGCAAAGTGGCTCGTTATCGTCTGACGACGTAGATCTACGTCATCAGACACTCCCCTTTCTCGCCGCCGGAGGCTCGCTCCCGCTGTATTCAGTCACAGCGGGAGTCGGGCCAGGGGAGGAGCAGCGGCGATCGCCGCTGCTCTTCCCTGATCTGTCGGGGATCAAGTGTGGAGATCCGCCTGCTTGTGTAAACACAAGCGGGCGGATCTCCTAAGTGACAGGCAGGGTCAGATTGCAGGGTTCAGCATAGCTGAACCCTGGATCTGTCCTTGTGTCACACAGTCACCTCCCCCCACACACGACAGTAAGCACCAGGCATACATTAACCCCTCCCTCTCCAATAAAATTAACCCCTTCCCTGCCAGTGTCATTTTTACAGTAACAGTGCATATATATAGCACTGATTACTACAGTAATGTCACTGGTACCCCCAAAAGTGTCAAAAATGTCAGTCAAGGGTTCGATCTGTCCGCCGCAATGTCGCAGTCCCGCAAAAAAAATCGCAGATCGCCGCCATTACTCGTTAAAAAAAACACCAAAAATTACAGAAATCTTTCCCTTAGTTAGTAAACGCAATAACTTTTGCGCAAACCAATCAAAATATGCTTATTGTGAATTTTTTTACCAAACATAGGTAGCAGAAAACAAATTGGCCAAAAATTTAAAAAAATTTTGATTTTTACATTTTTTTTGAGGGAATTTCATATAAAAAAAATGTGAAAAATATTGTTGTTTTTTCAAAATTTACGCTCTTTTTTTGTTTATAGCGCAAATGGGTATGGCATTGCACGAACGCGCAATTGTCAGTTAAAGTCGCACAGCGCCGAATCGCAAAAAGTGGCCCAGACGTAAGACAGCAAAATCCTCTAGTGGTATTGTTACTAAACCCAGGACCCTGCATTCACTATGTATTGTCTCCCACAGTACACAGAACATGGAAATGCAATTATTTTAGTAAATATAAACTGCTAAATACCTTTTCTCATCAGCAGTATATACGGTAGCAGCCTTGTGACTTGTATCAGTTCATAGTAAAGCTTGTAGAAGGAGTTTTCATTCTCCCCTGATCCTCTGTCTGGCCATGTCGGGACAGTGCTGATTGGCCCTGTGCTGATCACATGCACTCTCCCAAGAAAAAAAAAAAAACTCTCTAGCAATACACACCAAACTGAGCATGTGCAGCCCATCCCCAGGCTCTGTAAATATCAGGTTATTTTTTGGAGACAGTGAAAGAAGAGGAAGATCAAGGAGACAGGATCAAACAGCCTTTATACACAATGTAAAGGTTTAACCCCTTAGGTTCTACAGTGAGTATAACAAGCATGCTTTACTGCATATACAGACTGATTTTAATGTTGTGGGTTTAGTAACACTTTAACAGTAAACGTTATACAATTTATGTTGTACATGAAGATCAGTAAAAACAGAGGAAGCTTAAAACCCAACTCCTGGCAACACTTAAAATAATACTCTTGCAGTGTGGCCTCCCTAAACTGCAAGGGTTAAATGTTTGTTAGATCTTGGGGTTGAGGAATAAGCTGTGATGCTTCCCTTAAGCCCCATACACACAATCAGAAAATTGTACGAAAAATACCGATTTGAGGTGATCGTACGATAATCTGATCATTAGTACACAGCTTTCGAAAAGCCTATCATGACAGTTCATCTGATATTATTATTATCAAAAGCACAAAAAATGTTTTTTTACAATACCAGAACATATGATTTTCATTTAATCAGTACAGTTATCATTTGGAAATACAATGCAAATACACTACAACACATTACATCACTTCCGATTTTTTATTCTGTTGTATGAGAATTTTTGTAACCTAGTAAACTCTTCAGTTTTGTTATGAGATTAGCATGCAAAAAAAAATGGACTATCATTCATCCGATAATCTCTTTCCTGACAGACTCCATGGCAGCATACGTATCGGGTTTGGCCCCGCCTCCAAACCTACCCATAGGACATCACTCCCATAAATCTTTGCACCTGTTCAGCACACGTGTTCCTTTTTTGTCCTCCTAATGGTTTACCTGTATCCTACCTGAAGATGGATCCCAGGAGATGGATGTCTCTACCATTCAGGTATTGAGTTCTCCAACTCCAGCTGTTGCGGGGTATGGAGCAGGGGTGAAGATTCTTCTGATGTGCACCTTGGCCAAAAAGCCCAGCTGCTGCCGGTGGACTGTCCCCTTAAAGAAATATGAAGTCCGGTGTGTGCTGTATGCTCATCCATCCCTGGTGGCTAGCGGTTCGCTTGTGGTCGTGAGTACCCCCTGCCTGTCATATTTGTTTAACTCCATGGCAGCTTACGTTTTTATTTCAGCTGGTTTTGTATGTTCTTACCTTATTTCCTGTTATTCCCTGGTGGCTAGGGCTACTGAGCATGTGCGGGCGCCTCGGAATGAGGCTTGGATCTCGCACATGCTCAGTGATGATGCGGAGCATGTGCAGTAGGGTTTTTCGGCTCCGCTTGATGTTAGCGGGTGCCATATTGAAAACCCTTCAGCTGTCAGCAGAGTGTGTAGATCACACACTCTGCTGCTGGAAGTCTGTATTTTGCTGTCGGTTTCTCAGTGTGTCTACCTGCTGCATCCGCTGCTGCTCTGCATTTGCCCATACGGTCTTCCTGGGGAGTACTGGCCCCAGGTTTGTGGGGCTGTTCCCCCTCTCCTCCTTCTTCCTCTCTGATCCCGTTGTCTGGCTCATCCCTGCAGGTCAGCGCCAGATGGAAGCCTCCTCGCCCTTCGGTGGTCAGCCCGCCCTTAATAGGTTTGGGGGTTGGGGTGTGTAGAGGGGGGGGGGTTAGGGCATTATTTATGTCCTGGCTCCCTGTTTGTCTTGCTTTGTTCCTTTGTCTTACAGCCCTCCTAGGTCGGAACGGCATTCCTCACGCAAGAGTGAGCATCGCTCAAGTACTCAAACCGGCACTCCTCCTCGAGATCTACTCGGAGGTCACAGTCAGGCTCCAATCATCGTGGGAATTCATCTCCCTCAGCGGGCCCCTCGCGACGCCCAGATAGAGTGGGCTGTTGGGGTTGTGGTGCACATGTCCCTGAAAGCAAGTCAATGTGCGACAAATGCTTTTCTCAAGCTGTGGGAGAGAGGGACAATCCAGACCTGCGACTGGAGGCCCTAGTCAAGAGGGTCATCAAGGATTCCCTGGCAGACTTGGGAGTAGGTCGGGCGCAGAGCCCAGAAGTGCCTCCTCCAAGCCCTCCCCTTGGAAGACAGCCTAGGGAAGATCCTGAAACCTCTCAACCTAGTCACCTGTCAACTTTCCTGTCAGAAAGTGATTCAGAGGTTGAAGATCCCTGCTTGGGGTTAGAGTATGCTCTCGTTCCCTCCTTAGTCAGAGCGGTAAAGAGAGACCCTGAATTGGGAAGACTCGGCTGTTTCTCCACCAAAACAGAAGAGATTCTTTAAGCAGCTCTGCAAAGAGCGACTCAACTTCCCCTTTCTGGGTGAATTAGGGGATATCATTACTGGAGAATGGAATAAAGTGGAAAGGAAAAACTCCATGCTTTCCAAAATGTCCCGACTGTATCCTTTCAAGGAAGAAGATGTAAAACATCTAGAATCCCCTCCCTTGGTGGACGCCACAGTCATGAGGCTGGTCAAACATGTGACCCTCCCACTAGAGGACACAGCCTCCTTTAAAGATCCTTTGGATAGGAGGATGGATTCTGATCTCAAACTAATCTACCTGACCGCAGGAATGGCCTGCAAGCCGGCACTGGCCTTGGCCTCATTATCCAAAGCAATGGAGTTGTGGTCTGACTCAGTGGATGAGTCCTTCTGGAGCTTTTCTGAGGAGGCTGCCAGAAGTTCCCCGATTCAGGAACTTAAGATGGCTTCGTCTTTTCTGGGGGAGGCACCTATTGACCTATTATGGCTTTTCTGGGGGAGGCACCTATTATACGTCTGTTGGCCAGGGTTATGCTGTCCTCAGTAACAGCCAAGAGGGCTCTGTGGCTCCGTCCTTGGATGGCTGACCCAGCTTCCAAACAAGTCTGGTGTCGTATTCCTTTTGGGGGTTCTTCCCTCTTTGGGAATAAGCTGGATGAGGCGATAACCAGGGCTACAGGAGGCAAGTCTGGCTTCCTCCCTCAGGATCGGCGCCCTCTCAATCCAAGGAAAGGACAACCCAGAAGGTATGTTCCTGACCGTGCCAGGGAAGCACGCACCTATAGGCCTGGCAGAGAATTTGGTCGCAACTGGAGAGCAAGACAAACCTCCTCGCGGAAACCTTCTAAGAGTGTCCCCTCCGGTGAACGTAATACCACCAAGTCTTTTTGAGATTGGGCCCGCTCAGGCATGTCGGGTGGGGGCTAGGTTGCTACACTTCTGGCATGTCTGGGCGGCCTCAATCCAAGACTCCTGGACTGTCAGGACAGCCACGTACGGGCACAAGTGGACTTCCAGAGAAACACCAAGACCAAGGTTTCTTCCTACCTTCCTACCGCCCCCAGGAGAGAAGCGCCAGGCACTATTTTCCTACATAGAGTCACTGGTTTCTCAAGGGGCTGTCGTCTCCATACCAGAACCAGAGTGAGGCCAAGGAATCTACTCCCCTCTTTTCTTGGTCTGCAAGAAAAATGGAACATGGAGGCCAGTCATAGACTGACCTTTCTAAATCAATTTATCAGAAAGGAAAGGTTCAAGATGGAAACTCTTCTTTCAATCCAACAGGCGGTCCAACCTGCAGACTGGATGGTGTCTATAGATTTAAAGGACGTCTATTTCCATGTCCCTGTTGCAGAAGATTTCCAGAAATACCTCCGGTTTTCCGTCAATCAATTACACCTTCAGTTCACTTGCCTCCCCTTCGGGCTCTCCACTTCTCCACGAACCTTCTCGAAAGTTTTGCTGGCTGTGGTAGCTCTATTAGGAAAAAAGGGCATTCGCTTGCACCATTACTTGGACGATCTTCTCCTCCTGTCCCAAGACAAATCTCTGCTGTTGATGCACCTGGACCAAGTGGTGTCCACCCTTCAGATGTTTGGGTGGCTGCTAAATCTGGAGAAAAGTCATCTTATTCCCACCCAGTCCCTCGTCTACCTCGGGGCCTTGTTCAATACACTGACAGCGACAGTCTCCCTTCCGGAGGAGAAAATCACAGTGGTCAGGGACAGAATTCTCCATGCCCTCTCATCACCTCACCTCCAAGCGCCTCAGTGCTTGAGAATTATCGGGACCATGGTGGCAGCAGCTCCCATGGTAAAGTGGGCCCTATGGAGAATGAGGCCATTCCAAAAAGGCTTTCTTTGTCAATGGGACACCTGGCATCTGGATCAAACCATCTTCCTGACCCCGGCCATGAGAGCAAGACTTCCATGGTGGCTGCAACGGGAGCATCTTCTATGCTGCCATTCTCTTGTACAAACCTCATGGGTTGTGGTAACGTCAGATGCCAGCAGCACAGGTTGGGGGGCTCATTGCCTCTCGGAAGTGGCTCAGGGCAAATGGAAATTCCCCTCCCAGGGGATAGTGTCCAACATTCTGGAGCTACGGGCGGCCCTTCAAGCTTTGAAAGCATTCCCTCATTTGACAAAAGGTCTTCCAGTGAAGCTAAGACTGGACAACACATCAGCAGTCGCATACATAAGGAAGCAAGGAGGGACACGCAGTTGGTCCTTGCTGCGAGAGGTGGAACCAATTATGGTCTGGGCTCAAAAGAACTTGTCCGACCTGTCAGCAGTATATGTTCCGGGAGTCCAAAATGTCCAAGCCGACTTTCTATCTCGTGTGCAGTTGGACAACAACGAGTGGTCTCTCCACGAGGAGGTCTTCGAGTGGATGCTGAGCCTGGGGTTCTCCCCAGAGGTAGACCTGTTTGCCTCTCCTCGCAACCGTAAGTTGAAAAAATATTATGCAAGGTTCAGGGATCCTCAAGCTCTAGGGATGGACGCCCTCACAGATTGTTGGAGGTTCAACAGGGCATATGCCTTTCCCCCAGTTCCCATAATCCTTCAGTTTCTCCAGAGACTCAGATCGGAAGCAGCGGAAATAGTGGCAGTGATTCCATTCTGGCCCAACAGGCCCTGGTTCCCTCTTCTAACACTTCTCAGCGTTCAGGAACCGATTCCGCTGCCTCTCAGGCAAGATCTATTATCAAGGCACCATATTGCATCCTTGTCCAGCCCGACTGCATCTGAAGGTTTGGCTGTTGAGAGGGGAAGGCTACAAGCCTTAGGGTGCCCTGAAGAGGCCATCTCTACACTTTTGACTGCCTGACGGAGTTCAACTAATAAAGTGTATGAGAGAATTAGTTCAAGATTTTCCTCGCATCTGGCCACTAGGTCCAACCCTCATTCATCCATCAGGATTCAGGATGTGCTAAGCTTTCTACAGTCTGGTCTAGATCTTCCTCTATCAGTGAGTTCTCTGAGAGTTCAGGTGTCGGCTATTTCAGCCTTTACCGGCATTTCTTGGGCTACCCAAACGCTAGTCCGACAATTCTTCAAAGGGGCAATGAGACTCAGGCCCCAGAAGAAGCCAAGGTTTCCTAAGTGGGATCTCCCTTTAGTTCTGGACTTTCTATCACAGCAATTACGTGACACAGATGAAACTCTTACCATCAAGGAATTGACATTGATGACCGTGTTCCTGGTAGCCATTACATCGGCGAAGAGAGTCTCCGAAATCTGAGCTTTCGGGGCACAGGAGCCCTTTCTAACCTTTTTTTCCAGACAGGGTAGTCTTAATCCCTATGCTGGAGGCTAGACCGAAGGTTACTTCAGTTTTTCATGAAAACACGGAAATAGTTCTGCCTACTTTTAGGCAAGAAGAAGGTTCTTCTGTCCATCCGCTGGATGTTGGAAATTGCCTCAAGCAGTATCTGGAAGCTACGGTCTCCTTTCGACAGTCAGATCATTTGTTTGTCACTTTCAGTGGAAAGAACAAGGGTCTTCGGGCTTCTTCAAGGTCTATCTCTTCTTGGATCATCCAAACTATCCAATGGGCTTATAGGGCTAAGGGCTTGACCCCTCCAGTGGCGATTATGGCTCATTCAACTCGGAGTGTCTCTACGTCCTGGGCAGTGTCCAGACATGTCTCGCCTGAAGTGATTTGTAGAGCAGCATCCTGGTCCTCTATAAATACCTTTTTGTCTCACTATTGTGTTGAGCTGGTGGCTCTTTCTTCTGTTAACTTTGGTTTACAAGTCCTGTCTGTTTGACAGAGTAAAATTAAACTTTTGTTCAGCATCTGCCCACCTTTTTGTGTACTGCGAGTTATTTCCCGATACGTATGCTGCCATGGAGTCTGTCAGGAAAACGGAAAATTTATATCAAATACTTACCGTAATTTTCCTTTCCTGATGGACTCCATGGCAGCAGGAGTTCCCTCCCGGATTCTGAGGAGGATAGTTACAGAACACGTGTGCTGAACAGGTGCAAAGATTTATGGAAGTGATGTCCTATGGGTAGGTTTGGAGGCGGGGCCAAACCCGATACGTATGCTGCCATGGAGTCCATCAGGAAAGGAAAATTACGGTAAGTATATGATATAAATTTTACATTTTCTCCCCGCTCTGACTGGTCTACAGCAGCCTTTTGTATAAGGGCCCGGTTGGCAGTTGCAACAAGTCCTTTAATATTTTTCATGCCACACAAACTGAATGTGATACTAAATAAAATGGTGGGATCCTACAAAAAAGTCCTCAATTATCCAGTGTGATCCAAAAAAAATAAAATTTCAAAATGTAATAACAGAAATATCTTTTTTCCAGGAACACATGATTCATTACATTATTATTCTTTTCCTGTATCCCTTAGACCAGTGTTTCTCAACCTTTTTTCAGTTAGGGCACCCTTTGAAATGATTGACAATCTCGAGGCACCCTCCAAAATGCTGGACAGTCTTGAGGCCCCCCATTCTAAATTGTAAAAACGAATCTACTAGTTTTACATAATGCAGAAACATCAATACAAATAGGACACCCAGTTTTAGAGCTGATTTATTATTCCAAAGCAAATACACTGTTGCATACTGGTACTGACTAGTATTCCAATGTTCCTCTTCTCCCTCAGTTTTTCTCCATCACTTAGCTAATAAGACCCCAAAGCTGATGGAGGGAGGCAGGGGAGAGTCAAACAAGGATGCTATGCAGTCGACTGATGTCCTCCTTATCAACTGATGATGTCATTGGGTGTTAGGAGGTTGACAATTAGAAGGTTGTAATAGTGTACAATGAAAACTTTGTATAACTAAAAGGCAGGCTTCATCCACCCACCGGCTTGTATACAGTTTTGGGGCAATTTTTTAAGACATTCTGCTAAGGCACCCCTAAAGAAACCTCAATGCACCCTGGTTGAAAAAGACTGCCTTAGACTAACAGAGCATTTCACCTATGCATTATAAGTGAAAGTTGTTGAAATTGATGTGAAAAATGTCACATCTGTTAACCACTTCCCGACCCACCCGCTGCCTTTTTACTGCGGCAGGGTGGCTCTCCTGTGCAAACCGACGTAAATCTACGTCGGTCACACGCGGGAAGCTAGGGGGCGCGCTCCGGCCCCCACTCGGCAGCGGGGAAACCGATGCGTGTGTCAGGCAGCTCCGATTGCCACCTGACAACCACAATCGCTCCCCTCTGAGAGAGAAGGACGGTCGGCTGTTGTAAACACAGCCGACCGTCCTTCTCCCTGGGATGATCATAGAGCACATGTGATCCTGCTATATAGGATCACATGTCTCTATGGTCATCTCAAAAGCCACGCCCGCCCACAGTTAGAATCACTCCCCTGGGGTCACATTTAACCCCTTGATCACCTATACTGTTAACCCCTTCCCTGCCAGTGTCATTTTTACAGTAACAGTGCATATTTTTAGCACTGATTACTGTAGTAATGTCATTGGTACCCCCAAAAGTGTAAAAAATGTCAGTTAGGGCTCCGATCTGTCCGCCGCAATATCGCAGTCCCGCAATAAATCGCAGATTGCCACCATTACTAGTAAGAAAAAAATAAATAAAAATTACATAAATCTTTCCCGTGACTAGTAGACGCAATAACTTTTGCGCAAACCAATCAAAATACGCTTATTGCAATTTTTTTATTTTTGAGAATGTCATATAGCAGAATGTGAAAAATATTGTTTTTTTTTTTTTTTTTCAAAATCGTCGCTCTTTTTTTGTTTATAGCGCAAAAAATAAAAATTTCACAGGTGATCAAATACCACCAAAAGAAAACTATATTTGTAGGAAAAAAAGGATGTCAATTTTATTTGGGTACAGGATCGCATGACCGTGCAATTGTCCGTTAAAGTAACGCAGTGCCGAATTGCAAAATAGGGCCTGGTCATTAACCACTTTACCACCAGAGGATTTTGCTGTCCTACGTCCAGGCAACTTTTTGCGATTCGGCACTGTGCGACTTTAACTGACAATTGCGTGGTCATGCAACGCCGTACCCAAACGAAATGTACGTCCTTTTTTTCCCACAAACAGAGCTTTCTTTTGGTGGTATTTGATCACAAACGAAGGGATTTCCAGTCACTACTTACCAACCAGCCAGCAACCAGCCAAATTAACCTGTCTAACAGTATGCGTTAAAAACAGGGGTTTAGTTGCACATATTTGCAAATACATGCGTAAGCTGCAGGCCGCGCCAAGGCACCCTGATATCTGCAGTCTCTAACTCTACCTTTTTTTTTTTTTTTTTTTTGAAAATCTTTTTATTGTTTTAAACAAGTTAACAACACATAGACAAACATTGGTACAATAGGTCCACCAACCAGCCTCGCCACACACGGCATGCGCTGGAAACAGAAATACATTCAGAGGGGGGCGCCCACGCAGGAGCAAGCAATCACCGAAACAGCAGTCATAACGTAATAAATACACGTTAAGGTACAACAAATTATACACCAATACAGGGGACCCACCATGCTCCAAACGAGGGGACCCCGCCGTGTCCCCCTGGCAACTAGCCATCGGCCGGGGCATCCCCACCCAGGCAGTCAGCCAGGATCGGGATTGCGGAGTCCGCCAGCCACTTGGCCCAGACCCTATCATGCTTCCTGGGGCAACCTCTGTGAGCATACGTATCCCCATACAATGGTACAACCGAATCCACCAGCGCCCTCCACCGCCGAAGCGGGGGGGGGGGACCGCTGTCTCCAGTGAAGAACAACATTTTTCCTGGCGTAGAATAGCATGAGACCCAGGAGAGTGCGGTCCGCCACCCGGGGTAGCAGATCATCCAGCAGGCCCAGGAGGGCCAACCGCGGAGTGGGGTTGATCGATATCTGCAATATTCCTCTGGCCGCCGCGAACACCCGCGACCAATAGTCCGCCAGGGCCGGGCATGTCCAAAAGATGTGAATAAAGTCCCCAGGGGTGCTGCCACAGCGCCAGCACTCCGGGGAGTTAGAGCCATGAATCTTATGCAGGCGATGAGGGGTAAGATACGCCCGATGTGCAATCTTATATTGTACCATACGGTCCCTGAGTGAGATCAAGATCTTGAACGGGGAGTCCCACATCTGCTGCCAGTCCTCCGCATCCAACTCCGGAACATCCCGGGCCCAACGCTCCCGGAGGCCCGTGAGCTCCGGAGAGAACACCCGAAGGAGGTGAGCATGCAGAACGGAAGCCGCTCGGTCAGAACAGTCAAACCGGAGAACCCGCTCCAAGTCCGACTGCACCGCCCCCCCCCCCTGCGGAAACTGGGCCCTGAAGGCATGGGACAACTGCAGGTAGCGAAACAAGTGGGATGAGGGCAACCCGTGAGATTCAAGGAGGCGGGAGAATGTGGGAAGGGAAAGGTCTGAGGATAGGTCCGAGACCCTTTTAATACCAAACTTGGTCCAGGCGGCCGGATCCGGCAGAGAGTAGAGGTGAGGTAAGGTAGGATTGATCCACAGTGGTGCATTGGGGGAGACTGCGGTGTCGGGGTAGGCCTCCAGGGCCAGGCCCTGGCGCCAGGCTCTAATCGTCGTCCGCATGGAGGAAGTCAAAGGATATGGAGCCCGGAGACCCCTGAAAAGCAAGTGTGTCAACGCCTCCACCGACCCCAGCACCGCAGCCTCCGTCACCACCGCGGAGTTGGAGGCGTCAGGAGACAACCACCACACCGCAGTGACCAGTTGGGAGGCCAAAAAATATTTGTGGCAATCTGGGAAGGCGAGACCCCCCTGAGACTGAGGTCTCATAAGCGTGGAGAATTTGTACCTGGGAGGGCGGGAGCCCCACAAGAAGGAGGAGAAGAGCTTATTGAGAGTAGCAAAAAAAAGCTTTGGGGATCCACTGTGGTGAGTGGCGGAAGAGATACGTCAGTTTGGGGAGGATTTTCATTTTCACCAGGTTCACCCGCCCCAGCAGGGACAGAGGAAGGTTCTCCCATGCCCTCAGTTTAGCCCTGACATCCCGCACAACAGGGTCAAGATTCAGTGAGATAAAGGCCGTGGGATCTTTGGAAACCCGCACCCCCAAATACACAAAACTATCAACCCACTGAAGCTCGAGATCCGACGGGGCGGCAGCACGTGCAGCCCCATCGATCGCCAGCAGCTGAGACTTGGTCCAGTTCACCCGCAGGCCCGTGACCCTGGAAAAACCATCCAGGATGTCCAGGGCCCCCCGGAGGGAGGGACCAGCGTCCTGCAGGAACAGCAGAAGGTCATCTGCGTACAGAGCCACCCTCTCCTCCAGCCACGCCACACGCAACCCCCGAACCTCCGGAGAGGTCCGAAGTGCCTCAGCCACAGGTTCCATGGCGATGGCGAACAAGGCCGGAGAGAGCGGGCAGCCCTGCCGCGTGCCCCTGTACAGGGAAAAGGGGGCAGACAACCGGCCCCCAAGACGGATCATCGCTCTGGGGGAACGGTATATAATCTGTAGCCACCGGATGAACAAAAGGGGGAATCCCATTCTCCTCAGCACTTCCCACAAAAAGGGCCATTCCACCGAGTCGAATGCCTTCTCTATATCTAGAGATGCCACCACCCTCGTGCCAGCGTTCAGATGCTGCGTCTGTAGATTCGTAAACAACCTTCGCAGATTAATGTCCGTAGACCTACGGGCCATAAACCCAGTCTGGTCCTGGTCAATCACAGAGGGGAGGATAGGCCGAAGCCTGGAGGCTAGGATTTTAGTGAGGATCTTTAGATCGCAATTAAGTAAGGCGATCGGTCGGTAGGAAGCACATAATTTAGGATCTTTAGGGGCTTTGTGAATTAAGATGACATGGGCTTCTGCCATAGAGGGTGGCAAAGAGCCCATCTCCAGACAGTCATTGTATAAGGCTGCCAAGAGAGGGGCCAGAACCACCACGTGAGTCCCATAAAATTCAATAGGTAACCCGTCAGGGCCCGGGGCTTTGCCCCTGGGAATGGACCTAATCACCACCTCCACCTCCTCCGCCGTGACCGGCCGAACCAGACCCACACGCTCCGAGTCCGACAGCCAGCCCAGAGCCACGGGGTCCAGGAGCCCCTGCAGGACCTCCGGGCCGAGGTCAGCTGGGAGGGTAGTATCATATAACCGTGAGTAGAAAGTCCGGAACGCCTCCAGTATCCCCGTCGGAGAGGTGATCGCCTCCCCCGTAGGGGAGGCAAGTTCAGGCACCAATGTGAGGGGGGTATCATGATGAGACATGGTGGCCAGCAGCCTCCCATTTCGGTCCCCGTGCTCAAAGAACTTCTGTTTAGCACAATACATGGACAGCCTGGCGACCTCAGCCAAGTGGAGATGCAGGTCCCGTTTGGCTGCCTGCAACCCCTCAAAGTTGACTGCCGAGGGGTCCCGAACGTAACGGTCGGAGGCCTCCTCAGCCGCCGACTCCAGGGTCGTCACCGTAAGCGCCTGGCGCACCTTGACAGCTTTGATGGTCGACATGTAATGACCTCTTGTTACTGCTTTGAAGGCATCCCACACCATCCCGGGAGAGGCCGTATCCGCATTGATGTCCCAATACTCACGAATCACGGACGGGGTCTGAGTCACAATATCAGGGTGCTCGACCCAGTGGGCGCCGAGACGCCACATGGAGCCGTCACGATCACACCCCGTCCGCAGGACGACCCGCAGGGGACTATGGTCCGACAAGCCGCTGGGGAGGTAAGAGACCCCCTCCACATCCAGCAACATCGACGGATTGGCGAAACCATAGTCAATCCTGGACGCCGTTTTGTAAGTGGCCGAAAAACAGGAGTAGGCTCGCTCCTGAGGGTACTTCCAACGCCAAACCTCCTGAAGCCCCGCGGCCTCAGCCCAACGGAGAAGGTCCCCGGAGAAGGTCTTGGGTGGCACAGGTCTATCCAGGTCCGGGGAGAGGATGGCATTGAAATCCCCCAGGAGAAGCACCTTGGCCGGACAGTATTTGGACACTCTCTCCAGGACGGTGTAGAGGACCTCAGCTTTAAACGGCGGGGGCACATAGATACCCGCCACCACATACCTCTGTCTCCACATCGTGAGCACCAATACCACATACCTACCAGAGGGGTCGGTATGTACCGCCTCTACCTCGCAGGGCAAGGATTTCCGAATCAGAATGGTGACCCCTCTGGCATACGTAGAGTAAGAGGCATGAAAGGACTTTTGTACCCAAGGCCGTTTTAGTGAGAGAAGCTTGCTGCCCACCAGATGAGTCTCCTGCAGAATCAGAATGGAGGGGCTATAATGTTGCAGGTACTGAAATAGGAGAGCCCTCTTGAATTTGGAATTAAGGCCCCTAACATTCCACGAAATCACAGAGAAAGTGGATAACCTAGAAGGCGCCATCATGTAACACGTGGAATGTGAGCACCCCCGAGGGAACCCAGTCAGGATAGGCACCCAGGGAGCAGCAAGGCCTAGCAGACCATGTACCAAATAAACACACATAAAACAGAAAGGAAAAAAAAAAGTAAAGAAAAGACAAAAACAAGCAGTTCTCCAGGGGGGAGAACAAAACACCCCAACATAGCATCTTAACCCTACTGTACCCCAGCCCCCTCCTAACAGTGGGGGGGACAGGGGACAGTCTGAACCCTGAACAAGAGAAAACGGTGCGAGCAGGCTCAGCCATCAACCAGCCAAGCCCCTCGTGGGAGCAGGAGCGGGAGCAGAGGCCCGGCCAGAGTTCCGAGGGGGGTCAGTCTGCGACAGTCCACCAAGGGGACCCCCAACAACGTCAGTTCAAAAAGATCCCGGGAGGGAAGCGGCACTCTCGGTGAGTCTTCCCGACGTCAGTCCTGGGCAGGGCTCCGATCCGAAGCAAGGCAGGATCCCGTGCTATAGAGCAAAAAAGAAACGGCCGGCACCGACCAACAGGGGGAAGGAAGTGGGAAGGGGGGGGGGGGGGGAACCGTGCCAGTTCAAGGAGATTTGCGGATGTAGGAGCAATCAACGACCAGTCTCAATCCGGGACCTGGGGAAGGATCAAAAGGGAGGGGGGGGGGGACAGTCACAAGCCCGGGTAACAAAAAGGAGAAAGGTGGTCAAACCTGCAGGTGTAGGCATCCAGGGGATCAGGAGCACCGCGACCGGGTACAGGACTCCCGGGGGAGAGCAAGCAGGGAGGTTAACGGACGTCAAGCCAGGCAGCCGCCGCCTCCGGATCCTCAAAGAAGCGCGTGCGATCTCCATCTATCACCCGCAATCGGCTAGGGTAAAGCAGGCTAAACTTGATCCCCTTCTCCCGCAGCCGCCTACGGATGTCTGTAAACATACGCCGTCTCCGCTGGACCTCCGGGGAATAGTCGGGAAACAACATGACCTTGGCATTTTCAAAGCGGAGATCCGGCTTCGTCCTGGCAGCGGAGAGGATGCGGTCTCGGTCCCGGTAATTCAGAAGTCGGAGCAGAAACGGGCGGGGGGGGGCTCCCGGGATCGGGGGCGCCGGGGGAACCCGATGTGCACGTTCCACCACGAACGTCGGAGGCATATCCCCCAAATCCAGCAAGGAGGTGAGAAACTGCTCAGCGAACTCCGCAGGGCGGGAGCCCTCCGCCCGCTCTGGTAGGCCCAGGATCCGGATGTTATTCCTCCGCAGCCGATTTTCGGTGTCCTCCGCCCGATCCTGCAAGGCCCGGACCTGCAGTTGGAGGGCATGAAGATCCCTGGAGTCCGCCTGGGTCGAATCCTCCAACCGGGAGATACGGTCCTCCGCCTCCGACATTCTGGACCGAAATTTATCTAAGTCGTGGCGGATCAAGCTGATATCCGTCGCCATGTAGTCCATCTTGACTGTAAGTGTGTCTTTGCAGGCTTTAATGGCCTCCAGAATGTCCGATGGGGACGGATCCTTGCTCGCCCCTGAGCTAGGAGCCTGCTGAGAGCTGGCTGCCATCCTGGAGATGGAGGACCTCGTGGGCAAGATGGCCGCGCTGGAGACAGGACCCGAAGCACCGGAGTTCTTACCGGAGCGGAGCTTCCCCGGAGACAGCGGAGGAAGCCGCGTGGACGTCCCCCGTCTTCTGGAACCCAGGGTGCAGGTAAGTGGGGTGCCGGAGCTGGAAAAAGAGAGGCTGGAAGAAGATAAAAATCACTGAGGACCGGAGCTCAAGCACAGTGCGACCGCTCCGCTTCACATCCCGGCCACGCCCCCTCTAACTCTACCTTTAAAGAGTCTCCACAATGGAAGCACATGCATTCTGATGAGATAGATGGAGGACAGGTGACTGGAGGGAGCCCACCCCTCCTTAAAGGCGCAGGGTCACACTGAACACCCAGCACATTGCACAATGGCAGCAAAGGTGTCAGTGCGTTGCCTAACCAATATAAACGTTATACGATATTGCAAAAAGTGGCCACCTCCCCCACCTATAACTGGTCTTTATAGTAAGGAGCACTGGGACTGCAGATATCAGGGTGCTTACGCATGTATTTGCAAATGTGTGCAACTAAACCCCTGTTTTTAACGCATACTGTTAGACAGGTTAATTTGGCTGGTTGCTGGAAATCCCTTCGTTTTTAATCTGCGTTTGCCCTTCCAGTGCTCCTTACTATCAAGACCAGTTATAGGTGGGAGAGGTGGCCACTTTTTGCAATATCGTATAACGTTTATATTGGTCAGGCAACGCACTGACACCTTTGCTGCCATTGTGCTATGTGCTGGGTGTTCTACTAATGTATATTGAAATTTTTTTTTTATATTGTACTTATTTTGGAATTTTGTTGTAATATTATCCCCCCAAATACTTACTCAAGCCCCATCTCAAGCCAGCGATGTGCAGGAGAGTAGCGGCTCTCCCAGGTCTCTTCCTTCTCATTGGCTGAGACAGCAGTGAGAGCCATTGGCTCCCACTGTCAATCACAACCAGTGAGCCAATGAGGAGAGGGTGGGGCTGAGTCACACTCTGTGTGTAAATGGACACACAGAGCAGCGGCTCAGGAGTGAGCCTGCTCGGGTGCCCCCATAGCAAGCTGCTTTCCATAGGGGCACTTGGCAGGAGGGAGCAGCCAGGAGCACTGGCAGGGATCTGAGAAGAGGAGGATCGGGCTGCTCTGTGCAAAACCACTACACAGAGCAGGTAAGTATGACATGTTTGTTATGTAAAAAAAAAAAAAAAAATCTACCTATCTTAATATAACTTTAGTTTTATATTGGTTTGTATAATTTTGGGCTACCTTAAAAGTCTCAATAAATAATGTATACATATTTATAACTCAGGTTATTGTATCCTCTTATATCAGATAGAGCTCCGGCTGACTACAGCCTAGCAGCGCTAAATTCAGGCTAGGGACATTATAGCTAAACGCAGGGTCCCTACATAACTGAAATTCATTGTTTATTGTCCTTGTTTAGAAACAGACTGCACGACGCTACCCCTTTAACGTTTTAAATGCCCGAAATTGCAGAAAGAGATACATAGGCAGTTTATCTTTCAGGATAGAGAATGACCATTAGAGTACAATGATTTTGATCACAAAAGTTGTCATGTATTTGTAGCCAGGTGCTAGACTACAGAAAAATGGAGAAGGGGACATTGTTCTCTTTACAGTCAATTTTTCTTTTACTTTATACTGCTCTGCTGGATGTTGTGTTGCACTATTTCCACCAGTCCGAAGAGGGAGAGCTAAAGCCAGGAAAGCCTATGGACTTATATGCAGAATTCTGAGCTCTGTGGCATCAACCATAGACTGCCACTGATAGGCCCTAACACTACAGTTCCCACAGGACACTGAGGGGGGTGGGGGGGGGTGGTGCAATAGCTTTTACGGGATTGCACTGAGAACAAACATCAGCCTATATAAGCTCACATCTCTGCGGGACAATGGACTGGCAGAGACCAGAGCTTGAGGCCTGATATCAGCGACACAGAAGCAGGACTGCACAGAGCGCAGCGCTACATATTTTTTTCATTAATAGGATCGCCAACCATGTTGAAAGATACTGGTAAAAACATATTTTATATATATATATATATATATATATATCAAGACTGACAGTTACCACTTGCATGTTAAAAAACAGATTATTATAGAACACTGGCTTGTACAGTGCCTTGAAAAAGTATCCATATTCCTTGAAATTGTGTGGCCGCATTTGTATCAGCCCCCCCCCAGAGTCAATTCTTTGTAGAACCACCTTTTGCTGCAATTAAAGCTGCAAGTCTTTTTTGGGTATGTCTCTACCAGCTTTACACATCTGGAGAGTGAAAATTTTGCCCATTCTTCTTTGCAAAATAGATCAAGCTCTGTCAGATTGGATGGAGAGTGTTTGAGAACAGCAATTTTCAAGTCTTGCCACAGATTCTCAATTGGATTTAGGTCTGGACCTTGACTGGACCATTCTAACACAAAAATATGCTTTGATCTAAACCATTCCGTTGTAGCTCTGGCTGTATGTTTAGGGTCATTGTCCTGCTGGAAGGTGAATCTCCGCCCCCTCTCCAGTCTTTTGCAGACTCTAACAGTTTCTTCTAAGATTGCCCTGCATTTGGCTCTATCCATCTTCCCATTAACTCTGACAAGCTTCCCTGTCCCTGCTTGAAATAAAGCATCCCCACGACATGATGCTGCCACCACCATGTTTTACAGTGGGGATGATGTGTTCAGGGTGATCTGCAGTTTTAGTTATCCGCCAAATAGCATTTTTCTTTTAGTCCAAAATGTTACATTTTGGCCTCATCTGACCAGAGCATTTTCTTCCACATTTGCTGTGTTCCTTTCTTTCAACAATGACTTTCTTCTTGCCACTCTTCCATAAAAGCCATATTTGTAGAGCACACAACTGATAGTTGTCATGTGGACAGATTCTCCCACCTGAGCTTTGGATCTCAGCAGCTCCCCCAGAGTTACCATGGGCCTCTTGGCTGCTTCTCTGAATAGTGTACTCCTTGCCTGGCCATGCCTGTCAGTTTAGGTAGATGGCCATGTCTTGGTAGGTTTGCAATTGTGCCATACTCTTTCCACTTTCTTATGATGAATTGAACAGTGCTCCGTGAAATGTTTAAAGCTTGGGATATTTTTTACAACCTAACCCTGCTTCAAATTTTTCCATAACTTTATCACTGACCTGTCTGGTGTGCTCCTTGGCCTTCATGATGTTGTTTGTTCACTAAGATTTTCTAACAAACCTCTGAGGGCTTCACAGAATATGTGTATTTATACTGAGATTAAATTACACACAGATGGACTCTATTTACTAATTATATTAATAATGCTAATATTAATAATAGCATGCAATACCAAGCTGCAATTGAGATTAAGAAAGGTATGGACTCCACTGAGAGAGATATCATTTTGTCCCTGTACAAATCATTAGTAGGACCTCATCTGGAATATGCAGTTCAGTTTTGGGTACCATTTCTCAAAAAGGATATTGGGGAAATGGAGAAAGTGCAGAGAAGGGCAACCAAACCGATAAGAGACGTGGATGAGCTCAGCTATGAGGAAAGATTAGAGGAACTGAATTTATTCTCTGTTGAGAAAAGGAGATTAAGGGGGGAATAGGATCAACATGTATAAATACATAAGGGGTCTATATAGTGAACTTGGTGTTGAGTTATTCACTTTAAGGTCATCACAGAGGAGGCACTCTTTACATCTAAGGGAAAATAAATTTAGTCTCCAAATACAGAAAGGTTTTTTCACAGTAAGAGCTGGGAAAATGTGGAATAGACTCCCTCCAGAGGTGGTTCTGGCCAACTCAGTAGATTGCTTTAAAAAGGCCTGGATTCTTTCCTAGGTGTACCTAATATAACTGGATACTAATATTTATAGGTAAAGTTGATCGAGGGAATATCCGATTGCCTCTCGGGGGGTCAGGAAAGATTTTTTTCTCCTGCTGTAGCAAATTGGATCATGCTTTGCTGGGGTTTTTCACCTTCCTCTGGATCAACTGTGGGTATAGGATTGTGTATATGGGATTGTATGGTTGTGTTTTCTTTTTGGTTTTTTATTGGTTGAGCTAGATGGACTTTTTTGTCTTTTTTCAACCTGAATAGCCATGTAGGTGAGTTCTGAAGGCAACTGGTTCCACAAGATTTTAGTTAGGGTAAAGTGGAAAGGGGACTGAATACAAAAAGGGGGCTGTATACAAATGCATTCCACACTTTTCGGATATTTTTTTTTTTTTTTTAAATTTGAAAATCATTTATCATTTTCCTTCCACTTCACAATTATGAGCCATTTTGTGTTGGTCTATCACATAAAATCCCCATAAAATACATTTACATTTTTGGTTGTACCATGACAAAATGTGAAAAAGGGGTATAATAGTTTTTTAGGCACTGTAATAAATGACTGTCATAGACTCCATAACATATTTCTCCCTTTGACATCCAGGCTCATGGCGAGAGGGTTAGGGGTTCACATACCTCCAGCAACATATGTTCCAGACTCTGCCACACTCTGGCCACAGTGTATTGCAAAAAAGGACCACCAGGCAAACTCAGGCAACACTGTCTTCAGAGCTCCAGAGCCAGGCAATGGGTATCATCTTACATCCCCCTTCAAATAGAGTACCAGGATACTCTGAGAGCAAATTCCATCCCCCTCCAGCAGGGCTTCTTCCCCTGGCTCTCTACCCTCGTCAATCAGGCAAAGCTGCTTGAGAATTTTGTGCTAGGCCCAAACAGGCTTTAGGCTTAGCAAGCACAAACTACTTCACACAGCTCCCTAGGCTGCAGCTAGGGGAGAAAGAGAACTTACTAAGCCATTCCCCAAATATTTCTATCCTCCCCCAGTGTGGCTAACAGTCAACAAACCTGCAAGGGGGGGACATAAATATGCATAATTGCACAAAACTGTTGGCACTATATGAATCCTGTATAATAATAATAATTATAATAATAATAACAACAATAATTATTATTATTATAACAACTCAGATTTGCTGCAAGTCCCCTGTCTATTGCTAAGGTGCCATATACACCTTCAACAGCAGCAATACTTAAAGCGGAGTTCCGGGCCACAAAATCGACATAATCGATTTTGGGCCATCCGCTTGCTTTTGGTCACCTAAAAAAGAAATGGATAGTTACAATTTTTTTTTTTTGTTTACTTACCTTGTTATTGAAGAAAAATATACTCACCTTTCTTCCACTTCCTCCCTCTGTCTATTGCTAAGTTGCCATATACACCTTCAACAGCAACAATACTTAAAGCGAAGTTCCGACCACAAAATCGACAGTCGATTTTGGGCCATCCGCTTTCCTTTGGTCACCTGAAAAAGAAATGGATAGTTACGATTTTTTTTTTGTTTACTTACCTTGTTATTGAAGAAAAATATACTCACCTTTCTTCCACTTCCTCCCTCTATGGCCGCGGCCCGCGCCGTCACTTCCTCTTTGCATTGATTCCTGAGAGCTGAACGTCATCGCTCCCAGGAATCAATGCGCCTGCACCGGCCCCGCTCGTCACTTCCGGTGCGGGTGCTCATTCCCTGCTAAACATCTTCTGGGCATGCCCAGAAGCTGTGGAGGGATGACGCGCCCGCACTGGAAGTGACGAGTGGGGCCGGTGCAGGCGCATTCTGGGAGAAGAGGACACAGAAGAGGACGCAGAAGAGGACGCGCTGGCTTCAGCTGCCCACATCCCAGATGGCAGCGCTGGAGAAGAAATTTTCAAGGTAAGTATTTCTTCTTGCAGGTAAGTGCGACCTGGGACAGTACAGAGGCTATCCATTGTGGAATGTACTAGCCCTGACTGTCCCGGGGGTATTTTCATTGTAAAAACATTTTCGTGGCCGGAACTCCGCTTTAACTTAGGGGAAATCCAAGTGAGATACTACAAAATAACCTGGGCAGATTACTACCCAGCAGAACAAAATTTACTAGTCACCTCTGCTTAGGGCATGGTGGCTACAACTAAAATTTGAATAAAACCATAACCAAACATAATAACTAGCTACTGTAAACAATAGCAGTAGACAGGATGTCCCAGAGGTAGTCATCAGCCTCCCTTATAGCCACAGGCAGTTATGTGTGGGTACTGCTGTGCATCTTGCTTTCCAGTGCCTTCCTCTCTGAGGAGTGTACAGAGAGCTAAAGGGAGTAGCTGCAGAGAAGTGAACTGGTTTGCAAATGGAGAAGAGGGAAAGGTAAAAATAAATGGAGAATGAGTGACGGGTGCAGCAGTAGAGAGTGTAATCAGCCAGGACCAGGCAGTTCAGCTTTAGGGTGCCAATAGATGCTACATGAACATGTAGAGTTACAAATACTAAGGGGTTTATTTATAGAAAAAAAATTTCTGTGTGAAAATCATGAATAATTCCTGTAATCGACAGCCGACAGTTACTAGATCAACAGTGTCATCTAGTAGTTAGAATGCAGTATTTTTTTGATTAAGGTATTCCAGGAAAATATGGGATTATGGCCACGAAATAAAGTTGATGATCATAGGGAAAAAAAATTACGAACATTATTATTATGTGTGACGTCTGTGCTAATGATCGAGACATACAGTGGGTATAGAAAAGAATCACCCCCTTTAAAATAATCACATTTTGTTGCTTTGCAGCCTAAAATTAAGACAGACACAGTTTTTGTTTTAGCCAGCTGTATTTACTAGTGCAAGTTATAACATCCGAGCAAAAGATATAACACCAACATGTCAGAAAAAAATTCAAAAACAGAATCACTGAGTTGGAAAAAGGATCACCCCCCTCATGTCAGTATTTTGTTGGACCACATTTTGCTTTATTTACAGCCTTTAGTCTGTTGGGATACGCCTCTACTAACTTTGCTCATCTAAACTTTGCAATATTTGCCCACTCTTCTTTGCAGAACTGCTCAAGGTCAGTTAAATTTGATAGTGACCGTTTGTGGACTGCAGTCTTCAAGCCATTCCATAGATTTTCAGTGGGGTTCAAGTCTGGGCTCTGACTAAGCCATGCAAGGACATTCGCCTTTTTCTCCTTCAACCACTGTGTGGTCATTTTTGCTGTATGCTTTGGGTCATCATCATGTTAGAAGGTAAACCTCCATCCCATTTAAAACTTCCTGGCAGAAGGCAGCAGGTTTTTCTCAGATTTTTGATGGTATTTTGCCCCCTGCTGCAGAGAAACTACCCCATAACAGGATATTACCACCTCCATGCTTTACTGTAGGAATGGTGTTATTTGGATAGTGAGCTGTATTGGATTTCTGCCAGACATATCGTCTGGTGTTGAGTACAGATAGTTCAATTTTAATCTCATCTGACCATAACAATTTTTTCCATGTGGCCTCAGAATCTTTAAGGTGCGTTTAAGGTGGTCAGAGCAGTTTTGCAAAGAAGAGTGGGCAAATATTGGAAAGTTAGTAGAGGCATAGCCCAACAGACTAAAGTCTGTAATTAACCACTTAAGCCCCGGAAGATTTTACCCCCTTCCTGACCAGGGCCTATTTTGCGATTCGGCACTGCGTGACTTTAACGGACAATTGCACGGTCGTGCGATGCTGTACCCAAATTAAATTGACGTCTTTTTTTTCTCACAAATAGAGCTTTCTTTCGGTGGTATTTGATCACCTGTGCGATTTTTTGATCATGGGCTATAAACAAAAAAAGAGCGACAATTTTGCAAAAATAACAATATTTTTCACATTTTTTTATATGAAATTCCCCCCAAAAAAATGTAAAAATCTAAATGTTTTAACATTTTAGGCCAATTTGTTTTCTGTTATATATGTTTGGTAAAACAAAATCGCAAAAAGCGTATTTTGATTGGTTTGCGCAAAAGTTATTGTAATTTTTGTTGTTTTTTTTTTTAATGCGCAATGGCGGCGATCTGCAATTTTTTTCGCGGGACTGCGACATTGCGGTGGACAGATCGGACCCTTGACTGACATTGTTGACACTTTTGGGGGTACCAGTGACATTACTACAGTAATCAGTGCTATACATATGCACTGTTACTGTAAAAATGACACTGGCAGGGAAGGGGTTAACTTTATTGGAGAAGGAGGGGTTAAGTGTGTCCCTAGGGGTGTGCTTCTAGCTGTGATTGGATGTGGCTTTTCATGTAACAGCAGAGATCTACGGTCCTACATAGCAGGACAGTATGATCTCTGCTGTTACACAGGGGAGAAAGACAGGCGGCTTTGTTTACATTAGCTGCCTGCCTTTCTCCCGGTGTAACCGACGATCGCGAGTGACTGGCGGACATCGGGTCCGCCGCTCACACGCGCGGGGGGTTCTGTGAGCGAGCGGGAGCGGTAACGCGCCTCCAGTGGCGCGCGCTTGCTCCCTAGAGCCTCACAGGCTAGCGACGTAGTACTACGTCACTTTGCCTGTGAGGGGCTGACTGCCACAGTAAATAGTCGTGTGGCGGTCGGTAAGTGGTTAAAGCAAAATGAGGTCCAACAAAATACTGACATAAGAGGGTGATCCTTTTTCCAACTAAGTCATAGGTGTCAAACACAAGGCCCGCGGGCCGAATGCGCCCCCCCAGGCCATTTCATGTGGCCCTCACACCTCTCCTGCAGCTGCGGCACCCCACTTGTCTCTGCCCCTACCTTGTCTCTGTAGTCGGCAGAAGAGAGGACAGAACTCCTTTGCCAGATCCTGCACTCCTCTGGGCAAGCTGCAGAAAGGCTCGTCTTTGCCCACCCCCCCTTCTCAACAATCCGCAGCAGAGAGGAGGGCAGAACTCCCCCTACAGATCCTGAGCCTCTCTGTGCAGCCACAACACCACCTTGCCTCTGCCTCCCTTTGTCTCTGTAGTCGGCAGAAGAGAGGACAGAACTCCTTTGCCAGATCCTGCACTCCTCTGGGCAAGCTGCAGAAAGGCTCGTCTTTGCCCACCCCCCCTTCTCAACAATCCGCAGCAGAGAGGAGGGCAGAACTCCCCCTACAGATCCTGAGCCTCTCTGTGCAGCCACAACACCACCTTGCCTCTGCCTCCCTTGGTCTCAGCGTTCAGCAGACTCTGGAAGCTGCCTCCAGCCCTCCTCTGGTTCTCCTCCAGACCCTGCACTTCCCAGATCCACCTGCATCTTTTTCCTGGCAGGAGCACAACTTAAGGGTGTGCATTGTGACGTAAGGAAGAGTGGGTGACTCTTGACTTATGATGGTGGAGGGCTCTTGACATCTCATGTAAGAGTGTAAGGGGGTGTGGGGTGTTCTGGACATCTAATCTCACAGTTATAATCGGCCCTTTGAGGGCAACCATAATGCTTATGTGGCCTGTGATTGAATTGAGTTTGACACCCCTGAACTAAGTGATTCTGTTTTTGATTTTATTTTCTGATATGTTGGGGTTATATCTATCACTTGGATATTATAAGTTGCACTAGTAACTACAGCTGGACAAAAGAAAAACTGTATTTGTCTTCATTTCAGGCTGTAAAGCAACAAACTATGATTATTTTGAAGAGGGTGATTCTTTTCTATACCCACTGTACATTTTTTTTTAAATAGACCCCTAGGAGTGTACTGGCATGCATTCATAAAAAATCCTAATCAAAAAGAATGAAAAAAAAAACATTGAGTACATTTATGATACTTTTTATTTGAACATTTTCAGGAGCTTTCGGGTTGTTCCTTTATTCTTAGTCATAGCATTAGCTGAAACCAACCTATCTCTGTTAAATAGCAAACATCTGTGGAAATTCTATTCTCAAATGCCAGCTCAGGAATATCTGCAAGGGTCAAAAGCAATTCAAACAATTGATTACTTCCAAATCCAACTGTAATCAGCCAGATTGGGCAGCAATCTCGCTCTATACCCTTATGTGTATGAGTACCTGTAGTAGAGGAGATCTAGATGGCACCTCATCTTCAAGATAACTGAACTGTGAGAGCTGTGCCTAAAAGAAAGCAGACAGATAGAAAAGGAATAAGCAGCCAGTATTGCCAGTATTCCCATCACGGTAGAGGCAGGGTTTTGTTTTTCATGTCAGAGCCCACAGCAAGGAGAACAGTGAGCAGCACAGGAGTGCCAATGCCACATCTCATTTCCAAATTCCGTGAGACTAGCAGTCAAAAGCAACTCTTTTAGAGGAATTGAACACAAAAGTCCATTCTTCAAAGCACTGTTCAGGTACAATTATTAATTCTAGATGTTCCCTGTAACAAAACACTATAAATTCAGGTCCACTTTAAGTTAAACATTAAGGAATAGGGAGGTTTAGGGCTAGAAAAATGGAATATGGAATCCTAATGATAAGAAAGCTGCACTAATGTGTATAAGTACAATATTGTTCAAACATTTTCCAAAATGCTGTAATAAGGCAATCAATAATTTTTATTTATCAATTAACAACCTACAAAGAGCATAAACTAAATTAAATAATATTTGATGTGTCCACCGTTTGTAGTTAAATCTTCATCAATTCGTCAATTACACTTGCACACAGCTTTTAAGGGAACTCAGCAGGTAGGTTCTTTAAAAAATATACAAGAACTAACCATGGTGGATTTAGATTGCCCCAGTTGCTTCTGTCTGATGTAATCACAGATAAATTCAATAATGCTAAGATCAGAGCTTTGTGGGGGCCATACTATATTTTCCAGGACTCCTTGTTCCCTTTTTGTCTGAAAAAAGTTCTTTTTGACTTTATGTTGCATCTTTATGCTGTACGTTTGGGAAGTATTAACTCTAATGCCTCGTACACATGCGTCGATAGTTGGCCGTGAATTTTCGGCCAACGTCCGATTGGCCGATTTTCTGCTTGTTAGTATGATGCTTTCAACAACCGACTCCGACTTTTCGGCCGAATAAAATCTGGTGTGCAGGCTATAAAATTTTTGTTGGCCGACAACACAACGGCCGATTTTTCGTCAGTCAGTACAGATTTCGGCAGACAAAAATCTGATGAGCAAGACTGGGCATGCTCAGAGAAGAAAAAACACACGGAAAGTAAACCAGCACATGACATCACTTCTGAAGTTGATTTTTGTTGGCCAAAAAAATTAGTGTGCAGTCTAGGCACATTACAACCAACAAAACTCAACTCTGGACAAAAGACGGCCGATAATCGTTGCATGTGTACGAGGCATTAGAGTTACAATTTGGAACCATTTAGACACCTTTGTGCTAGTATTCAATTATGGACAAGTATCTGCCTGTACTTGGTCAACACTGAGGATACCTATAATTGTGACCAAATCCGGCAATCCATGTGCAGAAATACAGCCCCACACTTGCAAGGAACCTCCGCTACTCACGGTTGCCTGCAGACCCTTGAGCCGGTCCACACTGCCGCGACTTGTCAGCCTGACAAGTCGCGCTCCCTCGCGGTCCATTGACCGCTACAGGACCCGTTCTAATAGGAGCGACACAAGTCGCTCCGACTTAGAAAAAGGGTTCTGTACTACTTCGGGGCGACCTCGGAGCGACTTGCATAGACTTCCATTATGTGAAGTCCATGCAAGTCGCTCCGAAGTTGTGGTGCATGGGAATGCACAAGTCGCCCCCGAAGTCGTGCAGAGTCGCGTCGCCTTAGTGTGAACCGACTCCATGTACCAGTCTCCAAGTCTTTGGCAACAAAACTACCCTCTGTTATTGACAAACATTCAAATTTGGACACATCCGTCCAGAGAACCCACCTACCATTTTCCTCCAAACCTGTTCTTGTGTTTTAGGTGAGTAGGTGGCATATGGCTTTTTTAGCCGCAAGTCTTCCACGAAGATCACTTCTGTCCAGACTTCCCTAAACTATAGATGGGTATATCAAGGTCCCACCTGTTTTTACCAAGTCTGAGCTGATGGTGCCACAGGATATCTTGAAATGTAATCAGCTGATAAGTTTCCCTGGCTATCCACAGCATTTTTTGGTCTTCGGTGTTGCCTATTTCTTTTTGCTTCTGCCAAACAGCTAAGACACTACATCTAAATATATCTATCTTTCTTGAATTTCTGCCTGTGAGAGACCATGTTGACGCAGTAAGCCCCCCATGGGTCTTGTTGCTGTGCTCAGGCTTGCCATTGTGTAAGATTTTTTTTTTTATCTGCCTTCAGCGACCTTATGCCCTGTATACACTGCCCAAAAATCCGGCTGAACCAGCCAACGTTCGATACATGTGTACTGCTGTCTGTTTGACAGAAGCTGGCTTCTGTTGAAGGGACATGCTGTAAAACAAGCATTCAATCAGCACGTGCAGCCAATGCTCCCCATTGTCAGCAGGGGAGATCACCGCACCAGCATTACTTTTGCTGCTATGGGGATTCGTCAGGTTTTTTGTTTGTTTTTTTCATTCAACCTGCTGCTTGAATGAAAAAAATAAAAAAAACTGTCGGTGTGTACCCAGCTTAAGCCTGTTAGTAAAGAATGGTTCTTCCTCACCCAGTTTCCTCCCTCTTCTGTTTGATTTATATATTGCATTTCATCTTACATGTTTTCTGGTCGATCATTAGTACTTTTTTAGTATAAGTGTTCAAAGATGCAATATGCCCTCCCCCCTGCTTCCTTTATAGCTCTGTGAACCCTTAGCTGGGTTCACATATATGCCAATTGGATGCGTCTTGCCGTGGCCGCAGTGCGTTTTTTTTTTTAAAGTGTCCTGTGCATTTTTGGGTCAGTTTTAAATGTGAATTCAGGCAACAATTCGAACCTGAATCTCAGGAACAGCTATGCACCAGACTGCAAATCGACGGAAGACATACAGTATGTCAACCCAGTCTTAAAGAAGTCATAAAGGCAGAAGTTTTTTTTTTATCGATTTGCATTCTATGCATTAAGATAAAACGCTTTCTGTGTGTAGCAGCCGCCTCAGCACCCCCAAAAACTTACCTGAGCCCATCTCTATCCAGCGATGTCCATGAGTCATTTGGCCGTCCGGGACTCTCCCTCCTGATTGGCTGAGACACAGCAACGGCGCCATTGGCTCAATTAAAGTCAGTTAGCCAATCAGGAGAGAGAGGGATGGGGCCGAACAGCAGCTCTGTGTCTGAATGGACACCTGGAGCTGCAGCTGGGCTCGGGTGCCCCCATAGCAAGTTGATTGCTGTGTAGGCAATCAACAGAAGGGAGGGGCCAGGAGCAGCGAAGAGGGACCCAAGAAGAGGAGGATCCGGGCTGCTCTGTGCAAAACCAAGTACGGTAAACCCCCGTTCCATCGAGGTTCATTTTTTGCGGTCCCGGTATATTGCGTTTTTATTGTAATGTTATTTTACTATATAAATCATTAAAAATGAAATATTTTTGTGTTTTCCATAGCTCTTGCTATGTCTCTCAGTATCTTTTATGTGTTTAAATGAGTTTCTATTGTTTTAAAAGTGTGTTTAAAGACCTTAAAATGCTTTTACACGTACAGTGACAGTAAAAGAAACATGCCTACAATTCATTTTAATAGGGTTTTTCTATTTTGCGGATTTTCACTTTTCGCGGCTGGGTCCGGAACGTAACCCTCGCAATGGAGGGGGGTTTACTGTATAACATGTTTGTTACTTAAAAAAAGAAACATGAGACTTTACAATCACTTTAAAGTGGGACTACTGGGGAACTGAAAACAACCAAAGGCCCACGTTTGCTTTATCCATCACTGAAGTCAATGTTTATTTCCACCTTTAGTGCATTTTCAATCTTCTAAAAATATACCTTTTGTTTGGCATTTTAATTGTTTTGATTGAAGTCTGAGGAAGTGAGTTTGTTATCCCACCTAATGATTTATTGATTAATGTGTTAAATATTTTGTTGTCATTCGTTTGTTATGAGCATAGGTGGGAAAGTAGGTCTCTGGTGTGCGATACTACATACTGCTGTGCTGAATATTTATGACTCCACTACAACCTTACAGGGAGAAACTAAGACTAATTACTATTGATGCTTGGCAGCTCAACTTCTCATAGCAGAAACCATTCATTAGTGTGCCAGACTTTGTGTTTTTTGTGAGAAAATTCCTTGTGCCATTAAAGAGGAACTAATCTTGTTTGTGTTCTAACCATTATACCTTCCATGTTAGAGGGGGACATTTTACCCTCTATTGACTTGTGTGCAATTATTGATCTCCAATTTCTAAAAAAATAAAATACTTAATAGACAACTCTAAGTTCCTGGAGGTATATTTTCTACTGTTCGTGTATTTTTTTCTGGTAATTGTGCAGTTTTTAGAATGATTTATGGAACAAACTTGGGGAGATTTACTAAAACGGGTGCACAATTGGGTGCAGCTCTGCATAGAAACCAATCAGCTTCAATGTTTTATTGTCAAAGCTTAACCACTTTACGACCGCCCACTGCAGTTATACTGCGGCAGGCAGCTGCTCCTGCACGAACCACCGTAACTATACGTTGGTCACGTGCAGGAGGCGAGTGCACGCCGCCGCCGCTGCGCTCCCACCCCTGCTCGTCAGTGGGGAATCCGATGAAGCGGGCAGGTGGCTCCGATTGCTGCCTGACACCCGCGATGGTTCCCCATTGAGAGAGAAGAACAGTCAGCTGTTGTAAACACAGCTGACCGTTCTTCTCCCTGGAATGATCATAGAGCCCCTGTGATCCTTCTATATAGGAACACAGGTCTCTATGGTCATTTCACAAGCCATGCCCCCCACAGTTAGAATCACTCCCTTAGGCTCACATTTAACCCCTTGATCACCCACAATGTTAACCCCTTCCCTGCCAGTGTTATTATTACAGTAACAGTGTATATTTTTAGCACTGATTACTGTAGTAATGTCACTGGTCCCCCCAAAAGTGTAAAAAAATGTCAGTCAGGGGTCCGATCTGTCCGCTGCAATGTCACAGTCCCGCAAAAAATTGCAGATTGCCACCATTACTAGTAAAAAAAAGAAAAAAATCACATAAATCTTTCCCGTAGTTAGTAGACACAATAACTTTAGTGCAAATCAATGCAATTTTTTTTACCAAAAATATGTAGCAGAAAACAAATTGGCCTAGAATGTTAAAAAATATTGATTTTTAAATTTTCTTTTGGGAATGTCATATAGCAGAATGTGAAAAATATTGTTTTTTTCAGAATTGTTGCTTTTTTTGTTTATAGCACAAAAATGACAAATTGCACAGGTGATCAAATACCCCCAAAAGAAAGCTCTAATTGTGGGGAAAAAAGGACGTAAATTTTGTTTGGGTACAGCATTGCACAACCGCGCAATTGTCAGTTAAAGTCATGCAGTGCCAAGTTAAAAAAATTGGCCTGGTCATTAAGGGGGCAAATCCTTCCGGTCTTTAAGTGGTTAAAGCCTGTTTTTTTTTTTGAATAAAAATAGCAAACATGTTATACTTACCTGCTCTGTTGCAGTGGATTTGCACAGAGCAGCCCGGATCCTCATCTTCTTGGGTCCCACTTTGCTGCTCCTGGCCCCTCAATCCTGTTCAGTACCCCCAGAGCAAGCAGCTTGCTATGGTGGCACCCAAGCCCATTCAGATATACGAAGCTGTTGTTCCGCCCCGCCCCTCTATCTCTTGATTGGCTAACTGACTTTGATTGACAGCATCGGGAGCCAAAGAACTCTTAATAATCGACTTACTCTCGTTAATAATAAAATAACTATAATGATAATATTTGCCCTACAGTTTGAAGGATGTGCTAGTATTTATATACTAGCCCATAGTGTCACAAACAGGCATCTGAGCCATCGTTTTACTGCCCCCATTCCCCCAACTGCCTACCTCAAAAAAAAATATGCAGACACTCAGGGCTGTACACATGTCATGGCTACAATACTTTGCTTCACAGCTGCAGCAAAAAGTAAACCCCCTGTGGTATTTGGCAGGCAATAAGCAACCCATTTAAAAGACTGGGGCCATGCTGTAACCATACCTGCAACTACATGTAATTTATGAGTTTTCAGGGCGGTGGTGCAAGCTTATCAGGGTTAAAATAGATAGTGAGGAGGCAAACTATCGCTTTCCAGACACCTATCAACTACCCTCTGCAAAAGCAATCCACCGCAATTGCCCATGTGAACAAGGCCTAAAGCAGATGTTCCGTAAACGTGGAAGGACCACTTTGCTGACATCTCTAAACATCTCTAACATCTCTAACACACCACTTTGCTGACATCTCTAAATGCAAATAGCTTACAAACATTGGAAAAGAACGTTTGTACAAAACATATCCTCAGCCTAGCTTTGGATGCTTCCAGCAGGGCATGTGAAGTCACAGTGCCCCCTGGGAGAACTGGGTACTTGGAAGTGTCATTGGCTCATTCTAAAAGCTGGCCATACTTGGCTCCGTTATTGTTGTTCAGCCAGTGGGCTGAACATTTAAAAAAAACGGAATCAATTCCCCCATCGACCCATTCAAGGTGGATGTGGGAATCCTCCCTGCTGTGTCATTGTATTCTGACAGCGGAACTCCTCCGCCGTCAGAATAAACCGATCAGCGCTGCTGAATCAAATGAGCTTCAATCCAACTATGGCCAGCTTCATTTTTTAAATGAATACAACCTTTGCACACCTATATATGGGTATTATAACAGGGAAAAAAGGGAGAGCATTGGGTGCTGAATAGACAATAGAAAAGATCTCTGTATTATTGTAAGATACAGATAATTGGAAGGCAATGGACAAACACACCAACAATACAAATACTCTGCATACACCAAATAAATAAACACATCAGATGCAGTATATGCAGCACTACATACAAATAAACAGTATCAAGCCAAGATAATAGCACATGGGGAGGGGGTTTCGGGGTGCAAGACATCTTCAGCAGAAACCTAGTGAGTATGTGGCAACTCAGGTCCTAATATGGCTGCGGACTCCCAACTGGAGCAACAGTGCTTACCAACTCTGTCTGTCACCCTGGAGTACAGTCATACACAGACATACACTTTTCCTTTTGATGTACAGAAGTAACAGCTAGAGTTTCCCTCAGTTTTTCCTGACAAAGGATTTACCTTATAGCCAGTTTGTTAGGGCCAGGTGCATTAATAGCTACCTAGAATAATTTGTGGAATGAGTACAGGAGAGCTCAGCTGCTTTTTTAGTGGAAGACTTCTCTAAAGACATTCTGAATGAGGCTGCTGGTACAATGACACTGAAGACAATGTACTAGGTACTCACTTTTAAAATTTAAACCTAAACTGCATACCTTTCACGCCCAGTGGTACTCACCTTTTTCCCTAATTCTAGGCATTTTTGATCTATCATTTGCAAACACTGTCCAGTTCTCTCCAATGATTCACAGAGTTGTATAAAGTACTCTAAACCCATACTTGAGTAAAAGTACAAGTGCTCGATCAAAAAGTGACTTGAGTAGAAGTATAAGTGCTCGAACAAAAAGTGACTTGAGTAGAAGTACTAAAGTATTCAACATTTTTTGTACTTAAGTATTGCAAGTAGTTTTTTAAAAAATTTTGCTACTCAAGTACTGAAAGTAAAAGTACCAGTAGTTTTGAAAAAAAAATTGCTACTCAAGTACTGAAAGTAAAAGTACAAGTACTGTGTTATGTAGTTATTAAAGAAAGAAGTCAAAAGTTTGAACATCATATTGTTTTTTAATATTTCAAATACAGCTTTTATTTATACATACAGTAGCATTTATTTTCGTATACGCTGATAATACACATGTTTTGAGCTTCATGAAACCTGCCATCTACTGTTCTGGCAGTGGTTATTTTTATATTAGTAACGAGTAACTATGCAGCACAAAAAAAAAATATCAGAGTAGAAGTATTGAAATCATCGAAAAAATGTAGTGAAGTAAAAGTGGAAGTATGAGAAAAAAATTCTACTCCAGGAAAGTACAGATACCGCCTTTCGGTACTTAAGTACAGTAGTGAAGTAGTTCTACTTAGTTACTATACATCTCTGTGATTCATGCCTGTCTGATACCTATCAAGAACCAACTCTTCAGGCATATAAGCACTCCAGGAACCTATGAAACCATATTACTGCTGATTTTTCTTCCAGAAAAAAAAAGAATCAAGATAATTGGCTGGCTTCATTAAAACCCCCTGGGGACACTGTATGCAGTGTCAATTTAGCAACCACCCATGCACAGGCAAGATTTCCTGTTCCTGGATTCCACAACTGTCGTACTATGGACGTTATATACCTAATTCATTCATTCATTAATTGGGCTATGTAGACCAGACCACACAGGAGATCTTCTAACATGTAGGTGTTAGTGAACTGACATTAAGAACTGATATTAGGAGGAACCATGACTTCACATCTATAACTGAATTCAATAACTTCTGCGTTTATAATATTTTGACCCTATCTGAGCTGGCCAGCATTCATATGTAAAACATATGCTTTAGAATTAGAACTGAATGTGGTAGTGGTAGGATAGCTGCACCTCAATTCCAGGTTCAACACACCTGCTCTGGCCATTACAAATAGTTATTTTACATTACAAGGAAAAAAAAGGAGGTGCTGGAACTCCAAAAACTCCCAAGTGCACGGGAACAGAGAGAGGAATTAGGGCAGAGAGACCACGCTGTAGAGTTATCAAAGATTAATAAAAAACTGACAGCTGCACACTGGGTTACATTTACAGCAAAAAATAAAAAATAAACACTTTTGAGTGGACTGTGTAAAAAAGAAAAAAAAATAGTGCTGGCTGAAACAAAATACAGATAAGGAATGAGTGGAGCTCAGCCCACAGCTTAACATAAAAGTATAGATCATAGACAGGCAAATAAGGACTTACAGTAATTCTCTAGAACAGGGGTCTCCAAGCTACCTTTCTTGGGCCAAGTCCGACCTGCTAAAGGATTAGATCTGACCCACAGCTAGAGTCAGGTTTCCCCTCTGATGAGGACGTGATGTAAGGGAGAACTCTGATGAGGACTTTGATGTAGGGGGACTTTAATGGGGTCTCCTACGGTGATCTCTGATGTAAAGGGAGCTCTCATAGGGTCCCCGATATAAGGGGGAATTCTAATGGGGTTTCTGATATAAGGGGGTCTCCTAAAGTGGACTTTGATTGAAAGGGGCAAGTATGGAGACCTTGACCTGAGGGGGGATGCTTAGGTAAGGGGGCACTCCTGAGGGAGGCTCTGATGGGGACCCTGATATAAGGGAGGATTTTGCTTCATTTTATTAAAGTTCTTTTTTTTTATCTCAAATAAAGTTTTATTGAATAAATTGTGCCAGCAGTACAGAATCCAGCGCATTTAATATGATTTAAAAGCAAAAAAGTAATACATCCATTAAACATAATAAACCATGACCATTAACAAATACACGACTTGCAGGAATGTAACCCCACTCTCTATTACCCAAGGGTAATATTTAATCAGATTCTTTATTAACCTCTGCCAATGACTAAACGGTCCATAGTCAAGTCCACTGGCACTAGACCTGGTGTGTCTAACCAAGGTGCCCATTGTTTATTGAATTTACCATAGCAGCCTCTGTGTTGAAAAATATATTTTTTCCAATCAAAGGGTACCCCGCATTTGAGCTGACCATTCCTTTGAAGTAGGGTGGTGGGGGGGGGGGGGTGTCTGCGGATATCCAATGCCAAAGTATTACCTTCCGGGCTTGAAACAATGCCCTCGCTATGGCCTGCCTGGGTGCATCATCTATCTGTAGGTCACTCAAAATTCCCAGCACACAGATTTTTGGATCTTCAGGTATTTGAACCTGAAAGGCATTGGCAATGGTGGCCACACTTGGGTTGTGGTCTACTTCCACTTATTTTCCCCTACCTGCTCTCTTCTTTCTTTTCTTCATAGGTTTTGTTATTCAAGCACACAGCACCACTAGCTATATTCATTCACAATTCAATATTCTTCAGGCTGGGTTCACACTGGATTGTGGAGCGGCTCGCAGCAGGGGTCCGGTGCGTCCCGGTCACTGTTTCAGATCTGAATTTGGTACGAATAATTGGCTGAATTCGGACCTGAAACGGAGCAGAAGATGCACACAAATTTCCTGAAAATCCGCAGCTGTCCCAGAGATGTGTTAACTGGCTTAATTGAAAGCCAGTCACAGTCTGACATGCGAATTGGATGCGGGGGAAAGCCGCATCCAATTCGCATCAGTGTGAAGCCAGCCTTACAGAAATTAAACAGTGAAAATAACACCAATGCAATTGCGCACAGGATAAAAATTATATAAACAATGTGACAATAAAGTGAATGTATGAAAGAAGTTTATATTAATATAGTATAAAAGGAGAAAGACTGCGCTCATAGAATAAATATATATTAAAATCCATCGTGCATTGTGAATTCTGCGCTCAGAAAATATCCTGCAAAAATTCCATATGGAAATCCGTATATATGATGGAAACTTTGCTTCAATAAATGTTAAACTACCAGCCACTCGTGTTTGTGGGTTAGTGCTCTCCTTCACCGACACCGCATGCACATCCCAGTTACCAAATGAAGTTGACCCCTATTACAGGCAGTCAAAATGGGCTTTGGATTAGGAGTATACAGGACGAGGTTTTCACTTAAATGTCCGATGGGAAGCCTGTTATGGTGTAGTAATTAAAATTTCATTTATTCAAAATCAACAATAACTTACAGTTAAGTAAGGAACAAACGACTTGTATGGGAGCTGCTCCTAGCAGGGGACGCCGTTCTGCGTTCCGCCTGCGCTCCAAACACCGGAAGTGACGTAGCGGCGTTTCTCAGTCCAGAGGTGTTTCGTCAGTAATGTCTGATGTCATCAGGGGTCATGAAATTCACTGAAGCTGTCACCCATATCCCTGGGGGGATTGCAAGTGTGTGCCTTGCGTTTCCACAGGCCACTGCCACAGCTCCCTGGACAGACACATCCCTGGCAGCCCTCATTTTTCAACACCCCATGCCGAATCTGGAGCTGACTTGTAATTAATTTAGGGATGAATACTTTTTTCCCCCCTTTTCTTTTTTGAGTCAAGCCACCAAACTTCATTGGTAACTACATGTTTTTGCATCCGCTCCTGAAGAAGTGGAGTGAATTCCATGAAACGCATGCGTCAAACTTTTTTAGATGCATAATAATCATATGTTTACAGTGTAGCTTAACCACTTCAGCTCTGGAACGTTTTACCCTCTTAATGACCAGGCCATTTTTGCAATACGGCACTGTGTTGCTTTAACTGACAATTGCGCGGTTGTGCAACACTTTACCCAAATAAAATTGATGTCCTTTTGCATAAAGTGGCAAAGAAAAAACCTATAACCAATATGACCCAATAGTCAGCATGCCCCCACAATATTAAACATTATGTGCACGTAATGCTGTTAACATATTCAGATGGACAACAAGGCATCATTGCAGTACTACGTTGGCATATGTTGAATATTGTTTTCCTTAGGTCACCACAAACTCAGCATGCAACAAGGACAGCAATAGACACAGAAATGATGTCCTTCTAGGACAAGGTGCACAATGTGCACACTTCATCAGACAGGCCAGAAAGGATTGACCTTAAATGCACATGCATTATTACAAAAGGTAAATAACATTACATACAATGCAGAATGCTACATGCTTTGGCTTTGCTGCAGTGAGAGACTGAACGGTACATTACTCATATGTTTCCATTATCTCATGATTCCATAACAATACTGACAAGAGAGCATGCTTCAGTACACTTACAACATGCTTCACACTGTTTGGCAGTCATGGTGGAACAATTTGGTAATTTCTTCCCATAGTTGCTGTGTTGCCACTCTGTCACTGTGGTCCCAATATGTTGTGTCCCACAAGCCTGGCCTTGGCCATTAGCTTGAGAAACATCTGCGGAATTTGAGCTAGTGTTTAAACTTGGAGGATATGTTCCCTGTGAGGACTGAGCAGGAGAGGAACTTACATAAGAAGGCCTCTGGGTATTGTGCATTGAGCTGTATGAATGCAAAGGGGTTTGTGGATAGGGCAGCAGACATGGTTGACCTGGCAGGCATATGGATATTGACGGTATGACCTCTGGGGGGGTTCATATTAGCTTATAGTGGGCAATGGTATTCCTGACTCGGCAGCTCTAATACATCCCCCCACATAATTAAATATACCCATATGTATCTCCACCAGCCTCTCCACTGGGGCTTTTTGTAGCGTATGATAAATTGTCCTCAGGAAGGACGCATTTGAGTTATTCGGATCACAGAATCAATCCTTTCTCTCCTGTCTTTTAAAGGAGGTCATCTCATCCATGAAGGACTTCATGGCTTTGTCCATCTCATTATTTTCAGGCCTTTTGACAAGATCGAGACGATCTTGATGTTGTTGGACTGTCATGATTAACCTGTAGAGGATAATATGCTGACTGAGAACTGCAATGATGCCTTGGTGTACATCTGATTAAGCTTAGTAATCAATAGTATGTTTACATGTACGGATATTTGCGAAGGGCTTGGATTTGCACTTGGACGTTCTGTTTCCTCCACAGATTGGAACTGGCCTTATCCCTCTTGAGTAATGGCTTGCTCATCTCCCTGCACTCCTTCTGTCTGGTTTTCTTTAGAATTCTCCTCACACTCTGAGATGTTGGATGATGTACTAAAAAAAAAAAAAAAAACAAGAGGAACATTTGGTCACAAAACCTTACCATGCATTAGGTGCTCCTTGGAGACATCTCTGGCCATGTTTTTCCTTGGGGTTGTACTTCCTATTGTCCAACTACTACCTGGGTCATAGGTTGACTTCACATATAAATACTTAACTTATTACAAACGGATCTTAACTGAGCAGACATTGTCCGTTGACGTCAGTTAATGTCCGTTTTCACGGATCTCGATGTATCCTTGTACATTAACCACGTTATGACCGCTCACAGTAATATTACTGCGGCAAAGTGGCTCGTTATCGTCTGACGACGTAGTACTACGTCGTCAGACACTCCCCCTTCTGGGCGGCGCTTGCGCGCCGCCGGAGGCTCGCTCCCGCTGTTTTCATTCACAGCGGGAGTCGGGCCAGGGGAGGAGCAGCGGCGATCGCCGCTGCTCTTACCCGATCGTCAGGGATCGAGTCTGGACATCCGCCCGCTGTGTGTAAACACAGCGGGCGGATCTCCATAGTGACAGGGAGTGACAGATCGGACTGTTCAGCATAGCTGGACATCCGATCTGTCCATGACTCACTCAGTCACCTCCCCCCCTACACGTTAGTAAGCACCAGGCATACATTAACCCCTCCCTCTCCAATAAAATTAACCCCTTCCCTGCCAGTGTCATTTTTACAGTAACAGTGAATATGTATAGCACTGATTACTGCAGTAATGTCACTGGTACCCCCAAAAGTGTCAAAAATGTCAGTCAAGGGTCCGATCTGTCCGCCGCAATGTCGCAGTCCCGCAAAAAAAATCGCAGATCGCCGCCATTACGCGTTTAAAAAAAAAAAACACAAAAATGACAGAAATCTTTCCCTTTGTTAGTAAACGCAATAACTTTTGCGCAAACCAATCAAAATACGCTTATTGCGATTTTCTTTTACCAAACATAGGTAGCAGAAAACAAATTGGCCAAAAAATTTTTAAAAAATTGGTTTTTACATCTTTTTTGGGGGGAATTTCATATAAAAAAATGTTAAAAATATTGTTATTTTTTCAAAATAAACGCTATTTTTTTTGTTTATAGCGCAAAAAGTAAAAATCGCACAGGTGATCAAATACCACCAAAAGAAAGCTCTGTTTGTGGGAAAAAAAGGACGTAAATTTCGTTTGGATACGGCGTCGCACGACCGCGCAATTGTCAGTTGAAGTCGCACAGCGCCGAATCGCAAAAAGTGGCCTGGACGGAAGACAGCAAAATCCTCCGGTGGTAAAGTGGTTAAAAAAAAAAACGGACCAGATCAGAGGCGGAGGTAGATGGATGGTAACGGATGGTCATCCGTTAACACCTGATTGCCCATAGGAATGCATTGTCGTCCGTTGACAGATAGACGATTCGATCGTGTGAAAGGGGTCTAAGGCAGAAAAAAAGGAGAAATACCAGGCAGACCTTAACAGTAGGATATGAAAGGCATCACATCTAATCCTCAAACAGGCTATACATATTTTAATCAGGAGATAAAATTAAATTAAATCACTGAATTTATTATAATTGCCATTAATGTACCTATAATATGGGTTCAGTTGTAAGTTGCTTTTCATGTGAAATTTCTTAATTGCAAACCTGAAAACAGCTGTCAGATACATGGAACTGAAAGCTGCATTGTGAACCCTATGGAAACCTGTGCTCCTCTCTTTGTGCTTAGTGGAGAGTGAGACATCACTGGCCTTTTCCTGAGAGAAATAAACTCCTATGCTGCCACTGCTCATGGTAGTAATGAGATCATTAACCTTTTCTCTCTTGCTGATACTGAAAAGGTAATTACCCTTTTCACAGCTGCTGATGAATTTTGGACAGTTCATCTTTTCACAACTCCGCTACCTTGGCAAAAGCAACATGCTGACTAGCATTTTCCTTGCTAGTTCAAGCAACTCAGTGACTGAATCTCCATGAAGCTACTACCACAAAAAAACTCACACCATTTTTTTTCTACAAGCAGACTTTTATTAACCACTTAATGACCGCCCGCCGCAGTTTTACTGAGGCAGGTCGGCTCTGTTCCGTGAAGGGACGTACTTGTACGTCTCTTCGCGGGACCGCTAGTTGCCACAGGACCGCTCATTTGCCACAGAGGAAGCCGATCAGCTGGTCCAGCGATCACGATCACTCCTCATGGAGACAGAACGGCGGTCTGCCGTTATAAACACAGCAGACCACTGTTCTGTCAGTTATGAACACAGGTATCCAGTGTTCCTCTTATTTAGGAACACAGGTCTCTTTGTTCATGCAGAAAGCTCACCCCCCCACAGTTAGAAAGCACACTCTAGGGACACATTTAACCCTTTGATTCCCCCTGGTGTTAACCCGTTCCCTGCCAGTGTCATTAGTACAGTAACATTGCATATTTTTAGCACTGATTACAGTGCATAGTTTTAGCACTGATTACTGTAGTAATGTCACTGGTCCCCCCAAAAGTGTCAAAAATGTCAGTTAGGTGTCCGATCTGTCCGCTGCAATGTTGCAGTCCCGCTAAAAAACGCTGATCGCCGCCATTATTAGTAAAAAATAAAAATACACAAATAAAAATGACCTAAATCTTTCACCTAGTTTGTAGACGCGAGAACTTTTTTGCAAACCAATCAATATACACTTATTGGGAGTTTTTGTACCAAAAATACAGCTTCACACGACCGCGCAATTGTCAGTTAAAATAACGCAGTGCCAGATCGCAAAAAATGGCCTGGTCATTAAGGGGGTAAAACCTTCCGGTCCAGAAGTTTAAGTTTTAATTATTAAAATGTATAAATTTACCAAAAAATTGGCATAAAAATGGAAGTACAATAACACAGTTCAGCCATTTATATTGCACCTTTCACCAGTTTGGAGCAGTCAAAATAATTACTACATATTGATGACTGGTTGTTATTAAGGGGGAGTTCCAGCCTGTAAAAAAAAAAAAAAATTAAAAGTCAGCAGCTACAATTATTGTAAGTAAGGGCAAGTAAGGGAAGCAGGCAGTGAAGCCTTCAGGCTTCACATCCGGTTTTCCACTGCGCATGCACGAGCCACGCTGCACTTTCTGAATGGTCCCGCCATCATCTGGGACACACACAGGTCCCAGAAGGCAGCGGGGAGAAGGAGGAAGGGCGGATAAGACACAGATTGCCGTGCTGTGATCTTACCAGAAAGTGACAATACCAGGTACCCGATACCCCCTCCCTCCCAAAAAAAAGTGCCAAATGTGGGTGGAGCTCTGCTTTAAGGATGAGCTCAGGGTTACATAGTTACATAGTTACATAGTTACACAGTAGGTGAGGTTGAATAAAGACAATAGTCCATCCAGTTCAACCTGTGTAGGTGTGTGTGGCCGTAATCATCTCACATAGCCCTGAATGTTTTTCTCCTTGAGATGTAAGTCTAAGAGTCTTTTGAAAGCCACCATACTTCCCGCAGAAACCACCTCTTGTGGTAGGAAATTCCACAATCTTGTAGTCCTAACAGTAAAGAACCCCCCACGTTGCCTGAGGTTAAAACGCTTCTCCTCCAGTCGCATTGTATGCCCCCAAGTCCTGATGCAATCCTTTCGACTGAATAGCTTTTTTCCTATGCTGAGATCCCCATTGAGATATTTATATATTGCTATCATATGACAGATCTTTCTGGGTTTGGGTGGTTTAGATTGAATGACAAATTTCAGGACATGTGGCGAGAATTGCCTAGCTAAACATCCCTGTTGCTGTGCAAAAATACATTATTAACTAAATACTTGCTCCTAACCTTGAGCCACTTCACATGACCAGAGGCCAGTGATGTGTTTTTGCCAAAATCCCAGCACATGTAAGAATGACAACTTTTCCAGCAACCTTTTGTCAGTGTGTGGGAATTAAAGTGTCACTAAATCCCAGTGTTGCCAACCCCCGAGAGGGAAATTTACTGGCAGAACGTCCAAAATTTACGGACGGCACCAATTTTTTACTGGCAGTGCAAAAATGTACATAAACAGGCTGTTTTCAGTGCTAAACCGTGCAAATATCAATACTTAAACTATAAACATGTAGATAGAGCTATTAGCAACGTGTTTAGGTTAAACAAAAGTCAAAAACCATATTTCTCCATTAACATGAAGATCAGGTTAATATAACCCAGCCAGCACAGCGTTCCCCCATATATCAGAGTCCACTGCATTCTCCTTTACATCAGAGTTCCCTTTTAAATCAGGGTCCGCAGAGTTCCCTCTTCGCACTGTAAGGGGAGAATCCTGCAGACTCTGATGTAAAGGGGAACGCCAGGAACTCTGATGTGGGGGGCAATCTTGTGACCAGAGACCACCTTACACAGTGGAGTGAATACATTAAGATATGGGGGGGTTACTAATATAGAGGGATCTTTATATCAGTGCCCCCTTACATCAGTGACCCCCCCCCCCCATCAGACTGGTCTGGCGGCTCTGTCACTGACCTCCTCTCAGGTGCACTGTGCAGGGCTCAGTCAGATGGCCCCTGTCTCCACTCCGCAGGCCCCGCACATCTGACTTCTCCTGTGACCCCCCATCCTGGCAGCGCTCTCACTCTTGACTCCTCTCCAGAGTCCAGACTCCCCTGCAGACATGATAAAAGACAAGAGATGGTCAAAGACTGCGGACATGGTACAGGAGGTGGTCAGAGACTGCGGACATGGTACAGGAGGTGGTCAGAGACTGCGGACATGGTACAGGAGGTGGTCAGAGACTGCGGACATGGTACAGGAGGTGGTCAGAGACTGCGGACATGGTACAGGAGGTGGTCAGAGACTGCGGACATGGTACAGGAGGTGGTCAGAGACTGCGGACATGGTACAGGAGGTGGACAGAGACTGCGGACATGGTACAGGAGGTGGTCAGAGACTGCGGACATGGTACAGGGGGTGGTCAGAGACTGCGGACATGGTAAAGGGGGTGGTCAGAGACTGCGGACATGGTAAAGGGGGTGGTCAGAGACTGCGGACATGGTAAAGGGGGTGGTCAGAGACTGAGGACATGGTAAAGGGGGTGGTCAGAGACTGAGGACATGGTAAAGGGGGTGGTCAGAGACTGAGGACATGGTAAAGGGGGTGGTCAGGGACTGCGGACATGGTACAGAGGGGTGGTCAGGGACTGCGGACATGGTACAGAGGGGTGGTCAGGGACTGCGGACATGGTACAGAGGGGTGGTCAGGGACTGCGGACATGGTACAGAGGGGGGGTCAGGGACAGCGGACATGGTACAGAGGGGGGGTCAGGGACAGCGGACATGGTACAGAGGGGGGTCAGGGACTGCGGACATGGTACAGAGGGGGGGTCAAGGACTGCGGACATGGTACAGAGGGGGGGTCAGGGACTGCGGACATGGTACAGAGGGGGGGTCAGGGACTGCGGACATGGTACAGAGGGGGGGGTCAGGGACTGCGGACATGGTACAGAGGGGGGGGTCAGGGACTGCGGACATGGTACAGAGGGGGGGTCAGGGACTGCGGACATGGTACAGAGGGGGGGTCAGGGACTGCGGACATGGTACAGAGGGGGGGTCAGGGACTGCGGACATGGTAAAGGGGGTGGTCAGAGACTGCAGACATGGTAAAGGGGGTGGTCAGAGACTGAGGACATGGTAAAGGGGGTGGTCAGAGACTGAGGACATGGTAAAGGGGGTGGTCAGGGACTGAGGACATGGTACAGAGGGGTGGTCAGGGACTGCGGACATGGTACAGAGGGGTGGTCAGGGACAGCGGACATGGTACAGAGGGGGGGTCAGGGACAGCGGACATGGTACAGAGGGGGGGTCAGGGACTGCGGACATGGTACAGAGGGGGGGTCAGGGACTGCGGACATGGTACAGAGGGGGGGTCAGGGACAGCGGACATGGTACAGTGGGTGGTCAGGGACTGCGGACATGGTACAGAGGGGGGTCAGGGACTGCGGACATGGTACAGAGGGGGGTCAGGGACTGCGGACATGGTACAGAGGGGGGGTCAGGGACTGCGGACATGGTACAGAGGGGGGTCAGGGACTGCGGACATGGTACAGAGGGGGGGTCAGGGACTGCGGACATGGTACAGAGGGGGGGTCAGGGACTGCGGACATGGTACAGAGGGGTGGTCAGGGACTGTGTACATGGTACAGGAGATGGTCAGAGCTCTCCACATGAGTGTCCTCCTCCTAAGTCCCCTTCACCTCTCCACAGCCACAAACATCAGTGACATTACTAGTGCAGAGTGAAGCTGTGACACTGCCTGTGGAGAGGTGAAGGGGGCACAGGAGCAGGACACTGATGTCCTCTGCCCCCTGACTCATCTCTCTACTCCAGTCTGCTCCTGCTAGCTGTCGGAGGCTCGGAGCCCCAGCACTTACCAGTCCTCTGCCTCGGCTGTCAGTCTGTGACTGCTCTGTCCACTCCACCAGGCATCCATTTAGCGGCAGCATCTCCTAGTCCACTCCAGATAGAGTGACTCTGCATGGCCGGTGCGGCGGCGGCAGCGGGAAAACTTAAATTATGGCAGGGGCGGGGGCGGACTTAGGGGCGGGCGCAGGCGGGCAGTGCAGTGACACTCGTCCAACGAACAGTGCGAGTCTGGCAGTCTGCATCGCTGCGAGTGCGAGAGTCGAGAGAAGAACTCGGGCATCTCCGGAACTGCGCGCCGCGCATGCGCAGTTCTGACAGTGCCGCCACCGCAGTAGATTTACGGGCACTTTTCTCCTGCTACGGGCATTTACGGGCAGGAGAAAAGTGCCCTTTTTTTACGGGCTGTCCGTAAATCTACGGGCGGTTGGCAACACTGGATCCAGATATAAAAAACTATAAGGGCTTGGTTCACACTAGCTGCGGCCGTGGCTCCCTATTCTCTATAACAGGTGCGAATTAGGTCAGAATTTTTGGCTAAATTTGCACCTGAAAAAGACCAGAAGACGCAAATGACACTTTACCAGTGCAGCCCAAGCCCCCACCCCAGAGCTGTGTGAACTGGCTCCATTGACTCTCCTGTCATGCAATAAATGCTATGTATTACATGCTCTTCCTATTGTAATCACTCAGTCACTATGAGATTCATTTTCTGTAATCTACAAAACATCTGGTTGATCCTGCTGCTCTCTATCTCCACCTTCTGTTAATGTCCATACCTCAGCTAGGGATTTTGCAGCTGTGGTGGAAACTCTGCACATGCTCAGGTTTCAGTGAGTTTCTATGCTAAGCATTTCCTCCCAATCACATCTGAGCAGCCCATGTGACTATACATACAGACTCACACATGTGGGCGTATACACAGTGGTAAATGACAGCCCACTCCCTCCCTCCTCCTCCATACCCACTAACCAGCTAAACACAATGGGGGTGGGTTATTACATGTAGATTAATGATGGCTTCGACTTCCTCTCATTCTAAGACACAGGCTGGAGGGGCGTAACAGCCTGTGACTGGCAGAAATCGGCCCACATCATGCTATTTCCACAAGATAACAAAGATTTTATTTCAAATATATACATTTTTATGCCAATTTAAAACAGTTTATCGATATTAATTATGTATTTTTACTCAGTATTTCAAAGGCTGTTTTTTTATTTGGAACATGTGACTAACAGGAGAGGACTAGAAGCTTCTGCTACTTATAGCTACAAATGGGTGTGGAAGTGGGACTTTAAAGGTGCAAATAATAATATCAAATGGAGAAAAATCTCATTTTTTTTTTTTCCCAGTGTACATACCATCATTTGTAGATGCCATAACTTTTGCGCAAACCAATCAATATACGTTTATTCAATTTTTTTCCCCCAAAAAATATGTAGCAGAATACGTACTGGCCTAAATTGATGAAGAAATTAGATTTTTTTAAATGTTTATTATTGGATTTGTATTATAGTAGAAAGCAAAAAAATATTGTTTTTTTCTTCAAAACTGTCTCCATTTTTTTGTTTATAGGGCAAAAAATAAAAACGCAGTGGTAATAAAATACAACCAAAAGAAAGCTCTATTTGTGAGGAAACAAACTGTATACATTTTATTTGGGTACAGTGTTGCATGACCACGCAATTGTCAGTTAAAGTAATGCAGTGCCGCATCGCAAAAAATGGCCTGGTTATGAAGGGGGGTAAATATTCCGGAGGTCAAGTTACTGTATTTCTCTTCTCTCCTTCTCAGTTTTTCACTTTATCCCCACTTTTGTCTGCCAGAGCAGACACAAGCATACAGGGTTTGGCAGCTAAGAGTTTTGACAAGCAGCCATGGTAACTAATTTGTGATCTAATTTGAGATATCTTACTGGATTTGGAACAGTGATATAAAACTGGAGGACATTGCTCTGTAGCACATGCTACAGTGAGAATGAAAAAAAAATCCCTTGCACCAAAAGCATACCAGACCCTTTGAGTCTGGCATGGATTTTAAGGGGGTACCCTACAAAAAAAGGGCCCCCAAGAAATCCATAGTAGACCATTTGGGTCAGATATGTATTTTAAGGGCAACCTCATACCAAAAAATGTGTGGGGATTCTCCCTAAAAATCTATACCAGACCTTTAATCTGAGCATGAAGTCTGGCTGGCCAGGAAAGGAGGAAACAAACTATACTAGGCCGCATGACCTTAACAGGGGTTTCCCCCGGAAAAGCAGTTTGTCCCCATGTTATTGAGGACAAGGGCCTTTTCCCCACAACCCTTTCCCAGTGGTGGTGGGGCATTAAGGGCAGGGGGGCTTAATGCAGTTGACCCTGCTCATTCACAAAAAAAATGAATTAGTAAATAATAAATATAAACAAATAAATAGCACACTTTGAGCCCCCGTTCACATAGAGGCGACCTGTGAGGCGACCTGGTCGCCTCACAGGTCGCCTTCCATAGGGAAGCTGCGGACCCGTTCTAATAGGAGCGACACAAGTCGCTCCGACTTAGAAAAAGGGTCCGGAGCTTCTTTGGGGCGACCAGGAGGCGACCGCCATAGACTTCAATGTTATGAAGTCCGTGGCGGCCGCTCCGAGGTCGCGGCGCGCTGCTCGCACCGCGATCTCGGAGGTCGCCACCCGAAGTCGGATCGCCCCTATGTGAACGGGGGCTTACAAGTCCTTTAATAAAAAAAAAGTCCCAGAATGTAAATCCATTGTGAATCACGTCATCCAGCAATGTAAATCCTCATCAATAATGAGGAACAGCATCTGTTACCCTGTTGAAAGAAAAACATGCCAACCTGCTGACACATTTGATCCCCAATCGGAAGACTGCCAACCTTACAAAAGAAAAGAAAATGCCGCCGGCAAGACACATTCCACGTGTTTGCTTGTCGCCCACTTAATGAGTAGTTCGGTGGATGACAGTTATTCTATACAAGGGAGTGAACAGTGATGTTAACAGTTTGGGCTTCAAAAAGAGGTTTGCATTACATTACATTATGCTGTTTTATGCATGCTATTGGGACCTGGTGCATGCAATACCTTTTCAGGTAAAGCCCTTGCAAACCTGGGGACCTATGTTGGCTGTAGACCACAAAATGTCTGTCATCAGAACAGAACTCCCTTTCATTCTCATTATTGGCACCTTCTATAACCAAAGAGAATATCTCACAACATCAATGAACTCCTCAGGCCAGTCAGTCATATGTCGTCCTGCTGAAGGGAACTCACGGTGATCAGGAAAGCTCTCAAAATATTGCCAGACATAATACCTGTTACTTCAGTTCAATATTTCACTAACAAAATTCCGATTGTGCACAATTTAAATCGAGAAAAACTGTTACCTGCATTCTATCTGGAAATAACAGGTCCAGAAGAAAACAAGTGGCATTAACTAAGTGTCACAACAGTGGTAAAGACTTACCTTGGGAGTTCTATAAGGATCAGGGCTGATAGAGGGGATCAGGGCTGATAGAGGGGGGCCACCAGTCCTCTTAGGGGGGGCCTGAGCAAACTGAGGGGCCCATACAGGGAGGGGGATTACTGACAGATGACAATTGTGTCTCTTTTTCTGTAACAGATAAAAGCTTGTCTCTCCCCTTCTCCCTGCTGCTAGCTTTCAGCTGCTAGAGGAAGAGAGACACAATTGTTGTCTGTCACTAATACCCCTCCCTGTGTGGGCCCCCCTCTCAGCGCTGGCTCTAATGTTAGCTCTGCTAGGTTAGGTTATCTCTGTAACCTTCTCTCTCTGCTGTTCTTCCTATTCTCCTTGTCCCAGCCTGTATATTTTTTCCTCTCTCTCTCCCCCTTTGCTCTGTCTTCCTTACACAGTCACAGCTGATCAGCTGCATTCCCATGGGGTGAAGAATTAACTGTTACACAGGTTCCATAGCTGCCTTTTATCTTGTCTCAGTGAAGTTTAGTGTACTTTATGTACAGTAGCTGGGCTTCACACTGCCCCCCCCCCCTCCTCAGACTGCTTCCTGATCTATGCAACTTTGCTTCTTCTCCCCTTAACTGTCAGTTCCCTTTGCAACTCCTTCTATTTAACCATTTACTAACAGATCTGGCAAGTGCTAAACTCCATTTTTTAGCTTGTATATACATGTAAGCCTATAATAGGGCTTACCTGTAGGTACAGTGAGTATCTCCTAAACGTAGCATCCGGTGAGAGCACCGACGCATATGCACTGGGCTCTCGATGGACGGCATACCATCCATTGAGAGAGCTGTCCTGTGACCATGACTCCCGCGCGCATGTTTGTGAGTTACATCATCACAGTTTGGCCAAATGACTGGAGCCCAAGAACCCAGAGAGAAGACCAGACAAAGATGGAATCTGTTAGGAACCTGTCAGGAAGGCTCTGGCAGTGGATGAGTTAAGACTCACAGGCTATTCCGGCTCCACCCCTCTCATCTAGAAAGAGCTCTATTTAAGCTGGATCAGCACACAGGTTCAGTGCTGTCTTGTCTTCAGCTCCTGCCGTTGTTCCTGAACCTGTGACCTGTTTGCTGCTGATTTCCTGTTGACCTTTTGGCTTGTTCCTGACTCCGCTCGTCTGCTGCCCGTCCTGACCCCGGCTTGTTTGACCATTCTCTCGGATCTCCCTTGTCTGTTTACCCGCCTTCGGACCTTGATCGGTTCACCCCTGGTGGGGCGACCCTGAGGACCGCGACCTGGTATCCACACGCAGCGAACTCCATCCTCACCACTAGAGGCTCTGGCGAAAACCGGTGGATACTTAGACTCCGCACCTCAGGCTAGCCTGTGTCACTTACCTTGGGGGGTTCCGTCCAAGCTCCGCCCTCTAGCGGACATCGGGGCCTATCTCTGTCGCCAGGTTACCACCAGCACCCTAACAGTACAAGACAGCCATGTCGGAACCTGCAAGAGAGGCTTCACCGTTAGAGGAGATCGGCCAACACCTAGCAGCCCTGTCTCAAGCCGTGAGGACGCTTCAGGATGGCTATACACAGTTAGAGGGACGATTACGCTCTGTAACCCTCACGGCAGATTCCACTGTGCCATCTGCTTCCTCCTCCGCTGCCGCAACCGCAGCACCGGCCTCCAGCCCCACAGTAGTGATGCTGCCACCGGAACCTCGGGTCCCTACCCCTGAAAAATATTCCGGAGATCGGGGTAAATTCTGAGCGTTTCGCAATGCCTGCCAGCTCTACTTCTCCTTGCAACCCCGGACCTTCTCCCTGGAGGCCACCAAGGTGGGGTTTGTTATTTTATTGCTACTATGCGGACCCCAGTCCTGGGCCCATCGGCTCCTTGAAGAGGGTAGCCCCCATTTGAACTCTCTATTGTCATTTTTTGAGGCTATGGCCCAACTCTATGATGATCCACAGCGATCTTCCACCGCAGAAGCTGCGCTACACGTTCTCCAGCAGGGGCGCAGACCCATAGAAGACTATGTCACGGACTTCCGTCGCCTGAGTTCCGACACTTCCTGGAACGAGGCTGCACTCCGGTACCAGTTCCGTCTAGGCTTGTCCGAAGCACTGAAGGACGAATTGGCCCGGGTGGGCATCGCCGACGCACTAGAAAATTTGATCTCCCAGGCTATTCAAATCGACCGTCGGCTCCGAGAACGCCGGGCTGAACGATCAACGCAGCAGTTTCGGCCAGCCTGGATGTTGCCACGAGTAGCACCTCCTGTACACTTCCCTTCCGCTGGGGCAGTCTCTCCCAGCCCTGCTCCCGCCGGAGCCATGCCTGATGCCCCTGAACCCACGCAACTTGGGGTCATGCGGCCTGTCTTGTCTCCGGAGGAGAGACGTCGCCGCCAGCTGGGTAATCTTTGCCTGTATTGCGGAGAAGCTGGCCATTATGTGCGCTCTTGCGCAGCAAAACACCATAAGTCTTTGCCAGTCTCGCCCTCCAGTTGTGTGGCATCAGTTACCTCCACCTCCCACTTAGGTTTTCCTGTGTCTTTGCAACTCCCAGAAGGACCCGTCCAGGTTACAGCAATCATTGACTCGGGAGCCTGCAGTTGTTTCATTGACCGTTCCTTTGCGGGGCAGCAAGGCATACCTCTCCAGACCAAGACCCAGGACCTCACTATCTTCCTGGCCGATGGCTCCCACATCAAGTCTGGACCCGTGACCCAAGAAACCCTTCCTCTTCCAATGGTCTCTCCATCTGGCCATAAGGAATTGATACGTTTGGATGTCATCGCATCTCCCTTATTTCCCATTATCCTGGGATTGCCATGGTTGCAGGCACACAACCCGCAAATCAACTGGATCACAGGAGCCGTCCAGTTCCCGTCTCCTTACTGCAGGAACTCCTGTCTACCCGCTCCATCCAAGTCCCCCCAAACTCTGTTCTGTCTCGAATCTGAGCCTGATTTATGTTCTGTTGTACCCAAGGCATATCACGACTTCCTGGATGTTTTCAGTAAGCGGGGAGCTGAGACCTTACCTCCTCACCGTTCATATGATTGCCCCATCGACTAGCTCCCGGGAGCCGAGATCCCATTTGGCCGAATTTACCCACTATCTGAACGTGAGCTGGACGTTTTAAAGGACTATGTGGACGAAAGTCTGAAGAAGGGGTTTATCCGTCCTTCCACCTCTCCGGCAGGGGCAGGTATCTTTTTTGTAGAAAAGAAGGATCACTCCCTTCGACCTTGTATCGATTACCGAGACTTGAATAAAGTTACCATTAAGAATCGCTACCCTCTCCCTCTGGTTCCCGAGCTCTTTCAGCGGCTCAGATCTGCTGTCCTGTTCACTAAGTTGGATCTCCGCGGGGCCTACAACTTAGTCCGTATTAGAGAAGGCGATGAGTGGAAGACAGCTTTTCGTACCAGGTTCGGGCATTTCGAATATCTTGTGATGCCTTTTGGCCTCTGCAACGCCCCAGCTACGTTCCAACACTTTGTGAACGATATTTTCCGGGATTGGCTGGATATCTTTGTCATAGTTTACCTAGATGACATCCTAATCTTCTCTACATCCCTGGAGCAACATCGCGAGCATGTTCGAAATGTCCTCGGCCGCCTCCGTCAGCATGGTCTCTATGTTAAGGCCGAGAAGTGTGAATTCGAGCGGAGCAGCATCCCGTTTCTGGGGTTAATCATTTCTACAGAGGGTATAGAGATGGATCCCCAGAAAATCTCTGCCATCCTGGATTGGCCACCTCCATCTGACAAAAAGGGAGTGCAGCGATTCATTGGCTTCGCCAACTTCTATAGAAAGTTCATTAAGGGTTTCTCTCATATCATCACTCCCATTACTCAGCTCACCAAGAAGAGTGTTCGCTTTCAATGGACCCCCGAAGCCCAGTCCGCCTTCTTGGTCCTTAAGAAGCTCTTCACGTCAGCCCCTGTGTTGAGTCACCCGGATCCCACCTTACCCTACCTCCTCGAGGTTGACGCTTCTGAAGTTGCTGTCGGGGCAGTCCTCTCCCAAAGACAGGGAACCAAGGACTTGATACACCCAATAGCCTTCTTTTCCCGGAAACTCTCCTCTGCAGAGAGGAATTATGATGTTGGGGACCGGGAACCTCTGGCGATCAAAGCCGCACTTGAAGAGTGGCGGTATTTGCTTGAGGGGGCTGTACACCCTATTCTTATTTTTACGGATCACAAAAACCTTGAGTATCTGAGATCTGCAAAACGTTTGAGACCCCGTCAGGAACGGTGGGCACTTTTTTTTTCAAGGTTTTCATTCCATATCACCTATCGGCCTGGGTCTAAAAATGTTAAACCGGATGCCCTGTCCCGGATGTTTGATAGCCCGAAGGAAACTTCAGTACCTGACACCATCCTATCCGAAAAGAACTTCCTACTTTTATTCACAAATCTGAAGGCCCGTCTTGAGCAAGCCTCTGCCCACATTCCTGGTCCACCTGGAATACCCCTGGTGCACAAGAATGGCTTGTTATGGGTTAAAGACAAGATCTTCGTCCCGGAAGAGGTCAGAACAGCAATTCTGGCTGCCTGTCATGATCACCCTCTGGCCGGTCATTTTGGCGTCCATAGGACCCTTGACCTCCTGCAGCGTTCTTTTTGGTGGCCTGACATGGAAGAGAGCTGCAGGAGTTATGTACTCTCCTGTACCACCTGTTCCCGGTGTAAAACCGCCAGAAGTAAGGCATGGGGCCTTCTCAGACCTCTTCCCATCCCTGATCGGCCCTGGCAAACAATTGCCATGGATTTTATCGTGGAACTTCCACCTTCTGCAGGGTGCTCTGCCATTTTTGTGGTGGTAGATCGACTCTCTAAAATGGCCCATTTTTTGCCCCTCAAGGGTACTCCCACTGCAAGGGAAACTGCAGAGATCTTCATTAGGGAGATCATAAGACTCCATGGGATTCCCATGAACATCATCTCTGACAGAGGGGTACAATTTACGTCCCGCTTCTGGAAGGCTTTATGTAAACTGTTAAAGATCGAGCGGTCTATGTCCTCAGCCTACCACCCACAGACCAACGGACAAACTGAGAGGACAAACCAAACCCTGGAGCAGTACCTGCGGTGCTTTACCACCTTTGTCCAGGACGACTGGGTAGCCCTGTTACCATTTGCAGAATTCTCCTACAACAATTCCAAGCACTCTGTTACTGGCCAATCTCCCTTCTTCGCTAATTATGGATTTCATCCCTCCTTCTTACCAGATATTTCATGTGAATCCGGAGTTCCTGCAGTCCAAGACACTGTCAACTTCTTTTCCCGGAATAATAACCTTCTGTGGGAGACCTTAGCCAAGGCCCAAACTGCGTCCAAAAGGATCTTTGACAAGAGAAAGAAGGGAGAGTTGATTCTTCAACCTGACGATCGGGTCTGGCTTTCCACGGCTAATCTCCGCCTAGCCTGTCCGTCCAAGAAACTGGCTCCCAGATTTATTGGTCCATTTCCAGTTAAAAGGAAACTCAATGATGTGTCCTATGAACTATCCCTACCTGATACCCTTCGGATCCATCCCATATTTCATGTTTCCTTACTGAAGCCCGTGATCCCCGATAACTTCCCTGGTAGAAGTTCAGGTACCCCAGAACCTGTGTTCGTGGATGGAGATGTGGAGTATGAGGTTGAGGCTGTGGTGGACTGTCGAAAGAGAGGAAACCAGCTACAGTTTCTCATCAAATGGAAGGGTTATGGTCCGGAAGAGAACTCCTGGGAGCCTGAACGGAACGTCCATGCTGCGGACCTAATCCAAGCATTTTTTCGTGCTCATCCACAAAAAAGGAGCTTGTTGGGCACCCGGAGGTTGCCCTTAAGGGGGGGGCAATGTTAGGAACCTGTCAGGAAGGCTCTGGCAGTGGATGAGTTAAGACTCACAGGCTATTCCGGCTCCACCCCTCTCATCTAGAAAGAGCTCTATTTAAGCTGGATCAGCACACAGGTTCAGTGCTGTCTTGTCTTCAGCTCCTGCCGTTGTTCCTGAACCTGTGACCTGTTTGCTGCTGATTTCCTGTTGACCTTTTGGCTTGTTCCTGACTCCGCTCGTCTGCTGCCCGTCCTGACCCCGGCTTGTTTGACCATTCTCTCGGATCTCCCTTGTCTGTTTACCCGCCTTCGGACCTTGATCGGTTCACCCCTGGTGGGGCGACCCTGAGGACCGCGACCTGGTATCCACACGCAGCGAACTCCATCCTCACCACTAGAGGCTCTGGCGAAAACCGGTGGATACTTAGACTCCGCACCTCAGGCTAGCCTGTGTCACTTACCTTGGGGGGTTCCGTCCAAGCTCCGCCCTCTAGCGGACATCGGGGCCTATCTCTGTCGCCAGGTTACCACCAGCACCCTAACAGAATCCCTCTTAGTAGTGACAGCACACCGCTGGAGAGATCTGTTTTTTTAGGTGTGTCTGTCATAATAATATTTCCCCAAAGCCTGCCCTACCTCCCCCTCCCCCACATGGGAACATGTGAGTGTTTCCACCAATTAGGATCCTCATTGTGGGCACCAAACACAAAAAAATAGTAGCAACATCAGGAGTTGATGAGGAAGCCAAAGCTTTCTGTATAATGTGTCATGTTCCCTTATCGTCAGTTCCAGTACAATGATGTCACTTCCAGCATCAACTGGTGCCATCATGATGCCACTGTGTTTAGGAAGGACACTGAAACTTGAAGTTGCCTCCCAGCCATAACTAAAGGAGCTGGGAGTAACAGGCAAAGGAAGAGGGACAAAGAGCGTCCAACTCCATTAACACAAACCCCAGATAGATCACATACCACAAGGGATAAGAGTGCCCCTGAAATACCACCACAAATCATATGGGGGAGAAAACAGGGGCTACAAATGCCCGGCACTACCCTCAATACTGAAGCCCAGAGGGGACACCGACAACTGCAACTGCACCAACAACCGCATATCAATACAAAAATGTGAACAATTACAGGATCAGCATTAAAATCCCATGCATAAAGGGGATAATGTACACACAAAACAAAACAGAAAAGAATAACAAAACAACATAACAAAACCAGCTATTATTGAGTAAATCCACCTAATCACCTTGTGGAGAAAGATTTTGTTCCAGTCCCCTCCTTGTTGGTCAGGAAACACCCTTTCCAAAGTACAAAAATGTCTAAGTGAACTGTTATATTTGCAATAAATGTAATAAACAGAATAAGCATAAAACATTCATTAAAGTGATTGTTACCCTAAAAAAGAGAGATCCTGTTCCCTTATGACAGATTAAACAGCTGTGTACAAGTAGCCATATTGCATTGCATTTTCAGAAAATTACAGTGCTGCAGATTGAAAAGGAAAGGTTTTTTTTTTTAATGACATTCAATTACAATTGTGACTTGTGTCACAATTGTATACGCTATATTATTTTTTCTTTAATTGCTATTTATTTTCCCCATGAAAGTAGAGTTACCCTTAAGGTGTGTAACCGAGGCCATTGAAGGGATTGTTGATGTAAGAATTTAAAATCATAATCTTACATCTGGGCAACAAAAGGCTCTTCATCATTTAGGTAAAAATCATTCAATTGTTAAAAAACTGACAGACAAAAAGGTTAACACTGTTGTGATAGACGTCACTGACTATAGGAGAATGTATTTTGAGATACTCATCAACAACGATTGGCACCATCCTATTTTAGTACATTTGGGGAACCAGTTTAACTTGGAATTTTTTGCTTTAGCAAATTAGGTATTTCATGTAGGACATTTCGAGGACACCCTCTTTTTTTGCTATACCAAAGATGCAAAAGAGGTTGACTCACCCTCTAGGTAGGCCTAATATTTCAGGCAACCTAAGTTACATTAAAATGGGTGGATTCATTTTTGAAACCCTTTGTTCTCAGCCTTCCTTCTTTTAATTAAGATATGATTAACTTTCTTCAAATGATTGAGGATTTCACTGTGCCTTTACCCGTCAATCTTGGTGACTATTGACATTGAATTGCTTCACAGTTCCATTCCCCACTATAAGGGCATACAGGTAGAACAGGGATTATTTTCCCAAAGCAATCAGTACACACAAGATCATTATGAGTGTGCGCTGCTTTCAGTTTTTTCTTGAGTCTGGAGTCTTGTAATAATTTGCTAGTGTGCTTGTCAATGTCTGAAGATGTGCAACACATTGTGATACCCTGTGAATCATCCGGCCTACATCATACTCTCTGTAACCCAATCCATTATATTTATGTTTGATTCATGTATTGGTTTTTTAAACTCAATAAACAGCCCTAGTAATTTGATTATCAAAATATGTATTGTGGTATTCTTTTTTATTTATACAATTTTTGATAACGGGTCAGGTGGGTGCATTTGAAATCAAGTACAATTGTTTTAATTATATTGTTCACTAAGACTGAAGCGACAATACCCTTCTTAGAAATAGAAAGAACATTATATTTTGAGACAATACCAAGAACTATAGGCCAACTTGTCCACAATTTTAAAAAATACTTAGAAATCCATGAAAAGCATGGCGTATTTTGTCTGCCTGGATATTTCTTTTTTTAGTCTGTCACTGTGCCTGAGTTAAACAACTGACATAAGGAGAAACAGAGGTGGAGTACATGACACCTGCCAATTTTTCCACTTCATTATTTTTAGTTGGACAGTGATACATTGCGTTCATGAAACAGGCTATAAAACATCTGCTACCTGTAGCTGTAACAGCTCCTCTACTCTGTTCACATTATTTACAAGTTATAACCACAGTAATAAATCAGTGAACCTAATGCATTGACTTGAATGATATGTTGAGGTGCATAAGCAACAATTAAAATCCATTAAAGGGAACGTGTTATGGAAATGGGACTTCTATAAAGAAATATAATAGGAATTCCTTATTTAATAGGATACTGTAGCAATAACACATATTCTGTTGCATTAACACATATTCTTAACCACTTAAGCCCCGGAAGATTTTACCCCCTTCCTGACCAGGGGGTATTTTGCGATTCGGCACTGCGTGACTTTAACGGACAATTGCGCGGTCGTGCGACGCTGTACCTAAACGAATTTGACGTCCTTTTTTTCCCACAAACAGAGCTTTCTTTTGGTGGTATTTGATCACCTGTGCGATTTTTTTATCACGCGCTATAAACAAAAAAAGAGCGTCAATTTTGCAAAAATAACAATATTTTTCCCCTTTTTTTATATGAAATTCCCCACAAAAAAAAAGTAAAAATCAAAATTTTTTAACATTTTCGGCCAATTTGTTTTATGCTACCTATGTTTGGTAAAAAAAATCGCAAAAAGCGTATTTTGATTGGTTGGCGCAAAAGTTATCGTATTTACTAACAAAGGGAAAGATTTTTGTCATTTTTGTTGTTTTTTTTTTTTTAACGCGTAATGGCGGCGATCTGCGATTTTTTTTGCGGGACTGCGACATTGCGGCGGACAGATCGGACCCTTGACTGACATTTTTGACACTTTTGGGGTTACCAGTGACATTTCTACAGTAATCAGTGCTATACATATGCACTGTTACTGTAAAAATACACTGGCAGTGAAGGGGTTAACTTTATTTGAGAGGGAGGGGCTGTGTGTGTCCCTAGGGGCGTGATTCTAACTGTGATTGGCTGTGGCTTGAGGTGTAGGGACACTGATCAACGGTCCTACATAGTAGAACCGTATGATCAGGGTTTCTACACAGGGAGAACTGACAGGCAGCTTGTTTACACAAGCTGCCTGACTTTCTCCCTCTCCCCCGCCGATCGCCGAGTGACCGGCGGACATCGGGTCCGCCGGTCACACGCGCGGGGGGGTCCGTGACCGCGCGCTCGCTCCCCAGACCCTCCCAGGCTAGTGACGTTTATATACGTCACTTTGCCTGTGAGGGGCTGACCGCCGCAGTATATTTACTTGCGGCGGTCGGCAAGTGGTTAAGATCATTTTGTTTTGTTTTTTTTAAATTATTGAAACTTTAATGATTTTGATCTCTTAAGATAGCACATATTTATTTACAGTGTTTACCTTGCAATGTGTCATTTGTGATTGTTTTATACATTTTTTCTATATATCAACGACAAAAAAGCAGCGCTGTATGATTAATAGTGATACTCTTAAACAAGTATACAAATGTGCATAAAACACAACTGAGTTTTAAATCAAATAAAATAGGTCACAATAAAGTGAATAAATGTCCATAAGTATAAATGAAATAGTTCCAGTGTTATTACTCCACAATTTCAGTGAATCACCGTCTGTGTATTGCCTCCACTATATATAAAAAGTGCACACTTACCAGAACAGGGGATTTTGAACAAAAAGGTTATTTATTCCCAGCTGCCCCACAAATCCCTATCTGTCAAGGTGCCAGCAAACCAGACCACACGGGGATGCAGGTAAAACAAAGAAGTTTATTGGAGCAAACAACAAGAAATGCACAGTAAGAGTGAGGACGTTAGAGCAGGAACAAGCCGGGGGTCAAGTCCAGAAGCGGGTAGTCATCCAAGCCGGGGTCAAGTCCAGATGCTGGGTCGAGAGCCAGGAAAGTCGTCAGCCAAGCCAGGTCAAACACTGAGGATCACGGAGAACAGAAGACTGCTAGCAGAGATGCACCCTGGAGCACAAACACAAGGGCAAGGACTTCAAACCATAAGCTGATAGATATAGTTAGGTGAGCAGCATTATCTCTGTGCGACACCTAGGCAGCAGGCAAGAGATGATGCAATCAGAGTTTATAAGAGGCAGCAGTCTGCATATGTCTAAGATGGATGCCAACAGGAAGGGAAGGTAAGACCGTGACACTATCATATATTTTCTCCCCAAAATTTATAAACACTCATCAGATCTACCAGGCAGGCCCATCATTAGTGGGATAAACTCCCTTACTGCTAGAATAGGAGAGTATGTTGATTATTTTTTGCAGACCTTAGTCATCAAAACTCCTTCTTACCTGAAAGACACCAAATAGGTCTTAAATTAACTAAAATATGTTTTTGTTGATGATAAAACCTTTTTAGTCACCACAGATGTGGCTTCATTATATACAAATATTACAGTGCCTTGTGAAAGTATTCGGCCCCCTTGAACTTAACGACCTTTTGCCACATTTCAGGCTTCAAACATAAAGATATAAAACTGTAATTGCTTGTGAAGAATCAACAAGTGGGACAAAATCATGAAGTGGAACGAAATTTATTGGATATTTCAAACTTTTTTAACAAATGAAAAACTGAAAAATTGGGCGTGCAAAATTATTCAGCCCCTTTACTTTCAGTGCAGCAAACTCTCTCCAGAAGTTCAGTGAGGATCTCTGAATGATCCATTGTTGACCTAAATGACTAATGATGATAAATAGAATCCACCTGTGTGTAATCAAGTCTCCGTATAAATGCACCTGCACTGTGATAGTCTCAGAGGTCCGTTTAAAGCGCAGAGAGCATCATGAAGAACAAGGAACACACCAGGCAGGTCCGAGATACTGTTGTGGAGAAGCCAATATGTGCCATTGCCAGAAGGTTTACTGCGTCTCCCAATACAGTCTCAAGAGCATGGAAGAGATTTCAGGAGACAAGCAGTTACTCTAGGAGAGCTGAACAGGGCCGTAGAAGGTCCTTAAACCATCAGCAGGACAAATATCTGCTCCTTTGTGCAAGGAGGAAAAGGATGAACACTGCCAGAGCCCAACAAAATGACCTCCAGCAGGCCACTGGTGTGCATGTCTCTGACCAAACAATCAGAAACAGACTTCATGAGGGTGATCTGAGGGGACCTGTGGGACCTATGCTCACTGCCTGGCACTGTGGAGCTCAATTGGCATTTGCCAATGAACACCATAATTGGCAGGTCTACCACTGGCGCCCTGTGCTTTTCAAAGATGAGAGCAGGTTCACCCTGAGCACATGTGACAGACGTGAAAGGGTCTCGGGCGAAGCCGTGGAGAACGTTATTCTGCCGGTAACATTGTTCAGCACCACTGATTTGGTGGTGGGTCAGTGATGATCTGGGGAGGCATATCCATGGAGGGATGCACAGACCTCTACAGGCTAGACAATGGCATCCTGACTGCCATTAGGAATCAGGATAAAATCCTTGGACCCATTGTCAAACCCTACACTGGTGCAGTGGGTCCTGGTGCACGAAAATTCCCAGTCTGATCGTATGCAGCCAGTTCCTGGAGGATGAAGGAAATTAAACCATTGACAGGCCCCCACACTCGCCTGACCTAAATCCCAAAGTACACCTCTCAGTTTATCCGACACCGCCAGGTTGCACCTTAGTCTGTTCAGGAGCTCCCAGATCTGGGAGGAAATACCCCAAGACACCATCCATTGTCTCATTAGGAGCATGCCCTGTTGTTGTCAGGCATGCATACAAGCACGTAGGAGCCATACAAACTACTGAGTACCATTTTGAGTTGCTGCAATGAAATTTCAGCAAAATGGACTAACCTGCTGCATAATTTTTTCACTTTGATTTTTGGGGTATTTTTGAATAATTGATCATTTTCATCTACTCACAAGACATGTATTCACAATAAATAGTTAGGTATGGGTGACATAAAGACATAATCTTACATAAAATACAAAATTATTTGCAACACTTGCTAGTGTGTTCCAAAAAGTGTCTTGCTAAGGGTAACTTATCCAACTTGTCCCTCATTGAGTATTTGTGTCAAGCAATGTGTTCTTTGATGTTTTGGGTAGTTTCTCCCACATACACAAGCCCACGTGGGCACTTCCTGATGTAAATTGCATAAGAGGATTGACATGTATAATGGTCCCTTATTGTAATATTATAACCCTTGTGTGGATGGGAAAAACATTTTCCCTTAATCATATTTGTGCAATGTATACACCCTAAGCACAGATAGGAACCATTATTACATGGACCCAAAAATGTGGATAATGTAATCTGTGGCGATGTTGGTCAGATTTGACCAAATCTTTTGTATAAAGTCCTTCCTCACCTCTATGAAGGAAAAGGTGGAAGATAAAACTCAGGGACCGATAGATGATTGGAATTCAATATAAACCAATGTTTCTTCATGTCTTTTGTTAAAAAATTCCAATATAAAAATGGATGAAACTGAGATATGAAGGGTATCCTGCAACCAACTGTCTTAGTTTTTTAATTATTGCACAGATTCTTTCATTCCATACTAACCACATTTCTAGGGTATCCCCGTTGTTAGAGTCTATCTTCTCATCTAGTCTCACCCTTTGTGCCTCAGGGTTGTATAATGCAATAATTGATTTTGATTGGTTGGTTTCCTATATAGATCACTCACAATCTGTCCATTGTGTATAAAATAAACAGGTATCTAAAAACTTGATATATGGACTCACAAGACATGTATTCACAATAAATAGTTAGGTATGGGTGACATAAAAATATAATCTTCCATACAATACAAAATTATTTGTAACACTTGCTAGTGGGTTCTGCTCAGCAAATAAATTAAATGAAATTTTTAATTTCTCCCAGTCTATGTAAAAACCATATAACATAGAATTAATTATCAGACAAAAATGTCTGCGATTTGCATAGCCAACAGTTACTCCTCAGCAGTTGGAGTGAGAGTCAAACTACATAAAACTGGTTCGCTAATATAGCGCCAAACAAAGATGGTAAAAATTAGAAAAACAAAAAATAAAGTTAAAGAAAAATCTATTATGGTTGTTTCATAATCAAAATATCCTGAGCACTCAACTTTCAGTATTCAAATAATCAACAAAATCAATAAAACATTTGCCTTCCCCAAAACGGTGGCTAGTTAGGGAGGAGCTTGCGTCTTGCGTCCTTAAAGTTTCAGAGTATGAGGCGTGATGATGAGGGGATGAAGTATGTATGAAGTATGATGGATGAAGCGTATGTAGTGAAGTATTTTATCAATGTGTGTGTGTGTGTGTCTTGATTATCAAGTGTGATCTCCTATATACTGTATGGTTTTGGGACAATAAGCCCATAAAAATTATGTTAAGCCTAGCTCAGAAGGTGCAACTTCTTCCCATTGGTTGAGGCAGATAAAAATGAACTTTCTTGTGTGATTAGGTATGGCCTCTTTTAACCACCAAGTGTATTCTAGAGCATAAATATTTGTTCTGAATTATTCTTCTAAATGATTTGTTGCAAGCATGACCATTTTCTCATGGTACAGGCATAGTCATATGATATTTTTATATATATCTGCAAGGTTCAGATCTGGTAACTCAGTCTAATGAGTATACATTAATAATGCAGCATTTCTATCGATAAGAAAAAAAAAGTTTTTCCTATACATATTCTAATTAATTACACATCTAGGGAGAAGCAGAAAACTATAAGGATATATATATATATATATATATATATATATATATATAGTATAGATCTCTTAACACAATAATTTGTATAGGTAAACCATTTTTACACATGGGATATTTCTAATTAGAATATTACCTTCTATATAATTATTATGCCAGCAAACAATACAATCATGACTTGGGATGGGATATAATATATGAAATATAGTCTTATAATCATACACTTTTAGATATATACATACAGTGTCTTGCGAAAGTATTTGGCCCCCTTGAACTTAACGACCTTTTGCCACATTTCAGGCTTCAAACATAAAGATATAAAACTGTAATTTTTTGTGAAGAATCAACAACAAGTGGGACACAATCATGAAGTGGAACGAAATTTATTGGATATTTCAAACTTTGTTAACAAATAAAAAACTGAAAAATTGGGCGTGCAAAATTATTCAGCCCCTTTACTTTCAGTGCAGCAAACTCTCTCCAGAAGTTCAGTCAGGATCTCTGAATGATCCAATGTTGACCTAAATGACTAATGATGATAAATAGAATACACCTGTGTGTAATCAAGTCTCTGTATAAATGCACCTGCACTGTGATAGTCTCAGAGGTCTGTTTAAAGCGCAGAGAGCATCATGAAGAACAAGGAACACACCAGGCAGGTCCGAGATACTGTTGTGGAGAAGTTTAAAGTCGGATTTGGATACAAAAAGACTTCCCAAGCTTTAAACATCCCAAGGAGCACTGTGCAAGAGATAATATTGAAATGGAAGGAGTATCAGACCACTGCAAATCTACGAAGACCTGGCCGTCCCTCTAAACTTTCAGCTCATACAAGGAGAAGACTGATCAGAGATGCAGCCAAGAGGCCCATGATCACTCTGGATGAACTGTAGAGATCTACAGCTGAGGTGGGAAACTCTGTCCATAGGACAACAATTAGTCGTATACTGCACAAATCTGGCCTTTATGGAAGAGTGTCAAGAAGAAAGCCATTTCTTAAAGATATCCATAAAAAGTGTCGTTTAAAGTTTGCCACAAGCCACCTGGGAGACACACCAAACATGTGGAAGAAGGTGCTCTGATCAGATGAAACCAAAATCAAACTTTTTGGCAACAATGCAAAACGTTATGTTTGGCGTAAAAGCAACACAGCTCATCACCCTGAACACACCATCCCCACTGTCAAACATGGTGGTGGCAGCATCCTGGTTTGGGCCTGCTTTTCTTCAGCGGGGACAGGGAAGATGGTTAAAATTGATGGGAAGATGGATGGAGCCAAATACAGGACCATTCTGGAAGAAAACCTGATGGAGTCTGCAAAAGACCTGAGACTGGGACGGAGATTTGTCTTCCAACAAGACAACGATCCAAAACATAAAGCAAAATCTACAATGGAATGGTTCACAAATAAACATATCCAGGGGTTAGAATGGCCAAGTCAAAGTCCAGACCTGAATCCAATCGAGAATCTGTGGAAAGAACTGAAAACTGCTGTTCACAAATGCTCTCCATCCAACCTAACTGAGCTCGAGCTGTTTTGCAAGGAGGAATGGGCAAAAATTTCAGTCTCTCGATGTGCAAAACTGATAGAGACATACCCCAAGCTACTTACAGCTGTAATCGCAGCAAAAGGTTGCGCTACAAAGTATTAACTTAAGGGGGCTGAATAATTTTGCACGCCCAATTTTTCAGTTTTTTATTTGTTAAAAAAAGTTTGAAATATCCAATTAATTTCGTTCCACTTCATGATTGTGTCCCACTTGTTGTTGATTCTTCACAAAAAATTACAGTTTTATATCTTTATGTTTGAAGCCTGAAATGTGGCAAAAGGTCGCAAAATTCAAGGGGGTCGAATACTTTCGCAAGGCATTGTATATGATCTAATTCTCAGTACAATATTATCCTAAACACATAAACACTATTCCATATTTCCCTTTTGGCATATTATGTACCATGGAGGTTGTACATCAATATTTATGATAAAATTCTACAATATTTTAAAATAATGTCTGAGCTGTGTGAAATTGTATTACAAGAAAAAAAATGTTATTTCTATATGGGAGCTTTTGCTTTGTGTTTATCTTTCCCAGAGTTGAGACAATGGGTTGGTCATTGGGTAACTAATTTTGCTGTCTTTTCCATTGAAGTCTATAAGGAAATGTCCTAGGTAAACATTCCCCCAAGGTTTTCTGTTAGATCTTGTTTGAAGGTGATATTCACACCTGGGAGAGGCAATCAAGTTGGCTGTGTTCCCAATGTTTTAATAATCCAAGGCTCTTCAAATACATTCTAGTTAGTGACCATCAAATATAGTTATCCTTGGCTTTTGTCCCCAGTTCAGCAAACAGCCATTTTACGACCCTTTAACAGGTTGATAAAAAAACACAGGATATACTGTTTGAAGACTTATGTGAATGTCCTAAGTTTAACCTTATTTTCGGGCTTATTCAGTCTTAAACCTCCTAATAAAATGTATGAAAATATGTCTATTTCTTCATAATAGTTCTGACAGAGCCCATCACTGCTCCTGCCAGCTGTAAATAATAAGAATTTTTTTTAAAAAAAGAAATTTTCTTCCAAAACTATAATCAACAAATCCAACAAAAAGCAATCTGATTTACGCTGTATTTTTTTTTTTTTTTATTATTCAGAAGCCGTTAGCAAGCCTCTATTCCCAATTCATGGGGAATGGCCTTATTAAGGTTTGCTACATCCCAAGTAACCAGAAACAAGCCCAGAGCACAAGATTTAATATTTTCCAAAAAATCTTGTGTATCCCATATATACGATGTGTTTGTGTAATGAATGGACATAGACACTTGTCCAAATATTTGGCTATAGGCATCGTGTCTGATTCTGTGCTGGATTCAATGGGACCGCCTGGAGGGTTTAATGGATCTTTATGTATTTTAGGTAATATATATATGATAGGGGTCACCGGAAACTGGGGAACAAGAAAGGGTTGTGTGGCACTATCACTACTTCCTTGTTGCGCTGCAACTTTTTTTATTCTATTACACACCCTAATGTGGGATTATAATCCAAATGTTTATAAATCTTGGTATCTGCTAATTGCCTGTAAACTTCCCCCTCATATTGCAGTTTATCCATAATAACGATTGAACCCCCTTTATCAGCTGTGAGGATTGCCGATTATTCTCGGGTTAAGTTGTTCAGTATGTGGTCTCTCCTAGAGCTATCTTGTAAAAGAGCTTAATATCGTCCTCTACCTTATTGATGAACAGTTCAGCCGCTGCACAAGGGGTAGATGTAACAAACCAACTTTTATTTTTTAATTCCAAATTATTAATAGATAGTGGTAACAAACTGACATTACTAATCATGGGTCTTGAGGATTAAAAAAGCCTTAAAACAAATCTGTCTGTAAAAATTCTATAGATCTTGTTTTAATACAAATGTATCCATTTTACTTTTAGGTGAAACATTTTATATATATATATATATACACACATATATATATATATATACCGTATTTATTCGAGTATAACGCGCACATGTGTATAACGCGCACCCCTAATTTTCGATTAAAAATCGGTATAAAATTTTGTTTCACACCAAGCATTGTAATTGACAAAAAAAACGTTGTTGAACACGTGCGGCCATGATAAAAATCATTTATTGACAACGTAAACTGGTATAAACACTGAATTACGGTACGCAAAACACTGAATTGTACAAAAGCAATGCTTACCGTAACGTGTGGGCGAGGCGAGGAAATGAAGCGGCGACCATACAGCAGATAATAAGAATTCTCACCCCAGTTCGGGCCGCCCACTGTACGCGACGAGGGGCTGCAGCCCGGAAAAGGCGCAGTGCAAACTCACAATTCGCCTGTGCCCTCAATGGACCAGCCGCCACTGCCACCCCACCCCAGCCCTCGTTCATAACGCGCACCCAAACTTTGATTTCTTTTTTTGGTAGAAAATTTTGCGCGTTATTCTCGAATAAATACGGTATATACACACACACATACATACACACACACACAAGAATTTAAAATTATGAAGACCCCCAATAAAATGTTAAAGTTTGTCAACAGTTACTTTTTTGTTTTGAATAAATTAGGATCCTTTTTGGGAGTTCTTATCACTTTCTGTCCCGGAGACACATCAGGAAAGCTTCTTTTTCACCTCCTGTTCCACAGACAATCAGGATCTTTTGGACTTTCCATCTCGTTCTGTGCCTGTGACAATGATAACTTGGAAAAATAGTGCACAGACAATTCAAAAAATGTAAAAATTTGACAGTTCTAACTGTTCCCAATTAACGCTATAAAAAAAAAAAAAACAAGGTTTACGTACAGATGACCTTTAAGTTACAAAAAAGAGGCAGTGGGAATGCGTAGCGTGAAATCAGCACCCTTATAAACTGTGCAGGGAGGAGTTCAGGGTGATAGTTTGAGTGGTTCTCTCCCTGTCACAGGCACATGGGTGCCGATCACTGTGTTCATATAGAACTAAACCATAAAAAACTGTGTTTACTACTGTACGTTTCAGTTAATGAATGAACAGGGAGACTATGTAGAGTTCTTTCTGTTGATTCTTTCTGTGCAGCTTAGGAGCAGTCCTCAATTTCCTTTCTCTGTCTCATAAATGACACATCAGGGGTCTATTTAGCCTCCTTATGTTTCACCAAAGCCTGCCAACAGGGCTGTTTACAAATTGTAAAAAAAAAAAATGTAGAAAATATTTAAAAAATAAAATAATACAAATAAAAAACTACTGACACTGTCCACTACTCTACTGACACTGTCCTATGCTCAATTGGCACCATCCTCTGCCCCACTGACAAACTTCACTGCCGTACTGACTCTATCCACTGCTCTGCTGACTCTCACTGTCCACTGTCCCACTGACACCAATCTCTGCCCTACTTACCCCATCCAATGGTCTATTGACACCATCCACTGCCCTACCTATACTGTCCATTGGTCTACTGACACCATTCACTTTCCTACTGACACCATTCATTGCTCTACTGACACAATCAACTGACCTACTGATACCATCAACTGCCCTACTTACACTGTCCACAAACTGTCCACTGCCTTGCTGATGTTGTCCACTGCTCTACTGGCTGACAGTGTAAGTTTTCCTTGCTATTTAATTAGACCTTGCTAGTTAATTTCTTTAACTAAAAAGGTGCCGCATCCCAGTGATCTTTGATCTCTTTTACATTGTTCAGGTAGATCTCCATCTCTCAACGGTTGCCTCCCCCCTGCCTTAGATCATCCCCAACTTCTGCACAATCATAAATGCAGGGGTTTTACATTAGCTGCTGGAAAGAGAAAAGGGTGGGTTTCTTCACTTAAAGTGGAGTTCCGGCCTATTTTGCAACTTTAGTGATTCCTGGAGTGCTCGCTATGCTGATCAACAATTGGGCATTTTCAATTTTTTTCGGGGTCCCTTACCTTATTTTCAGGGCATTTTTGATTGTACTTCCTCCTTCTCCCCCCTCTGTAGCCACGGCCACCGACATCACTTCCGCCTTTGCATTGCATCCTGGGAGCTGTTTGTCATCACTCACAGGAGGCTGGAATCAGGAAGAACTCCCAGAACACTCCCTGGAATCAGGAAGAAGGACACAGCAGATTATACTGCGGCTTCAGTGGCCACGTAAAAGATGGCCACGCCCAGACAGCGTTTTTTAAAGTAAGATTTTGACTAAAATCCAATACTGTACACCTTGTAAGTATGAGAATAGCAGTTCTGTAAAGGGTGATGGATTAGTATTATAGGGGTATTTTTAGTTAAAAAAAGGTATTTGAGGCCGGAACTCCGCTTTAATGTGCACAGTATGCTGGTACTGGAAGGAGAACGATCGCAAAACATCAAAGGGGCCTCTCTAAAATTAAGTGGAGATAGGCCACAGGGGCAGATGGGCAGACTTTGCTTTGTGAATGACAGCCCAGTGAGCTGTCAATTACAGCTTATTGCAGCAATGCTATATTTGTAGGTAGCAAATGATGGCCATCTTAGGTTGCCTATTCTCGATCATTGCATATATATATATATATTTTTATATATATATATATTTACATACATACATATACATATATATATATATATGCTTTACATTTTCTTATTTGTATGATTTAGTAAAGGGTTGGTGTTTTCAGCATTAATGCAGTGATTTAATTTGTTTGTCTGATCTTATTATCGTCCTCTGTAGTGATTTTTTTACTAAGCTCATTTTAATTCATGGAATGACTTCTTCTGAGCTGCCCTTGAACAAATGTACTTTATTTTAAAGTAAGTCACTTTGAACAGGCTTCTACAGTAATTAGATACTCCTACGGATTCAGAACAAGAAATGACATTTAAATCAAATATGCTCATATTGGATATTAGGTGTGCTTTTACGTAAAAGTACTTGACTCTGCTGCCTTTCAGACCACAATAATTTACTATATCATGCATTACATAGCTAGTTTTTTTTTTTAAAAAAGGAAAATATACACACATACAGAGAGGCCCACCTGTACACACTTGCACGCATATTTATTGATCGTAGCATGTAAAATATATCATATATCAGATGACATTTAAAACTGGAAACAGTACAGCTATACCTGCACAACATGGTAGCAGATGTCACTTTGCTAAGGAAATTAGGACTGATCTCCAAAAATCCAATCTAAATGTCCAGAAATAGATTTTTATAGATTGTATTCTTTAAAAAAAACCTTATGCCTCTATGCCTTCTGCAGAGTTTTGATTGTTAAGTTTGACTGAAAATGAAGAAAGCATATTTGGTTTTAATTTTTTTTAATCATGTTCTTGGCTGATGATAAAATAAGCAGATCAACTAAATGAAGGCATGCAGGTCTAGGACAGCATGATCTCTAAACTGAGCCCTCAACTGGTCTGTCCCTCCAAAGCTGCAGGAACACATTAGTGGCATAGTAGCCTGTGCACCACAGAGCTGTATTACTAATGTTGTTTTAGAGGTTGTCTTCTAACATTTTTTAGCAACTCTGTAAGCTGTGCTGCAAGTTACATATTCCAAACCACTGCATTCTATACACTTTGTTGTATCCCACATTCTCCTGACCAATTTCTGTTTGCTAAAACTGATAATACAAAGCTCACATTTTAGGCAATTTGTGCTGGACACAAGCCATGGTTTCCTCAGTCAACATCACCTTGCTCTACAAAACCCAATTGTTCAATTGACTTATGTGGAAGGAGTCAGCCAAAAAATCATCAAACAGACTGTGCCTGCATCCAATTAGATGCAGGTACTGTTCGATTATTCTGACAGCTGCAGGTATCAACTGTCAAAACACAAAGCCTGTAGGCTGAATGAAAAAAAATTGATGCCTGTATGGCCAGCTAAAGTAGTCCCTAACAAGTTTAATAAAGATGATGCTAAACATAAACAAATATGCAGCCCATAGATTCATTATATCCTTTTTTATATCCTTTTTTATATATTTTAATGTTTTCTAGCCCTATAGAAACATGTTTAAAAATAATCAATTCTCTTAAATATGCAGACTTATATAAAGTGACTTTACCATTGGTCCGGTGCTCTCATTTCTCTATACTCTATGCATCATTGCACCTAGTGGCAATTTGGTTTAGGAGCTGCCTCACCAAAGTCAATACACGAAATCACATGGAACATATTATTATTAGTATACAGGATTTATACAATGCCAACAGTTTATGCAACACTTTACAATATAAGGGCCAACAGTACAATTACAAAACAATACAACAGGAATCAGAGGGCTCTGCTTTTATGAAACCTATCTAGGTCTTGTTGGTGAGCTAATACTGCCAATGGATCTTGTTGAGGAAACAGGTTGGCAAAACATGCCATCGGTATGTCTTTTGCTTAGAGTGACATTATAAACAGAATACTGGGCATGTTGATCTAACCAAGGGAGAAGGCCTTGAAACATCTACAACTGAAACAGACGAGAGCTACAGTAATGCAGTTCTCAGGTTCTAGCAGATGATTAGAACAAAACCAGATGTAAAATTAAAGACATTACTGCAATGATATCACGTACTAGACATGTGAAAAGCTGTAGCAAGCAGCCATGTTGTTCAGCTACCATAGGTCAGCCATGACAGTCTTTCAGAATAGTTACACATTGCCACAGTGATTACCCCCTTCCTCCTCCTTTATGTCATTGAATGCTTAGGTTTTACACTTCAAATGAGCCGTTATCTCAACTCAGAGCCATCAGAAACCAGTGCTTAGGCCTGTGCAGAGCTGTAAACCGCTAATTGAGTCCTGCCAGGATGTCTGTTTCTGCTGTCTAGGCCTATCGTAAAACTATGACCAAATCCATTAAGGATACCCAGAACTAATGGGAATTGTAAAAGGCAATCAGAGAGCTCTGCCCAATTCAAAACTTAACACATCCGCACATGATTCATAAACTCAGACAGGAACATGACACATTAATTATAAGTATATATTTGAATGAGAAATGTAGCACTGAATGAAGGTCATACATGACCACACTAACACATATTGAAGGGAAGATAGCTATCAGATGCCTCCTGGATGACAGGTTTATCTGAGCTACCCTGTGTTTAGTATACAGAAAAAAAACTGTTTATATACTCCTGTGGGTAAAGCTCCCTGGAGGTAAAGAAAAATGTGGTTAATAATAGGCAAGTTCAACAGGGAATGATGGTTAAAGTGCACAAGTTTATTGAAAAAAACGTTAGCATTAAAAAGCCTATACAATGACAATAGTAGCTTTAGTAGGAACCATAGTATAGTCACATACCAGTCATCCAATCACCAATCATGTGCCAGTTACACATAACAGACAACAAAAACACAAGGTAAAAAACAGTGAAAACAAGGCAAAAAAAAAAAGTCACTGTGTAACATCCGGACGCAGTGGAATATGTAGATGTATGTGTAGATGTATGTAGATATAAATAGTGATGGAAGTCCTCATAAATGACGAGCAGAAAAGTCTTACTACACCTCAACCCGGACCAGGGTAATTCCAATAATCCACATGGGAAGTTACTCACGGGCCATAAGCTCCGGCTCACTCTAATCATCGCTGGTGAATAATCACCTTGGTGTAGACAGGACACGAAACTCCTCGTGGGGGGGTCTGTGAAGATTAAAGTTCAATCCCTTGTGTTGTCCACAGCCCTCCTGTTGTCTGTCCGGCTACTCCTCTCAGTCCCAGTATGGAAGTCTAATGCATATGCCTTGTTGCTAAGCCGCAGATCAGCTCGGGCTGTCCATGAAACGTGAGTGACGTCAACGCGTTTCACTACGTGCTTGCGTAGCTTCTTCAGGATAGCGTTTCCTCCTCCTCCTCACTCTCCTAAAGTAGCATTTTACCTGAGAAGGGACCGCCCATTTTTTTTAAAAGTAATATCCCTCAAAAAATCTTTTCTGTTTAGACTGGACGTACAATAACTTTTACATAGTGTTCATTCATTCCAATCACTTCCATTTATTGTGTGTTTGCATTTTACATAAACACTAGGAGTTGCTATTTGTTATTAGCCATCAGATGAGGATTTTAAAGAAATGGAAAGTTATGAGTATAACTCTAGCTTTATCACAACCCCTATGTTGCCTTCTACAAGCAGAATGCTGTATATCAGCCTGCGACCCTGAGTATCAGCTACCTAGCTAGCAAGGTGACTTGCAATGAACTTCCATATGGTCACCAAGGAATTGACCTTCATATATGAATTTCTACACAATTTAAAGTGAAAGCCTTATCACATTAAGGATTAGATACAATCAAATAGCTCTACAGCTAGGTCATCCATGGGCTAACTGCAATATATAGTTGGCTTAGATTTGAGATAATTTATCCTTCTAAACCACTATACAGTTTTCCCGTGCCGACTACTATACTGCACATATTCCACTGCATCCGGACGCTACACAGTGACTTTTTTTGCTTTTTTTTTGCCTCTTGTTTTCACTGTTTTTTTTACCTTGTGTTCTTTATTGTCTGTTTTGTGTGACTGACACATGATTGGTGATGGTAGTTGACTATACTGTGGTGCTACTATTGTCATTGTACAGGCTATTTTATTGCTAATATTTTTTCAATAAACGTGTGCACTTTAACCATCATTACCTGTAGAACTTGCCTATTATTGCCACTTTTTTTCTATACCTCTGGGGAGCTTTACCCCCAGGTGTATATTCTGTTTTTTTTTCTGTATGGAATTGGTTATTTGGCGAGTTCCTTACTGGTGACATGGTATATATATGATGATTGCATCCTCTCCCCACACCTCTCTCTAATTTTCTTACCTGTGTTTAGTATCCCTGGATGTGAAATTCAATGCTGAACAATAATCTACCATTTTCAAAAATGCAACCAGTACATATTGGAAGATATGAATAGTGATATAAAACTGTCTATAAGGGAGGGACCTGATATTGTCATAAACCCAGGACAGCCCATGGACACTCCGTTTTATTGGTCAGGGGCATCTGTCAACACCCCATTGATCCTAGAGAAAAAAAGGAGATGCCTAAAAAGTTGAGAGAGTTCTCCTTTACCATCAAATCAGGATCATCTGTCAAGCTTGAGAACCGATAATACCTGGCTCATTGACTGAACTCTGATAACACGCAGGACATTGATTGCAAGTATTCTTCCTCCTCAATTCTACCATATTTTTCTATTGCTGAATTATGTCTCTATTTCTTTTAAATACCTTTTTTCTGTAAATATTTTATTTGCACCAACTTTGACCTATTCCTTATTAAAACCAAATTTTGAAAAGTGTTAACATTGTCCCTAAGCTCTTAATGCAAGCTAACAAAGAATCTGTCTCTTGAAGAGTGCAACTGTATAGGATAAATCCTATGAACATACCTGTCTGTGGTAACAGTGTGTGTTACAGACGATTATTTTAAAATCATATTTGGTATTGCTAAAATTATGAGTTTCCCCGAGCTGGTGGTGGCAGTTAAAGGGTTAATTGCTTAAGTAGCCCCGTGACAATCACTCTCAAGCTGCTGGCACCTAGATTGTGATCCAGCGAGCTGGAAAATCTTTGTGCAGGGTGCAGCTGAGATTGGCATTGTTACGCAAGTGACAGCATGGTGTGAGATTGGCTGGTCCTTTGTCACGAGTTAGTGAGAAGGGCAGGGATTTGATACCCACGTCCGTCATAATTACAACACCAAGTTATGCAGAAGGGCCAACACAGGCTAGGAATATAAAGAAATGCTAGTACAGCACAAATAATATCAATATTGAATGTCCAAAATAAATATATTTTTTGTTTAGCCTTCGCCATGAGTTTAAAAGCCACTGTGATTGGCAACAGTTCAAAGACAGCTGAGTTTTTAGTTAGGCCTAATACTCTGGAATCAGGCCTAATACTCTGGAAAGATTCCAATACACCAAGAGGAACCAATATTTTTCAGTCTGCAGCATCTGTATCTATATGAGGGTGGAATTTAACCCTTTTAGTTCATCCCGATTTTTTTATTGGGTTGGCTATTTTATACATGACATGACCAGTGACAAATAAAGGGAAAAAATGTGTCCATATCCATGATTGTTTACACAAATACTAAAAGTTCATGCAGGGATTTTATTTACTGTAATGTAACCCTTGTAAACTGAAATAAACTAAATAACCAAATTTTGGGGTTTTCAACTTGCCTATAGGTAGATAAAACCATGTAAACCATGTTGATCTCTACAACCAGAAATGAGAGGCTAGTGACATTCTGTCTTTTCACTTGAACATAAAACTGAAATTTTAGAAAAGAAGCAGAAAAAAATCAGAAAGTGCTGGTAAAAATGGTTAGCATTAGGCAGGGCAGGGCTTTTTTTCTCACAAAATAGGTGCTGAAACTCAACCATGACCCCCCAAAAACCCTTCCCCCCAAACACACTCTCCAAAGTGGGTGTGGTCAAATGTAGTGCAGAGTTCAGGGGTGCGATACATACATAGTGCAGTATGAGTTCAGGTGTGCATTACATACATAGTGCAGAGTTCAGGGGTGCGTTACATAGTGCAGAGTTCAGGGGTACACCACACAGAGTGCAGAGTTTAGGTGTGCGCCACACACAGAGCGCAGAGTTCAGCCTGCTTCCCTCTGCATCCCTCATCCACATCTCACTTTCACCCCTCTTCAGCTCTGACAATGAATGCACCCCCCCCCCCAGACTTCTGTATTTACATGTGATTGTGGTGAGCAGGGAGCAGAGGGTCTGAGCCAGAGGTGGTGGAACTGGGTTTCACCAAGTTCCAGCTGAAAAAAGCCCTGGCATTAGGACCAAGGAAATGGAAGTTATCCAAGTAGTTAATGATGAGGAAACTGATTTCAAATCATACAACCAATTTCATATCAATATACTGACCAAGTCATGGGAAGTCATATATCAAACTAAAGGGCTTCATTTAGTTGTCAGCTCAAAAATTAAAACATGGTGGGATGCCTTGGTAGCAGGTGGGAAGAGAATTTTGCTAGTGGTGACCCTGGTAAAAAAATACCTTGTCAAATAGAACTTAAATGAAACTTTTGCATGCTCCTTACCAATTCCATCACTATCCACATCAGCGTTTGGATAAGACAAATAGTGAATTGATGTCTAAATTTGCATGAACTTTGGCAGCTCTGCAATATGCTCCTGGACAATGTTCCACTCATACACCAAAGGTAGAGGAGCTTACTGCAGTGGGAAAAAGGTTGAACAATGAAAAAGCCTTAATTATATGCAAACAGTGGCTTTAAAAGCCAAGCTTTCCTCTGGATTGAGTGTAGGATGTCTGCAATATTCCTCCTAATAAGGCCACCAAGCTCAACTGCAATTAACCTGGGGGAATGGTGATGATGCAAAGACCAATGCTCTGTACCAGAAGCCAAAACTCATAGTTTTACCACCTCTTTAACCGCTTGCTGACCAGCCGCTGCAGTTTTACGGCAGCAGGTCGGCTCTGTCCCGCGAAACAACGTACCTATACGTCACTCGCGGGACCACTAGCGGGGGCGCGCGCCCACTCGCTTCAGGGGAAGCTGATCAGCAGGGCCAGGGACCACAATTGCCGCCAGGCACCTGCGATCGCTCCCTGTGAAGACAGAATGACAGTCTGCCCTTGTAAACATGGCAGACCCCTGTTCTGTCAGTTACGAACACAGGGATCCTTTATTCGATGCACACAATACAAGATACACTTACAATGTGGCAAAGGTTAAAACGCCTAAAAAATCATCCCACGGGTTGCCAATCCAAACGGCTATACTCACTCCCCGTGTCACCGTATGTCGGAAGGTGGATGTAGTTTGGCGACGTACGTACTCGGACGAACAGCTTGACGCGTTTCGCTCCGCACACAGAGCGTTATCAAAAGCCTTTTGATAACGCTTGTAAGTGTATCTTGTATTGTGTGCATCGAATAAAGTGATTACATACTTCACGATGCCAGTATCTCTTTCCATTTTTTTGAGCAATACCTGGATGATATGACCTACAGGAAAGCTGATTGAGTTGATGGTCCATTAAGGCTCGTTCTATCTAAGGATATTCTGAAAGCGGTGTATTATTTGGCTTCTGGTGAGTAGGGGTCCTGGAGGGGAGCACCTACTCGTGTAGAGAAAGCACCGGCACTTCTTTTATGAGCACGCAGCACTTTGGACTTATGTTTTGCACAAAGATTGTCACTATCTAAGCACGTCTTGTATTGAAAGACTTTTTTGATATTTATTTACACGTGATAAAATTTGTACTTATTGTATTTTTATGGTTTTTTATATATTGATTGTGATTATGATATAGGAATGTGTGTTTATAGTTGAGCACTAGCACCTTACACAGATTATTTATACACCATATTTATTGGGATTTATTTATGTATTTGCTTAGTTAGCAGCGCAGGTATACTTTTGCACTATATAATATATGTATACATATATATATATATATATATATATATATATATATATAATAAATGTATACAGTTGGTTTGGGCTGCTCATTCACAAGAATTACATGCAAAATAATGGTACCGCTTTCAGCACCTAAAATCCAAAAGAATCATACCGCCAGGGAGGTTAAAGCAACCTGTCCCCAGGATAAGAATTTGTAGAGTACTATGAGCTAGAGGGCTGCATTGGGTTTGGGCTCCCGTGGGACCAAATGCAAATCTTGCGAGAGCGAGCGGTTTTACCCTTGGTGTAACATATTTTTTGGCGTATAAGGCGACTTTTTTTATAATAAAAAAGATACCCCAAAAATCGGGGGTCGTCTTATACGCCAGGTACTGTAGCTTCAGCTAGTTTCAGAACATCCCTATTAAAAATGTTAGCCCGCAGGATGTGAGTGGACACAAACATTGCGGGTGCGGGTGGGAGTGGACACAAATATTGGGGGTGCAGGCGGGAGTGGAACACAAACATTGCGGATGCCGGCGGTCCTGGTCATACATTCAGCTTTTGCGGGTTTAATAAAACAGTCCCGCGCAGGGCTCTACTGTGAGCTACTTCAGACATTTGTAATTCAAAACAAACAGGTGCTGCGCCAGTAAAATAAATATATGTATAATGACAATATGTGTAAATAATAAGCAAACTAAATGACCTTAAGGCCCCTTTCACACTAGTGCGACTTGTCCCGCGATTTTGGACCGGAAAATCACATGACAAGTCGTTTTCCATTATTTTCAATGAGTTCCATTCATATCAGTGCGTTTTGAAGTCGCACCGACTTCAAAGTAGTTCCTGCACTACTTTGCCACAATTTGATTGCATTTTGAGCCATAGCCATTGCTTTCAAAATCGTGTCAAAATCGCGGCAAAGTCGCGTCAAAATCGCGTCGCAAAATCGCGGTAAAATCGCGCCGCATAAGTGTGAAAGGGGCCTAAATCATAAGTGCTTCCAAATATCACACAATAAATCAAAAAATAAATAAGTGTCAATAAATCAATATGTGCATACACTCAAAATCATGAAATAAATGTCCATAAATAGGTGCATTCCAATCCTCAAAGTAATGGCCACCACAGAAGTGATTAATATATGATATTGTGCTTCACTCCACACCGCCACCAGAGATCAAAGCCTCTCACCTTAAGATTTGACCCAGAACACTGAGTCAAAAACAGCTTTTTTACCCCTCTGGGGTCACAGGCAGATGTCACCAAATGGTAAGGAGGTCTCATTTGGTGACATTTGCCTGTGACCCCAGAGGGGTAAAAAAAAGCTGTTTTTGACAGTGTGGAGTGAAGCATTTAGTTTGCTTATTATTTACACATATTGTCATTATACATATATTTATTTTTCCTGCGCAGCACTTGTTTGTTTTGAATTACTTATATTGTGGAAGTGGATAACACTATCTGGTGGTGGCTGCCGGATATATTCTTTTCAAAAAAAAATTTTCCTATTCACATAACTGCGCTGATAGCTTTTTTGCACATTACTTCAGACATTTGACCTGGAATCCACCAATGACACTGACACCGCTTGGTGCGAGCCGTGGGAGTAGTGGTGCTTCTGACCTCTCTTGGGCTCACATACTTTTGCTTGTATCTTCTGCAAGCGTCTTCTTATTTAGATTAAACAGATGAAGATGACAATGAGGACGTAATGCTGTTGGTCTCATTTGTGACCTTGCACACAACCCGTCAGTTGTTTTTAATTTTTTGCCATCTGTGTCCTCATTGGTACAATTTCCCTTAACTTCCTACTCCAAAGCCAAAACAGGAAGTAGGAGGAAATCCTTCCCAAGTGAGGGAATTACTGGTTGTCACAAGAACTAGTGTCCCCATTGGAAGATTCCCCATCTATTCCTGTTCGGTTGACAACACAAAAGTTGGGATTTTCTTTCACTTTCCTTCTTGGTGATAATGGTAAAGAGGATGCACTGACTGAAAAAAAAGTGTTCTAATCCTTCTCCACTCAAAAACTAAACAACAAAAAACCCTTTAGTTGTACTTTATACTGTGGTAAAAGGATGACAGATTGTCATCTGATACAGATTTTAAACATCATTTGCAAATAAAATCGCAATACCTGCTGTTACGACGAGCATCTAATCAATGATGTAATCATCTTGATAAATATGATTAGAAGATAACACAAGTTCTGGTCTATTTTACTCCGGGGGTTCTCAGTTCCAAAGACATTTAATATTGTTAATTAAAAAGGGAGAACAGTAAAGGACAACTAATTAAAGTCCTAATTTCAAACATACTAGGTTTTGGATATTATTTACTTAGAGAACATCCAGTCCTATCAGTTTAATTATTTTTTTGCAAGAAGAAACATTTAAAAAATTACTTGTATTTGTTTCTGTACCCATTGTACCTGTGGGCTGAAGCCATTTTTGTAAAGAAAGGTATTGTTTACACTTTCTTTTTTTTTTTTTGTGTAAACTTGTAAACTTTATTGAAATGTCACAAAGTAACCTTAAATTCTTTCTATGCATCATGAAATGAGATCCAATAGACATGCTGCATTTATCCACGCCTTTCCACTCTGCCTATTTCTGTACCATTCTAAGGTGAATGGGGCACAGAAAAACAATTATTACTGTGTGCCCTAGCAGAGACCTGTGTTGATTAGGTGCAGAAAAATGCAGATATTTGCATATGGTTTAACCACTTCAATACAATGCACTTTCACCCCCTTCCTGCCCAGGCCAATTTTCAGCTTTCAGCGCTCTCACACTTTGAATGACAATTGCGCGGTCATGCTACACTGTACCCATATGAAATTTTTATCATTTTTTTTTCACACAAATGGAGCTTTGTTTTGGTGGTATTTAATCACTGCTGGGTTTTCTATTTCTTACAAAAAAAGAAAAAAGACAAAAAAAAATTGAAAAAAAAAGTTTTTCTTATATTCTGTGAGTAAATTTTGAAAATAAATAATTTTTCTCCTTCACTGATGTGCGTTGATGAGGCGGCACTGATGAGCACTGATAGGCTGCACTGATGGGCACTGATGAGGTGGCACTGATGAGGAGGTACTAATATGCCGCACTGATGGGCACTGATAGGTGGCACTGATGAGCACTGATAGGCGGCACTGATGTGCACTGAAAGGTGGCACTGATGGGCACTGACGGGCGGCACTGATGGACACTGATGGCCAGCAAAGATGAGCAGGCACAGATGGGCACTGACTGGCAGCACTATGGGCACTGATTGTGGGCACTGATGGTGGGCACTGATGGTGAGCACTGATTGGCACTGTTTTCACTATTCTGTAATCAGGGCACTGATGATCCTGGTATCCTCTGTGAGGAGGAGCTGCTGATCGGCTCTCCTCGCCACACACTTTGACAGTATGAGGCGAGGAGAGCTGATAAACGGCATGTCCTCATTTACATGCGACTGTCTGTGATTGGACACAGCCGATCACATGGGTAAAGAGTCATGCCATTGACTCTTTACCAAGATCGGGGTCGCGCTGTGTCCTAGTAGCATGGCACGGCCACGATCGCTGCACTGCGCGCCCCGCGGGCACGCAAGAGAGGCCGTTCTGGTGCGCCGCCATATGATGGCATCCCAGAACAATAGCTACACCACTCTACCGTCATTTGAAGGTGAGCGGGTAGTAAGCGGTTAAACAAAGTGAACACTGCATGTAAAAACAATATGTAGATTCAGAGATATACTGCACAGTAAGTAGCTGAAATTACATGCAAATCTTAATCTTCCCTTCCAGTCTTCCGAACCTCCCTACTATTTAAAAATTACAATTGAAAAAAATAAAGGTAGGTTCGGGTGGTTAATGTTATCTAAGAGCAATCCTTTGTTCCACTGTATGTACTGTAAACGAGACATAATTTTATGGAATTTGTACTTACAATACATTAAGTCCTACTTAATTGACAGCATTTTAATGATTCTCACGATTAGTATGAATTCAATGGCATAACTACATTACAAAATGGAAAATTTTGGGACAAGATAAAATTTGTCATTGTCTGTCATTGTCATAGGAATATCTCATTCACCTTTTTTTTAAAGATTTTAATTGCTATATATAATTTCAAAATTCAAACGTACGAGGAAGTACAGGATGATTGATGATACATGGATCACCAATTGTTGAGTAACACATTTGGCATACATAACAGTGAAGTAACACTCTCATCAGTACTTATCCACACAGCCAATATATCTACTTCATTAACCGCTTGCCAACCACAAAACATACTTAGATGGCAACAGAGAGGCTCTTCTGTGCTGGATCACGTATCTAGTGCATGATCTGGCACTTCTGGGTAGGAAGTGAGCGCGCAGGCAGCGGCCGCACTGTGATTAGACACAGCACAAACTAATCAACGGGTGCCGGCCAATGAATGTTTGCTGAGAGAGGCTAGACAGAGCTCTGACTATGTAAACAAGGCAGAGCTCTGTCCTAACAAGGGGGAAGTGATGAATTTTCTTTCCCTGCAAAGCAGGGAAAGAAAATCAATCACTTCCCTTAGTAAAAGCAGCACACAAAGTACGCAAAAACACTGGCTAATCACACACTTTGACCCTTTAGTCCCTTCTATCTTCAGTTTTTTCAAATGCAGAGATGGAGACGCAAAGCATTACCTGCTTGTGCCTCATTTAAAGTCACAAACTGTCTATAATTTTAACACTTTGACCCTTTTATCGCACAGCTAGGCACAACCCTTTGATCTTCCTAGATCAGTGATGGTGAACCTTGGCACCCCAGAAGTTTTGGAACTACATTTCTCATGATGCTTATGCACTCTGCAGTGTAGTTGAGCATCATGGGAAATGTAGTTACAAAACATCTGGGGTGACAAGGTTCACCATCACTGCCCTAGATGTTTAACCCCATTAGTCTAGTGACAGTGCATATTTTTAGCACTGATAACTTATTAGTGTCACTGGTTCCAGCAAAGTGTCAAAAGAGTCTGAATTTCCACCGCAATATCACAGTCTCGCTATAGACCACTGATCGCCACCATTACTAGGATATAAAAATAAAAAATAAATACAGTATATTTTCCATAGTTTGTAGACATTATAACTTTTGGGCAAACCAATCAATATACGCTTATTGGGATTTTTTTTAACCAAAAATATGTAGCAGAATACATATTGGCCTAAATTTATGATGAAATGTGATTTTTACAATTTTTTTATTATATATGTTTAATAGCAGGAAGTAAAAAATATACATTTTTTTTTTTAATTTGTGGCCTTTTTTATTCATAGCGGTAAATACAGTGGTGATCAAATACCACCAAAAGAAAGCTCTATTTGTGGGGAAAAAAATGATAGCAATTGTATTTGGGTTCAGCGTTGCATGACTTCGCAATTGTCAGGTAAAATAAGGCAGAGCTGTATCGCAAATAATGGCCTGGTCATGAAGGGGGGTAAACCATCCGCAGGTTTACTGTCTTGTGAATGGTAATTCCAGTAAACAAAAAGAGACTGCAGGCAATTTCTACTTAAGCATGTGTAGAAACATATAAAGAATCAATAAAATGAACAAAACTATTGAGTGCTTTATTGAGTCACATGAATAAGGAGTATACATGTGTGCTTTTTTTTTTTTTTTTTTTTTTGCTCCTTCTCACCCTTTTTTGTTTTGTTTCGGTTATGTTGAACATGAGGTCCCATAGTCCTATCTGTGTCAATCATTGCTGCCTCTAACTGCACTTGGAGTGTATCCTGTGCAGTTAGAGGCAGCAATGAGGTGAACCATATTTTATCAAGTCTCTGTGTGCATTGTCTAGCTATATGTCTTTTTTTCCCTTTTTTTTTGTTCAGTTTATATTGTTTTTTTTCTTTTTTTCTTTAAGTAAGCATGGTTCTTTGACAGTTAAAGCGTTTGTAAACCCAATGTTTCATATTCCTGATATGTGCCTGTACCATGAACTTGTATAAAAAAGTACCCTGTTCTCTTTGTATTGCTACCTTTATGTGAAATCCCTGGTATTATTGCCAGTCTCTCTGCTTTCCTATTTAAAACTGACTACACTAGGCATGAGAGCAAAGCGTGTTCAGTTCTCTAGCTGTGCTGGGAATTCAGCCTGCTCTCTTCCAATGAGCAGACATGCACCCCCCCCCTTGCACAGCCTTTCAATATGTTGCGGTTTCTGCTCCTCCAAAACGTATTCAGCTGCTAAGAACAGAGGAAATGTGATCACCTATAAATAAAATAAAAAAAAAAGGAAATAACAAGGTGTTTAGAATTTTTTTTAAACTGTCTGTCGAAAAATGTTTTGCCTTTGATTTCCACTTCTGGACCGGAAGGATTTGCCCCCTTAATGACCAGGCTATTTTTTGCAATTCGGCACTGCTTTACTTTAATGGACAATTGTGGGGTCGTGTGACACTATACCTAAATAAAATTGATGTCCTTGTTTACCCACAAATAGAGCTTTCTTTTGGTGGTATTTGATAACCTCTGCTATTTTTATTTTTTACTCTATAAACAAAAAAAGAGCGACAATTCTGAAAAAAAACAAAAAAAAACAGTATTTTTCACATTCCCAAAAAAAATGTAAAAATCAAATTTTTTTTAACATATTAGGCCAATTTGTTTTCTGCTACATATTTTTGTTAAAAAAAAAAAAAAAAAATTGCAATAAGCGTATTACTATTACTAACTATGGGAAAGATTTATTGTTTTTTTTTTTTTTTTACTAGTAGTGTTTCTAACTGTATGGGGGTTAGGCTTTTGAAATCATCACAGAGACCTGTGATCCTACATAGAAGGATCACAGGCGCTCTGTGATCATTGCAGGAGAAGAACGGTCAGCTGTGTTTTACAACAGTCCTTCTCTCTCAGCGGGGAACGATCGCGGGTGGCCGGCGGCAATCGGAGTCCCCGCTGCCGAGTGGGGGCAGGAGCGTGCCGTCAGTGGCGCTCACTCGCCCTCCTAGCTGCAGGCGCGTGAGCGACGTACAGTTACGTTGGTTCGCGCAAGAGGGGCTGTCTGCCGCAGTAATTCTGGAGCGGGCAGTCCTTAAGTGGTTAATATTTTTGCATTATCCCTTATCCATACAGGATATGATGCTAGATTTTATTTCTAAGCCTCCTCATTTACTTCCGATAAAAGTGCGTATCATCTATACCTAGAGTGAAGATGTTTATTGGCCTATCTCTGTAATTGTAGGAGTTCAAATTCAAGCTCAAGTACCAAATGGCAAGATCCTGATGAGGAAAAGGGAAGCAGCCATTTTGTTTATCAAATATTTACTTATGATTATCGGACATGGATTTATGATCAAGGAGATATATTGGATGTATATTTTGTGATAAGTCATATTGTATGGCAGCTGTTGTGTTCAGCCCTTCATTTGCAAGATTGCTATCTCAAGTCTTTAAAGATTTGTTCAAGGAACAAAACAGGAAGTCACACATCTATGTGAATGGCCGTCCGCATACCAAAAGACTCCAAAATGTCACCAGATGGGACTTCAAAAGAAATTAGATAGCTAGGTGCCAGCCATTGTAGTGTATAAACGTGTATTACAAACCCTAGCCAGTTAGAGCAATGTTCATTAAACCAACAGAATGTAATGTGATTGACTTGCTCTCCAAACATGTAATTTTGTCTACATGTTTGTCTAAATAAATATAATTTAATTTTCAATCTGGCTTCAACAGTCAAAATGTTATTGAAACCCGTGAGTTTTGGGATTACCCTTACAATCCTATGCCCACCGAAACACAGTCCATCCCCCCCCCCCCCACCACTTCATAAAAAAAAAAAAAAAAATCTCACCTCTTAATGTAAAATGGGTAAAGTTAGGGACCACACATTCCTCTCCTCACGCTGACGAGATGTTTGTATGTAGCCTGAAATGGGCATCTGCCAGTCCTACTACTTGCTTAAACATATTACCTGCTGGCAGTGAGACATTGCAAAGATAAGTGCACTTTGTTTGAAATTGCACTTAATGTTTAAGTTAAGGCAATTTTCCTTTTTTATTTTTTTTCAGGTAACGATATTGATTGGTCCACCAGAAACTCTGCAACCTACCCAGTTAGTTTTTTTTTATTCTGCACTATGGCAAGAGAGAAATGGATTAAGTTTTACTTGTTAATAAACTTCTAAAGTAAAACTTAGGATTGCTATTTGCAACTCAGAAGTATGCAATTACTATTTTAAATTAAATCTATAGCTTGCATGCGCATGGAAAGTTGTTCTGGTTTGTTTATGGGTTGTGAATTCTAACTAAAGTGAACTGTATTTCTGTTATTTAATTAGATGTTCCATTACTTTATTCATATCAATGATCCAAGCACAAATTCATTCTGATAATAATTTTTCACTGCCATCATCTTCACATAGATTTTATTTCCATGAAATATTGAAAGAGTCTTATGAGTTTACACTTTCTTTCCTTGAGCTACAGTAAATTAATCTACAATGTTTAATACCGGTGAACAATTTATGACTGCATAAAAAAGCTGTTTGGGTTGTCAAATAATAACAAAAAATGTTAAATACCTGAAGTGCCTATAAGTAATAACCACTTGAGTACCTGGTGCCATTTTAAGGTGGTACAGGGACAGTGGTTATTTATCCCAACACAATTTTTAAAGGCACCTAGGCTCACTGATTCCTGTGCGCCCCTGCCAGCATTAGTAGTCTGTGATAGAAAAGACACATCGCAAAGACCAGGAACTTAAATGTTTCCCTAAAGAGGATTTTTGGTTTTGCTGGAAAAAAAAAAAACTATAGAAAAGTCATCAGCTGCAAATACTGTAGCTGCTGACTTTTAATTGACACTCACCAGCTCCAGTCCAGGATCCAGTGCTTTCCTTTCCGGGGCTGTTTCTTCATGGTCTTCGGGTCTCCAGGGCTGCCATATTGGATGGGGAAGTCGGCTGTGACTTCCTACTTTTACACAGCTGGCTTCCCACTGCACATGCACAAGTTGCTTTCTCAATGGACCCACAACCTCCAGGAATGTGTGATGCGTCCCAGGAGGTTGCAAGGGGAGGGGGAAGCCATTTTCCGCTCTGCTCATCTAGCTGAAGTGGGAGCAGGTACCTGTCAGATATAAGTACCCGTTCCCTGAAAAAGAAGAACAATTTACAATGAGGAGAGAGGAGAGTGTAGATGAGGACAGGCATGATTTCCCTTTTCAGGTGATTTTCTGCTTAAAGCGGAGTTCCACCCTGGGACATTTTTTTTAATAAAAATACCCCCAGGACAGTCAGGGCTAGTGCATTCCACAATGGCTAGCCTCTGATCTGTCCCGGGTCGCACTTACCTGCAAGAAGAAATACTTACCTTGAAAATTATTGTCCAGCGCTGCCATCTCAGGTGTGGGCAGCTTGAAGCCAGCGCGATCCTCTTCTGTGTCCTCTTCTGTCTTCTTCGGTCCCACGATGCACTGCACCGGCCCCGCCGTCACTTCCGGTGCCACAGCGTCATCCCTGCACAGCTTCTGGGCATGCCCAGAAGCTGTTTAGCAAGGTATGACGGCGCTTGCACCGGAACTGACGTCGGGGCCGATGCAGGCGCATTGATTCCTGGGAGCGATGACGTTCAGCTCCCAGGAATCATTGCAAAGCCAGGAAGTGACGAATCGCCGTGGCCGCCGAGGGGAGGAAGAGGAAGTAAGGTGAGTATATTTTCTTCTAAACCAGGTAAGTAAAAAAAAAAAAAAATGCGATTATCCATTTGTTTTTTAGGTGACCCGGAGCAAGAAGATGGAGGTAAGTTTAATTTTAGGGTGGAACTCCGCTTTAAAGGGCTTTTGACCTTTCAACAGATTGCGCCATAAGAGAAGAAGAGAATATAAAGACAATAATTCCACAATGTAGCATCGAAAGGGGAATAAAGCTCTCCTAAAGAAAATCGCTCTGAGCTTGTTACATAAAAGTCACATTAATGCAATATAATTTTGATCAACAGACATAAATCTTAATTTCTTTTTTACTATCTACCCACTTCAATACCTGGCACTTTCACCCCCTTCCTGCCCTGGTCAATTTTCATCTTTCAGCACCGTCACATTTTGAATGACAATTACGCAGTCATGCAACACTGTACCTAAATTAATTTTTATATAATTTTTTTCACACAAATAGAGAGGTATTTATTATCCACTGCTTTTTTGCTAAATAAAAACATTTTTTTTTGAAGAAAAACGCATTTTTCTTGTTTTTTTGTTATAAAATTTTGCAATAAATAATCGCTCTTTATCAATTTAGGCCAAAATCTATACTGCTACATTTCTTTGCTGAAAATAACACAGATCAGTGTACATTATTTAGTCTGTAGAAATGTTATAGATTTCACAAATTATGGTATATATATATATATATATATATATATATATATATATATATATATATATATATATCGATCAATCCTAATATACTGACAATCTCATTTATTGAGGCCAGAAAATGCCAGGACAGTAGAGACATCCCCAAAAGTACCCCTTTTTGGAAAGTAGACAGTGCAAGGTATTTACTAAAAGGCATGGCTCATTTTTTGAAATTGTAATTCTTTTTTGTCACTATTTTTTGAAAAATGAAGACATTTAAAAAAATTTTTTTTTTGTTACATATTTTTTTTAAACACTGTCACCAGTGTAGTACAGTGCTGTGATAATCACTGTTATAAGCAATCATTTTTTCTGAATGAAATCCATTCAGTGTGTACTATTCTGAATAGCTGTGACTGACCACAGCTAATCACATGGTACAGATGGGCTAGATTGACCCTGTCTGTACCATGTGATCACTGTCTCCAATCACAGAGATTAACACAATAGTTCACAATGAATGGTATGAATAGAAGCCATCCAGTGTGTACAATTGTCATGTGATCTGCTGTGATTGGTCACATTGGGAGACGAATCGGCACGGCCTGTGGGACGCATGCATGGTGATACATGGGAGGACCTCATATGACATCCACCCAGGATGGGAGAGCTCCCGCTCAGCTTTCTATAGGTAGGGTGGGAAACAGTTAATTACCATAAAAACCAAGGAAAACAATAAATGTATTCAAATCAGCTAATAAAATAAAGTCCTTTCTGTCCCAAAAAATATGATTTACAGACTACAAACTCTAAAAAAATATGTGTAGAACCAAGACATCACTGAAAACAAATTGCTCTTGGATTTAGTGGGATTTAGGGAAGAAAAGGCTCAGAGATTCAAGTGGTTAATGTGTTTCTATATATAGTACACATTAAAACTGTAATTTTTTGTGAAGAATCAACAACAAGTGGGACACAATCATGAAGTGGAACGGAATTTATTGGATATTTAAAACTTTGTTAACAAATAAAAAACGGAAAAATTGGGCGTGCAAAATTATTCAGCCCCTTTACTTTCAGTGCAGCAAACTCTCTCCAGAAGTTCAGTGAGGATCTCTGAATGATCCAATGTTGACCTAAATGACTAATGATGATACATAGAATCCACCTATCCACCTGTGTGTAATCAAGTCTCCGTATAAATACACCTGCACTGTGATAGTCTCAGAGATCCGTTTAAAGCGCAGAGAGCATCATGAAGAACAAGGAACACACCAGACAGGTCCGAGATACTGTTGTGGAGAAACTTAAAGCTGGATTTGGATACAAAAAGATTTCCCAAGCTTTAAACAAACCAAGGAGCACTGTGTAAGCGATAATATTGAAATGGAAGGAGTATCAGACCACTGCAAATCTACGAAGACCTGGCCGTCCCTCTAAACTTGCAGCTCATACAAGGAGAAGACTGATCAGAGATGCAGCCAAGAGGCCCATGATCACTCTGGATGAACTGCAGAGATCTACAGCTGAGGTGGGAGACTCTGTCCATAGGACAACAATCAGTCGTATACTGCACAAATCTGGCCTTTATGGAAGAGTGGCAAGAAGAAAGCCATTTCTTAAAGATATCCATAAAAAGTGTCGTTTAAAGTTTGCCTCAAGCCACCTGGGAGACACACCAAACATGTGGAAGAAAGTGCTCTGGTCAGATGAAACCTAAATCGAACTTTTTGCCAACAATGCAAAACGTTATGTTTGGCGTAAAAGCAACACAGCTCATTACCCTGAACACACCGTCCCCACTGTCAAACATGGTGGTGGCAGCATCATGTTTTGGGCATGCTTTTCTTCAGCAGGGACAGGGAAGATGGTTAAAATTGATGGGAAGATGGATGGAGCCAAATACAGGACCATTCTGGAAGAAAACCTGATGGAGTCTGCAAAAGACCTGAGACTAATGCCTCGTACACACGTACCGATCGTCGGCCGACCGATCGGCCGTCTTTTGTCCAGGGCTGTCGTGTCCGCTGAAAAGTGCAAAAGACTGCACACGAATTTTGTCGGCCACCAACAGCCGACTGCAGAAGTGATGTCATGTGATGGTTAACTTTCCGTGTCTTCTTTCTTCTCTGAGCATGCCCAGTCTAGTCTTGCAAATCTGCTGATTGTCGGCCGAATTCTGTACTGACTGGCGAACAATCGGCCGTTCTGGTGTTGGCCAACAAAAATTTTAATGCCTGCACGACAGATTCTGTTCGGCCGAAAATGCGCTGTCGGCTGTCGGAAGCATCATACTAACAAGCATACAACCGGCCGATCGGTCGTCGGCCGAATATTTACGGCCGACAATCGGTACGTGTGTACGAGGCATAAGACGGAGATTTGTCTTTCAACAAGACAATGATCCAAAACATGAAGCAAAATCTACAATGGAATGGTTCACAAATAAACATATCCAGGTGTTAGAATGGCCAAGTCAAAGTCCAGACCTGAATCCAATCGAGAATCTGTGGAAAGAACTGAAAATTGCTGTTCACAAACGCTCTCCATCCAACCTCATTGAGCTCGAGCTGTTTTGCAAGGAGGAATGGGCAAAAATTTCAGTCTCTCGATGTGCAAAACTGATAGAGACATACCCCAAGCGACTTACAGCTGTAATCGCAGCAAAAGGTTGCGCTACAAAGTATTAACTTAAGGGGGCTGAATAATTTTGCACGCCAAATTTTTCAGCTTTTTATTTGTTAAAAAAGTTTTAAATATCCAATAAATTTCGTTCCACTTCATGATTGTGTCCCACTTGTTGTTGATTCTTCACAAAAAATTACAGTTTTATATCTTTATGTTTGAAGCCTGAAATGTGGCAAAAGGTCGCAAAGTTCAAGGGGGCCGAATACTTTCGCAAGGCACTGTATCTGCCCCTTTAAGGGTCTCCTCCGGTCTGTCACAGTGGATCAACGATTGGGTTACTTGTCGGTGATCTTTAATAGTTTTCTATGCTCCCTCAACCTTGTCAGAAGGGAAAAAAAGACAAGTAAAATAAAAAAGTAAAAAATTGTTATTCTGCACTACTGTTTAGACAATATGGCTTGCTGCCTACCTCCCATATCCCACTAAGTAAGATATGTAAAACAGTAAGTGTAGAGGGAGAGGTATAGGTGGCACTGCCTATTTGGTGTGTATAATCCTCAAAGAAAAAAATATTTAGAAAAAAAATGCAAAAAAGTGCACTGGCCCTTTAAATAAAAATCATATACTGTATGTGAAATTATATCACATAAAGTGCAAAAAAAACAGTGATAAAATGCAAATGTGCTAAAAAAAAAAACAACTGTGATATTCCACAAATCTAAATATCTCCAAAACACTGTGTATCAGTATACATAAAAACGATATAATAATATTCAAAAGTGCCCTAAGTGCAAAGATGTGCAAAGACAAATGTTATACAAAAGCCAATATAGATAAGTAAAATTGATCAGCAAATAATGCCATAGGTGAAATTCAAAAGAGTCAGAGTTGTATAAAGTACTCGAAACCCATACTTGAGTAAAAGTACAAGTGCTCGATCAAAAAGTGACTTGAGTAGAAGTACTAAAGTATTCAACATTTTTTGTACTTAAGTATTGCAAGTAGTTTTTTAAAAATTTTGCTACTCAAGTACTGAAAGTAAAAGTACCAGTAGTTTTGAAAAAAAATTGCTACTCAAGTACTGAAAGTAAAAGTACAAGTACTGTGTTATGTAGTTATTAAAAAAAGAAGTCAAAAGTTTGAACATCATATTGTTTTTTAATATTTCAAATGCAGCTTTTATTTATACATACAGTAGCATTTATTTTCGCATGCGCTGATAATACACGTTTTGAGCTTCATGAAACCTGCCATCTACTGTTCTAGCAGTGGTAATTTTTATAATAGTAACGAGTAACTATGCAGCACAAAAAAAAAATATCGGAGTAGAAGTATTGAAATCATCGAAAAAATGTAGTGAAGTAAAAGTGGAAGTAGGAGAAAAAAATTATACTCCAGGAAAGTACAGATACCGCCTTTCGGTACTTAAGTACAGTAGTGAAGTAGTTCTACTTCGTTACTATACATCTCTGAAAAGAGTTAAGTCCATATAGGTGATCCTAATTGCAAAGTGACTTGTGCATAAACAGCAAGATACAGTGTAGATCTCTGGTGAAGAAACAGGGGGTGAATCAACTCGTGCTCCCCCCTCAGATCAGCACTCACCAAAGGACTGAACCCCTGCAGGGGTCAGAGGCACCACAAATAGGTTATTACACAATCCTATCTCTCCTCCTCCTCCTCCTCACAAGGTCTGGTCAGTGGGGACACTCATATCGAGGTAGATGGACAGAAAAGATATCTCATAGTGTAAGTCTGTTACATAAACATTTATTAATAAAGGTTAAAAGACTCAATTAAAAAAGGTCCAAAGAGTCTAGGCAGTATAATAAACAATGTGTCCGGGATGCCCTGTGTTCCACAGACCAAAATGGGTCAAAACCGGAAGTAACACAATGCCGCTTTAGGCTCCGCCTTACACATTTTGTCAGAGTGATGTCTTTAGGAGTGGACCTTTGGCTCCTAAAGACGTCACTCTGATGAAACGTGTAGGATGGAGCCTAGCGCATCATCGCGCCGCTTCTGGTTTCGAGCCTTTCAGGTCCGTGGAACGCAGGGCGTCCCTGCACACATGTCTGTGAAATTGCCCCCAAAGTCAGACTGAAAATGCCAGGCGGAATAGAAGTAACCTACCATAGTAAGATATGCTGACAAAGAGTGAGAAATAATGTGGACCACTGTGGAGAGCATTCAGGACTAATGCTCTCCCACCCATCCTATTTATATCCCTGCAGAGCTCCAAACTAATCCCTTCCAACGTCAGTTGAGCGCCACTCCTATGGGGGGGGGGGGGGCAGAAGAGAAAACAACTCCACCATTTCCAACTATCTTACGGGAAGGACAGTGCTGGTAAGTGGAAATCCTTTCACACTTACGCTGGAAAAAAGCGTGTAAGCTGGCGTAGTCACGTCATGGACAAGCCACCAACATGCGCCGGACAGTCACCCGACGTTGATGTTATCAGAGTTCCCGCCGATCAAGGAAGAGGCGGGTGGGGAAGTCTGATGGAGGAATAGCATCGCAGCTCTTTGATCTTTGTAACACTGTACCTGGCTACGGAATTAATATGTATATATTGACCAATCTGCTTGACTATATGGCATTATGTCACTGTTGATCTATTGAAATGTATTTACCAATAAATCTTTACCTTGTTGATTTTACAATTGAGTGTGTTGCACCTCATATAAAGTCCCACGGGCAATTTATGTTTTCTTGTGTATATTGAATGGGGATGGAGGTGCCTCACGGGGCAAATCCAACCATATTTTGTTACATTAAAACAGGAGATGGTCAGAGAGTGTGCAGACATGCTACAGGACATGGTCAGAGTGGGTGGACATGCTACAGGACATGGTCAGAGAGTGTGCGGACATGCTACAGGAGATCGTCAGAGAGTGTGCGGACATGCTACAGGAGATGGTCAGAGAGTGTGCAGACATGCTATAGGAGATGGTTAGAGAGTGTACGGACATTATACAGGAGATGGTCAGAGAGTGTGCATACATGCTACAGGTCAGAGAGTGTGCATACATGCTACAGGAGATGGTCAGAGTGTGCAGACAAGCTACAGGAGATGGTCAGAGAGTGTGCGGATATGCTACAAAAGATTGCAGACCTACTACAAGAGATGGGGTCAGAGATAGAGATGGTCAGAGACTAAGGACACAGCTGACAGCACAGAGCGATGAGGAGGACTTGTGTATTGAGAAGATGAGGGTGATAATCACCTTCAGTCCTATCAGGTGTCCTGGTCGGTCCCTGGACTCAGCCAGGCCTCTCCATTTACCAGTGTCTCCGGAGGGCATGCCCACTTTATTCAGAGCGGCACCATGATGTCATGTGCATCTGAACCTGAATGGCCGAGCTAGCCCAAGCGACTCATTGCAGTTCTAAAATCGGCCCAAGACCATGTTTTTACAGGCAGAAGCTGCGGCTGTTCGGGACAAAGCCAATTTTTTGTAATTCTTCCCAAGACATGATTAGACCAGGACATGGGTCTTAATGCTGTGAATGTTGGGGAAATCAGGACTGTTACCAACTATGTTGTTGCCCATAGCTTCTGAGATATATATATGTAGCACTGCCCCCTTGAGGACTGCTGGTTAACACACTTTCGGGTCCCCCTGGGTTACCGTTAGCAACTCTGGTATTCACAATTTAACACTTTACCTCTTGGCTCAGTCAATGATCAGTCCAGGGGTTTTTTTCGTTGTTTTTGGTGTTTTTTTTAAATAGGGATGGGAGAAGGGAATAGTGGGATACTACAGATTAACTATTCACAAGATATGAGGACTCCAGTCTGATGAGGCAGCCAGGCTGCTGATTCACCCTGCCACTAGGTGAATTTGGGTTAGGTCTCTTTGCAGAAGACTTGATGAACTAATTCTCTTCAGGATACACTTCTAGCACCCCCTTTCCCTTGACACACTGACACCCGTCCTCTGACTATCCTAATCCGGAGTGGCCCCCCTCAGGTCAGGCTCCTTGACACTATCCCCTGTACTCAGGATACTGTTTTGAGGGTCTCCAGTGTCTCTCCCCCTCTAGTCAGTTCTCCTGGACCTCTGGGTTCAGTTCCGTTCCTTTGATCCCCAGGCTGACCGCCTGCGACCACATGCCACTGCTACAGAGGAGGAGGCAGCCGCAACCCTCCCTCCAGGACTCTGCTCACCAGCCAAAGACCCTGCAGCACATGTGCTCCTGGCTTTTATACAGTATCCCACAATGCACAGAGACAGTCGGTCTCTGCCAATCACCGGGACTGTATTAAAGCCTTTGCACCCATTGCCAACATGCCTCCCTATTGGTACCAGTTTAAAACACTCTCTAGACCCAACGAATCACACACTGAGCAGACCTAACTCACAGACCCTGCTCTCTGGTAGGCAGAAAGCAATATAGATTTGCCTGCTGCTCCTCTGATAGGCAGACAGAACCAAAAACTATACTCTCTCACTAGCACCTACCTAGGAGGGTGCTCCAGGTCTTTGTGTGTATGGGTGAGTTCACGGTACACACGATGGGCTGGAACTTCAGCTTGATTTTTATATTTAAATCACCACTGAGATGCCCTTTGGGGATGAGGCTAGGTGATTAATTGTAAGATCCTGGTACCTGCGGTACCCTTCCAGCCTATTATTTGTACATTAGGTTCCACCATATAGATAGGTGGAACGCATCTAGTACCTGTCCCTTTAAATTCCATGACCTCATCAGTGAGTGCCGCTCTGAGCGGCTATTTCAACCGCCGGCATTCACTCACATGTGTTCGTGCAAACCTCTTGCTACAGCATTACCTAACGCTGCCGAATCCTCCAGCTATTCCCTAATACCTGGATTGACCGAAGACTTGCTACAACATCTTGTATCTCGCTACAAGATCATAACCTCACCGCCGGAACCCTCTCCTTACAAACCTACCAGTGATAAGTACCCCACAGGGGAATACCTTCCTAATCTACTTTCACTACTACTCTGCTTACTAAAGACTATTGCTACTCTAAGAACTATACTGTTACATCTAACATCTGCACCGCTACTTAGATTGCAAGCTCTTGAGCCTATTACCATCTTGTCACTGCACTAGCCTAGCATCTCCTGTACACTTCATCTGCTCTTCACTACCACCTGTTACCTGTACATGATTGCTATCCTAAGTGCTTACTATCACCATCTGTTACCTCTTACCATTGCTATCACTATCCATGCCTGTCCCCTCAGTATCACCTCTATACTTTCACATATAAACATATCACTCCAGGAACATCTTTAATGAGTGTCTGTGTTTGTGTATGTGCTTGCTGAGACAGGCTGATGCACAATGATGAGTCTTGAGAGTTGGATATGGTAGTTCAACACATCTCTACATGACTACTGAGTGTAACTTCCGCAGCTGCAAATCCACACCACACAAATAAACGCCGGAGCGTTACATTAATTGAGTTGTGCACAACTGCTGATTGTTACCACCCCCGGTACACCTGTTTTCATTGGGGCGGTCTATTTAAGATCTATAGTCAGCTACAGTCATTGTAATGATTAAGCACAAGATGTATGTGTGAAATGCGTCTACGAGACTTCATGCTGGTGTCTAGTGTTGAGCGAACACGGACTGTATTATTCGTGTTCGTACCGAATAATTGGATTTTTTGTACCCGAACACGGACACGGACACTTTACTGTATGTTCGGGTAAAAATCCGTGTTCGGTCGTTTTATTTCCGGGTTTTGCATGCTTTGGCGCTCTTTTCATGGCGGGCTTTCAACAGCCAATCAACAATCGTTTAACTGGTGTGCCTTAAGCCATCCCAGCCATGCCTGCAAATGTCTCAGTAGCTGTGATTGGCCGTCTGAAGCATGTGACCAAGTCTTTATAAGTTCGAGGCAGCCGCAGCGGCGTCATTATGCTGCTTAGATTCAGGGACAGAGCACACATCAACGTGCTGGCTGCTGATTAGGGAAAGATAGGCAGGAAAAAACCATTTGTGTCCGGATAGAATTGAGGGACAGGTCGGAGTGTTTAGGCAGGGCGAGTTGTAGGCATTTTAGGGATAGAGTCTGCTGAATTATAGGGTCAGTGTCTTCTACAAACTACAATCGATATTGCTGTGTGGGGGGTGGGGTCTGCACTCAATCCTGATCTACGATCTCTTCTCAATCCTGTTAGGGACAGAGTCTGCTGAATTTTAGGGAAACTGTGTTCTACAAACTACAATCGATATTGCTGTGTGGTGTGGGATTGGAGATAGGCAGGTGTCAGTGATCCACATCCATTTTTCTGTGTGTGAGCTGCAGTGAACACAATCTTTTTGGGCTGCAGTGAACACAATCTTTTTGGGCTGCAGTGAACACAATCTTTTTGGGCTGCAGTGAACACAATCTTTTTGGGGTGCAGTGAACAAAATCTTTTTGGGGTGCAGTGAACACAATCCTTTTTGGTGTGCAGTGAACACAATCTTTGTGGGGTGCAGTGAACAAAATCCTTTGTGGGGTGCAGTGAACACAATCTTTTTGGGGTGCAGTGAACAAAATCCTTTTTGGGGTGCAGTGAACAACATCCTTTTTGGGGTGCAGTGAACACAATCTTTTTGGGGTGCAGTGAACAAAATCCTTTGTGGGGTGCAGTGAACACAATCTTTTTGGGGTGCAGTGAACACAATCTTTTTGGGGTGGAGTGAACAACATCCTTTTTGGGGTGCAGTGAACAAAATCCTTTTTGGGGTGCAGTGAACAAAATCATTTTTGGGGTGCAGTGAACACAATCTTTTTGGGGTGCAGTGAACACAATCTTTGTGGGGTGCAGTGAACACAATCTTTTTGGGGTGGAGTGAACAACATCCTTTTTGGGGTGCAGTGAACAACATCCTTTTTGGGGTGCAGTGAACACAATCTTTTTGGGGTGCAGTGAACACAATCTTTGTGGGGTACAGTGAACAGAATCTTTGTGGGGTGCAGTGAACACAATCTTTGGGGGGTACAGTGAACACAATCTTTGTGAGGTGCAGTGAACACAATCTTTGTGGGGTGCAGTGAACACAATCATTGTGGGGTGCAGTGAACTCAATCTTTGTGGGGTACAGTGAACACAATCTCATACTTCTGAAGGTTTGAGGGTGCTGCCTGTTCCATACTCCCCCTACTCCTCATCTAGCCTTTTAGGGGTACAAACAATAGTAATTGGGGCCTAGTGTGGTTGTGTACGTGTGATATACATACACTTTTTTGGGATCATATTTTCTATTCCGCTATTTAATCAAAAACCTTTGGGGATCAGTTAAATTGGGGGATAGTCTGTGTTGGTACGTGTGAGAGAGATCCACCTTTCCAAGTTGTTGGGGTTCATCTCATACTTCTGAAGGTTTGAGGGTGCTGCCTGTTCCATACTCCCCCTACTCCTAGCCTTTTAGGGGTACAAACAATAGTAATTGGGGCCTAGTGTGGTTGTGTACGTGTGATATACATACACTTTTTTGGGATCATATTTTCTATTCCGCTATTTAATCAAAAACCTTTGGGGATCAGTTAAATTGGGGGATAGTCTGTGTTGGTACGTGTGAGAGAGATCCACCTTTCCAAGTTGTTGGGGTTCATCTCATACTTCTGAAGGTTTGAGGGTGCTGCCTGTTCCATACTCCCCCTACTCCTAGCCTTTTAGGGGTACAAACAATAGTAATTGGGGCCTAGTGTGGTTGTGTACGTGTGATATACATACACTTTTTTGGGATCATATTTTCTATTCCGCTATTTAATCAAAAACCTTTGGGGATCAGTTAAATTGGGGGATAGTCTGTGTTGGTACGTGTGAGAGAGATCCACCTTTCCAAGTTGTTGGGGTTCATCTCATACTTCTGAAGGTTTGAGGGTGCTGCCTGTTCCATACTCCCCCCTACTCCTAGCCTTTTAGGGGTACAAACAATAGTAATTGGGGCCTAGTGTGGTTGTGTACGTGTGATATACATACACTTTTTTGGGATCATATTTTCTATTCCGCTATTTAATCAAAAACCTTTGGGGATCAGTTAAATTGGGGGATAGTCTGTGTTGGTACGTGTGAGAGAGATCCACCTTTCCAAGTTGTTGGGGTTCATCTCATACTTCTGAAGGTTTGAGGGTGCTGCCTGTTCCATACTCCCCCTACTCCTAGCCTTTTAGGGGTACAAACAATAGTAATTGGGGCCTAGTGTGGTTGTGTACGTGTGATATACATACACTTTTTTGGGATCATATTTTCTATTCCGCTATTTAATCAAAAACCTTTGGGGATCAGTTAAATTGGGGGATAGTCTGTGTTGGTACGTGTGAGAGAGATCCACCTTTCCAAGTTGTTGGGGTTCATCTCATACTTCTGAAGGTTTGAGGGTGCTGCCTGTTCCATACTCCCCCTACTCCTAGCCTTTTAGGGGTACAAACAATAGTAATTGGGGCCTAGTGTGGTTGTGTACGTGTGATATACATACACTTTTTTTGGATCATATTTTCTATTCCGCTATTTAATCAAAAACCTTTGTGGATCAGTTAAATTGGGGGATAGTCTGTGTCGGTACGTGTGAGAGAGATCCACCTTTCCAAGTTGTTGGGGTTCATCTCATACTTCTGAAGGTTTGAGGGTGCTGCCTGTTCCATACCCCCCCTACTCCTTATCTAGCCTTTTAGGGGTACAAACAATAGTAATTGGGGCCTAGTGTGGTTGTGTACGTGCGAGATACATACACTTTTTTTGATCATATTTCCTATTCCGCTATTCAATAAAAACCTTTGAGGATCAATTGAATTGCGGGATAGTCTGTGTCGGTACGTGTGAGAGAGATCCACCTTTCCAAGTTGTTGGGGTTCATCTCATACTTCTGAAGGTTTGAGGGTGCTGCCTGTTCCATACTCCCCCTACTCCTCATCTAGCCTTTTAGGGGTACAAACAATAGTAATTGGGGCCCAGTGTGGTTGTGTACGTGTGATATACATACACTTTTTTTGGATCATATTTTCTATTCCGCTATTTAATTTAACTGGGCCTCCATGCGAGACCTGTGTGCCTTGTTGCGCTGTTTTGAGTACTCCACCAACATGGCCAGTGGCAATGACGCCGTTCTCAGCTTAACTATCCCACTTCTATGCCTCCTTGAAAAAACAATTCGGGCGATGATGGAAGAGGATGTGGCACAGGATGAGGAGGAGGAGGAGGATGAAGAGGTAACATTTCCAAGGCTTTCAGGGCAGTCATTCGCAAGGGGCTCCGAGGGTGGGTTCCTGCACACGCAAACGCCAGGGACGCAATTGTCCAGCAGGGGCACAGTTCTGGAGGATGAGGAGGATGAGGAGGAGGAGGAGCTGGAGGAGGAGATGGAACCATGTTCACAGCAGGGTGGCACCCAGGCCAGCTCATGGCCATCACTGGTGCGTGGCTGGGGGGATACAGAGGACACGGACGATACACCTCCCACAGAGGACAGCCTTTCGTTGCCTCTGGGCAGCCTGGCACACATGAGCGATTACATGCTGCAGTGTCTCCACAACGACCGCCGAGTTGCCCACATTCTAACTTGTGCTGATTACTGGGTGGCCACGCTGCTGGATCCCCGTTACAAGGACAACGTACCGTCCTTAATTCACTCACTGGAGCGCGATCGCAAGATGCGCGAGTACAAGCGCACGCTGGTAGACGCCATGCTGCTGGCATTCCCATCTGACAGCGGGGCCACAGTGGAAGCACAAGGCAGAGGAGGAGGAGGAGGAGGTCGCCAACGCAACCAGGGCACCGCCAGCACCTCAGAAGGCAGGGTTAGCATGGCCGAAATGTGGAAAAGCTTTGTCAGCACGCCACAACAAACAGCAGCACCAGCAGCTCAGATGGAACGTCTTAGCAGGAGGCAGCATTTTACCAACATGGTGGAGCAGTATGTGTGCACACGCCTACATGTAGTGAATGACGGGTCTGCCCCCTTCAACTTCTGGGTCTCCAAATTGGGCACATGGCTTGAGCTTGCCCTTTACGCCTTGGAGGTGCTGGCGTGCCCTGCAGCCAGTGTATTATCTGAACGGGTATTTAGCACGGCTGGGGGCGTTATAACAGACAAGCGCAGCCGCCTGTCCAGAGACAATGTGGACAAGCTCACGTTCATTAAAATGAACCAGGCATGGATCCCACGGGACTTTTCCGTACCTTATGCAGAATAGCAATGGATACCGACCTTACCCACCCATTGTTCCATTTTTGCTCTTTCTCACTCTTTTGGGGTGTACCCTCATTTAAAATTTTTGAAAAGAAGCAGTGTTGGCTACCTCGTCCTCCTCCTCAGGGCCAGATTAATGTAGGGGCTATTGGAGCTGCAGCTCCAGGCCCCTACCTTTTATATAGGCCCCGGGTTGGCCATATTCACTGTTACCGCTCTTCTGTCACTTGTAAACACAGAAGTCTGGCTTCTATGCTCGCTTCCCCAGGCAGCACCCTCAGAACCTCCCCACACAGCGTGAAGGCCGGACAAGGAGGGACAGTTGGCGATGCATGGATGTGTTTATGGGCTTCAGAGACAGCATCCCATGTTGAATTAGGCATGCATGGCTGCACCCTTCCTCCTCTGGGTGCATGGCAAGGCACGGCCCTTAAGGCCCTTCAAAATCCTCAGCACCAAGCCCATGATGCTGTTAATCCGGCCCTGGTCCTCCTCCACCGCCGCTTCCACCTACACCGCCCATAGGTGTGCGCAGCCTATTGCATTAAGGTGTGCACCCCAAAGTTGAAATACACATGCATGTGTTTGCCAGCAGGGAGAGTAATGTATCGGGGCCATGTACCTGTAGGCAAGGAGAAATAGAGCAGAGCAGGTCCCAGGGAGATCTTTCCCATCTCCTCACTGGCAATGCTATGTGCCCTAGGTGATTAGGGTGTGCCCAGGCACACCCAGCACACCCTGTGCGCACGCCTATGTCACCGCTAGGCTTGTGACGGTATCAGATTTTCATGCTGCGATTAATTGATTAAGGTTTTGCCACGGTATACGGTATTATCACGGTATTCTATTATTAAATTTAAATTATTAAATTTCCACCTCACTTCAATTTCATTGCTGAATTTAGGGGCTTTGGTTCACTTATGCACATTATTATATAGTCAGTCAGTACAGACTCTGTGAACCAGGCCTAAAATAGGTCATCAAGCAGTGTCTGGCCTAACTGGTGATAACTGGTTCTGGCGCTCGGCTCCGATCCGATGGCCTGGTCATTAAGAGGGCAAATCCTTGTGGTCAAGAAGTGGTTAAACCTGAAGGAGGTGTTGTTTATAAATTACTTTACTATTGCTTTAGGCCTGGTTCACATGTATGCGGGTTGGTGGTTCACATTTGCACAGGCATAGCAGCCCATTGATTTGAATGGGCTGCTATGCCCTCATTTTCCGCAGAAAAAAGGTGCATGCAGCATTTTTTTAAAATTCAGTGGCCTTGAAATCCATCCTGCTTTTGCACCATGCGACTAACCTGCAGTTCCTGCTCTGGCAAGCTTTCTGCATTTTTTGTATACGTGGGCACGGCATTTAAAAATAAACAGTTTGCGTGTGCAGCAACGGCAGGTAAGTCGCATGGTGCAAAAGAAGGATGGATTTCATGGCCACTGCATTTTTTTAAATTCTGCATGCACCTTTTTTCAGCTGAAAACGCAGGCATAGCAGCTCAAGCCCATTCACATCAATGGGCTGCTATGCCTGTGCAAATGTGGGCCCCCAACCCGCATACATGTGAACCAGGCCTAAAGCAATAGTAAAGTCATTAATTGGTTAAACCTGCAGGAGGACCGGTGTTTTTATCTATTAATGACTTTACTATTGCTTTAGGCCTGGTTCACATGTATGCGGGTTGGGGGCCCACATTTGCACAGGCATAGCAGCCCATTGATGTGAATGGGCTTGAGCTGCTATGCCTGCGTTTTCAGCTGAAAAAAGGTGCATGCAGAATTTAAAAAAATGCAGTGGCCATGAAATCCATCCTTCTTTTGCACCATGCGACTTACCTGCCGTTGCTGCACACGCAAACTGTTTATTTTTAAATGCCGTGCCCACGTATACAAAAAATGCAGAAAGCTTGCCAGAGCAGGAACTGCAGGTTAGTCGCATGGTGCAAAAGCAGGATGGATTTCAAGGCCACTGAATTTAAAAAAAATGCTGCATGCACCTTTTTTCTGCGGAAAATGAGGGCATAGCAGCCCGTTCAAATCAATGGGCTGCTATGCCTGTGCAAATGTGGGCCGCCAACCCGCATACATGTGAACCGCCAACCCGCATACATGTGAACCACCAACCCGCATACATGTGAACCAGGCCTAAAGCAATAGTAAAGTCATTAATAGATAAAAACACCGGTCCTCCTGCAGGTTTAACCACTTCTGGATCGCAAGGATTTGCCCCTTTAAAGACCAGGCCATCGGATCAGAGCGCCAGGACCAGTCATCACCAGGTAGGCCAGACACTGCTTGATGGCTATATAATAATGTAATGTGGGCTGCTAGGCGTGTGTGTGTGTATATATATATTTATTAGAGCTGCACGATTCTGGCCAAAATGAGAATCACGATTTTTTAGCTTGGAATAAAGATCACGATTCTCTCACGATTCTCTGTGTAACAAAAAAAAAAAAATTGGGATAACTTTACTGTTACGTTTTTTTTTTTTTTTTTATTCATTAAAGTCTAATCATTGCGTTTGAAAGACTGCTGCGCAAATACAGTGTGACATAAAATATTACAACAATCGCCATTTTATTCTGTAGGGTCTCTGCTAAAAAAATATATAAAATGTTTGGGGGTTCTAAGTACTTTTCTAGCAAAAAAAAAACTGATTTTAACTTGCAAGCAGCAAGTGTCAGAAAAAGATCCAGTCTTTAAGAGGTTAAACTTCCTTTCTCCCTGGCAGAGGGAAGGAAAAGATACAAATGTAATCATTTTTGTTTATAGTTAGGAGACTTAATGCTGAAAGGTGTTAGCTGAGTGAGTGAATGAGTCATCCAGCTCACTGAAATGTATCAATTCACAAGTCAGGCAGACTTGACAGAGAAACTCGGTATTTTAAAAATGCCACAATAACAATACCGTGGCTATGCAATACCGCGATATATCGAATTACCGAAAACCGGCATATGTCTAGTCACCGCCACATCCACCACCACCTCAACCTCCCTCCTACTCCATATGGGCCTCGTCCTTCAGAGATGAAGAAGAACATTGTTTTATTTTTCTGTTTTTTTTTGTTGTTTTAAGTTATTTCCCTATCCACATTTGTTTGCAGAGCACTTGCCATGCTCTTAATTACGTTTTGCTGCCATTTGCAGCACTCTAGCCCTTTCCTTTGGTGTTTTAGAGCCATTTTAGTGCCTTAAAGTTCGGGTCCCCATTGACTTCAATGGGGTTCGGTGTCCGGGAAAAGTTTGGTAAAAGTCCGGGACACGGACCCGGACTTTTTTTTAAAGTTCGGCCGAACCCGTCGAACACGGACATCTAGGTGTTCGCTCAACCCTACTGGTGTCTTTGGTGTCATCATTTGCAACTTTTGGAAATAAAGGTATTTGAAACCTATTGGAATCCCTGAATGTGCGGCTAATTCTTTTCCTACAAGTGTTCCCACGGAGGCGGGCCGGGGCCAGCACTCTACTGGATATCCTATCTCCTGGCAATCACCACACACTATACACCTGGAGCAATGTCTTTCCTTTCTTCAGTATCCTGGCTTCTCGCAACACGCTAGCTCGGTGTACTGCTTTCATTTATTGGCCGGTGAGTTTTGCTATTCCAATACAGCAATATGATTGATGACACCATACCCTCTGACACCAGCCGCACCTTTCGTTTATTGGGCGACAACCCACTGAGGACTAATGCACACGACACCTTTAATAATAAAACGGACAATGAAGTCGGCTCAATACGGCTGTTGTTTAGGAAACTGGAGAAGAGCATGATAAAGGAGATCCGGGCATTTTGGGAATCAAGTTCCCTTTCAGAATACTTGTTGACTGAACGTATACCACGAGGATTGAGGATTAAAAAATTCCCAACCTTTGAGCTTTTTGATGAGTCCCTCAAAACTCAATGGACTGATGCCCTGTCTACATGCTCGAGGACTCTGATGGACATTATCATCTTATCCAAAAAGAAAGAGATGGAGGGTTTACAAAAAGATATCTCTGAACTCCAGTTGGCTCTTAAACACTTACAAGGTGCTAATGAGTTTGCACATCTTGATCAACGATTAAATAATGAATTGAATCGCTTAGAAAATGAAATTATAGCGAATAAGAAGGAAAAAATGTTACGTGACAAAATCGATTACTATACCAACAATGTATACATTTGGAAACACAGGCGTAACTGGAGTGGTCTGTCCCAGTCTAACAATGGAACTAAAAAACATGTTAGTTTTTCTGACACTGAATTGGAGCAATGGGATGACCCTCTGGCCGCCACAGATTCGGAACTCTCAATGGATCGTTCATCCGCAGGTCATCAGGTGGATAGATCTACTCCGGTCCCTTAAAAAAACGGGGGCAGGGCACCCCGCCGGAACAAGAAAGGCCAGGGAGGTCACAGGAATACAAGAGGACACGCCGCGAACGGAGAAAATGTGGGCACCGAGGATCGGATGAGCTATCCATCCCGACGTCAGACACGCAAGTTGAAATAGACTTTTCTAATGTTCTCAATCTCTCTGATAGAGCACTCACGGGTGGAGAATTGTCTCTTTTGTCCAAGGGACTAAATTTTTGTCCACAGAGACACTTCAATTTATTTGATACAATTGTGGACATTAATAGATTTGTGAGGGATTTAACGATTAAAAGGCATTATTCTTCAGCAGATACTGAGGTTTCCCTACAGTCCTTACATGTACCCACAAATCCTAAACCCGATCATGATGTGTTTTCCTTTAGGGAGTATTGTGCTATCAGAGACTTGGAAGAATTGTCTGTGAATAACGATGCAATTGGTGGTCTGCAGGTGTGTGCTGGCTCTGTCAGATCGGTTCAATTTAAATCTAAAAGTAATTTTTATCCAGTAAATTCACGGTCTGCTGATATGGCTAGATTCCAAAAGGCTGTTGAACGCGATTTGACGGCCCTAGCACACCAGACACAACGGGGTGAGACTTTGTGGCACGATAATATGACCAGTGAAGAGAGACTTGCTTTAAAAAATCTTAGTGAGGATGATACAATTACTATCCGTAATTCTGACAAGGGAGGCTTGATTGTTGTTCTCAATACAGAACAGTACAGGCAGAAGGCCATTCGGCAACTATCCGATCGGTCCACTTATACAACATTGAGTGGGGACCCCACAAAGAGATTTAGGGGTTTGTTGGTGGAATTAATACGGAGGGGCGGGGCACTGGGTTTATTTAGTCCAAAAGAAGTTGAAGCTTTGATACCTGATTGTCCTGTTCTCCCTACGTTCCACCACTTACCCAAAACGCACAAGGGGTTAGACCCCCTCCATGGTAGACCGATTATATCGGGCATTAACTCTCTTAATGAGCGGTTGGGTCAGTGGCTGGATACACAATTACAGCCTCTGGTGAGCCAGCTCCCCGGATATCTCAAAGACACCAACCACCTCCTTTATATTATGGAAAATTTAAGGTGGGAGGAAGATTTGTCTTGGGTCACTTTTGATGTCAGTAGTCTCTACTCCTCTATTCCTCACAAGCAGGGCATAGCAGCGGTGCTTTTTTACCTTGAATTGCTGACCGATCTATCAATGGAACATCGATTGTTCATTGCTGATGTATTGGATTATTTGTTGTCACACAATTTCTTTGTTTTTGATGGGGTTTTCTACCTCCAGAGGTGTGGGGCAGCTATGGGGGCCAAATTTTCGCCCTCATTGGCCAACCTCTACATGGGTTGGTGGGAGCGGTCCCACATCTTTGGGGGTGGGAACCCCTACAGAACAGAAATTGTGGTCTATCTTAGATTCATAGATGACCTCTTGCTGGTGGTCCGCAGGGGAGTGGAAATCATGCCATCTATGTTATCATATCTCAACAATAATAATTTAAATCTTTCATTCACTGGTGCCGCGGACAGAAACTCCATGTGCTACTTGGATGTTTGTCTGACAGGTGCAGATGGCAGGGTATACACCACTCTCTATAGGAAACCTCTCTCGGGCAATTCTCTTTTACTCGCCCAGTCGAGCCATCCCAGACACACCATTAGGAGTATCCCTGTAGGTCAATTCCTGCGAATCAGACGTATTTGCAGTAGTAATGAACGATTTGAAAGGGAGGCACGGTCCCTTTATGTTAGATTTTTACAGCTGGGATACCCCAAATGGATGTTGAATAGGGCACTTACCATAGCTAGAAACAAAGATAGATGTGAACTAATTGGGAAAGACACTCGGCCACGAACCAACAAAAGTTACCAGCTTACACTTTCCACCCCCTTCAGTAATGAATTTAATACAATTAAACAGATCTTCAACAGGCATCTGCCTATTTTATTTTCTGACGATATCTGTTCCAAGATCTTGAAGGGAGGGGTGAATGTTGTCTCACGTAGAGCCCCATCTCTAGCGTGTTCCCTGGCTCCCAGCTTTTTCCACACTAAGGTTCCCCAATCAGTTACATGGTTACACTGCAAAGGGAATTATAAATGTGGGGCTGTGGGATGTGCCTGTTGTGGTCATATCCAGAATGGTACCACCTTTAGGTCCTCCGTTAGTCATAAAGTGTATGACATTAGTTCCTTTTTCAATTGCAATACCAGTTACATCATTTATTTAATCACATGTGCTATTTGTAAAATGCAATATGTAGGCAGGACCACGAGACGGCTCAGGGACCGGTTCCAGCAACACATTTATAGCATAGAGAAAAATTTGTCCACCAATGTGGCCAGACATTTTAATGGGTGCCACAATGGGGATAAAACAGCCATGCGGGTTCAAGTCATTGAAAAGGTCAGGACACCTAGGCGAGGGGGCGATGCCTTTCGATCCCTTTGCCGTAAGGAAGTATTTTGGATTTTCCATTTGCAGAGTCGTATCCCGCTCGGACTCAACTTTGAGTGGGATGTTAGCCATTTTTATGAGTAAATTTTAGTGGTTGCTTTTCCCCCACCATTCTGCGATCCAGGTACCTTTTTAGATCTGATAACATATCCAGTCATGTGTTGTGGCAGCTCCCCTATTTTTCTTCCCCCCCCCTTTCTCACCCTTTCCCCCTCCCCCCCCCTTTCTCACCCTTTCCCCTCCCCCATCCTCCCTTCCCTGTTCCTTTTTCCTCTTTTTCACATTGCTCTATGCCATGTATTTTTACAAGATCCATATTTATGATCATGCTATTGTTCCTTTATCCACATACATTTCTGTATGGGCACATTTCCACAAACTATTTTTTTGGGTATACTTTACATTATGGTTTATTCTCCTTTTAGGTGGATTACATTTGTCCACATGGTTAATGTGTTGGGGTTAGTTTCCTTGTAATGTATACATGGATGCATGAGTTCACGCATCCTTCTGTGGTGATAGTACACCATATGGAAGACACAATGATTTTATGTACCTATTTTTGTATTTCTGTATATTCATGTAGGAAGTGTATTCAGGTATGTGTGGGTGTATACCGACATACGGGTACATACACATACTACACAAAGGTTCTTACATTTGTTATAGTCATTATTCTTCTCTGTTTGTTACGTTGTATGTATTCACATTTTTTCCAATGATTTTCATTGGTACTTTTTACACGTTTTTTTTTAACGTGTTTTTTTAAACATTTTTCTATGTGATTGTCGCTCCAGGTCTTTGTGTGTATGGGTGAGTTCACGGTACACACGATGGGCTGGAACTTCAGCTTGATTTTTATATTTAAATCACCACTGAGATGCCCTTTGGGGATGAGGCTAGGTGATTAATTGAGTTGTGCACAACTGTTGATTGTTACCGCCCCCGGTACACCTGTTTTCATTGGGGCGGTCTATTTAAGATCTATAGTCAGCTACAGTCATTGTAATGATTAAGCACAAGATGTATGTGTGAAACGCGTCTACGAGACTTCATGCTGGTGTCTTTGGTGTCATCATTTGCAACTTTTGGAAATAAAGGTATTTGAAACCTATTGGAATCCCTGGATGTGCGGCTAATTCTTTTCCTACAAGTGTTCCCACGGAGGCGGGCCGGGGCCAGCACTCTACTGGATATCCCTGGCAATCACCACACACTATACACCTGGAGCAGTCTTTCCTTTCTTCAGTATCCGTGCTACATATACATATACACATACTGTATATCCTTGTTGTTATCGTAAATGCAATATAACAGATAATTAAAGAATAAATAAAGGCGAAACTTTTTTTTTTTGATTTTGGATAGAGGGGAGAGGAATTACAACACCTGTCAGTTTTTATTGCTGCCTGTGCCCCCTTTAGGAAGATTCACCCTCTCTGTTTGTCCTGTTTACTATAATCAATGAAAGTGAAAAAATAAAAATAAATAAATTAGGTTGTCCCCAGAAAAGTATTATAGGGGATATCTTCCAATGGGGACACTAGTTCTGGGGACCTGGGGTCCCCACAGGATTCTCTTAATTTGCAGGGATTTCCTCTTATTTCCTGTATAGCTAAGGGACAGGATGTGAAAGTTAATCTCCGCAATGGGACACAGATGGTGAAAAAAAAAATCTAACAGGGAGTATAACCCTCCCTTGCTCTATCCAAAATGAAAAAATAAATAAAATATGTGCCTATAGTTCTACTTTAGGTATGCGATACAGTGTGAGTGTGTGGTGGTCACCTAGCTGTATTTTAGTAGGTGAACATGTTTATTGCAATAGAGTTGGAACGCAGGTCCTGTCCCTTATAGTCTGGGATTCTATTAGCTTACAACTCAATAACCAGCATAGGCTAGAGCCAGGTTAAAGAGCTGTTGTTCTCGGTTTCTCTCTGCTGTGACTACACTAGGGGTACCCAACTTGTGTTTCTTTGAGTGACTGGGAGCAAAGGAAAAGGGACAGAGGACCTCTTAAAGAGGGCCAATAACCACCAATAACTTTGCAACTCCTTTCGGACACCTGTATTGAAGGAATACCTACCTATTCATACCCCTGAAGGGTCCAAGCACATTTATGTTTTTAGGTCTATACCTTAAAGCAGAGTTCCACCCAAAAGTGGAACTTCTGCTTATATGCTCCCCCCCCCCTCTGGTGCCACATTTGGCATCTTTTAGGGGAGAAGGGTACCTGTTGACAGGTACCTCTCCCCACTTCCGGGAGACCGCCCTGCGGCGCCGTCCCTCGGAAGTTCAGCCCCCCTCCTTCTTCCTTCACTGCCAGGCCAATAATAAAGCACAGTGTGCTTCACTCATTCGCAGTAGGGAACCTTGAATGGTGGTGGCAGGACCCGGGAGCCGATCTGACACTCACATTTAGGGAGTTCACTATCAGTATAGGTGTTCGCCGCAATGCTTCCGCGTTCCAACGGCTCAAACCACCGTTACCGGAAGTGACGTATTGACGTATCAAACCATGGCCTACGCGTTTCATCAGTATGACGAAACGCGTAGGGCGTGGTTTGATACGTCAATACGTCACTTCCGGTAACGGTGGTTTGAGCCGTTGGAACGCGGAAGCATCGCGGCGAACACCTATACTGATAGTGAACTCCCTAAATGTGAGTGGATGCTACTTACTTTAAACACAACTACCATATACTACGCAATGGAGGCTTCTTTTGTGTTCTAGTGACCGAGGAACGGCTGAGTCACCTGCCTTACGTGTGCGGTAAGCAGCGGTGCTATCTGTGGGGATCCACAGGCGCCATATTAAACATCTAAAAAGCACATTATCACTCACGTGGTTTTTGCTATACTAACACTCAGCACTTTATATACATATGTGATATAAGTCATGGTACACTAAACACAGCCCATGCATTGTTTACTGAAGTTTTTAACCAGCATGTAAGCACTTTGTATTTAAAGGGGCACATGCACTGTATGCACTATATGCACCTTACCGAATACGGATGTTTTATGTATTTTACTAATGCGCACAATATACACTTTTATTATTGAATATTTTAAGTGATAGCGCCATTCCCAACATTGTGCACTTTTTTCATTGTAAGAGAGTGTTGCATAATTAGCTATAACCATTACATCTACATGTGGGAACGCATATGTATGTGAGCAGCACCCTTGTCCTTGCACTCAGATGCTATTTACCACTTCAGCTCTAGGAAATGTCATGCAATTGTCAGTAACAGTAACACAGTGCTGTAATGCAAAAAATGGCCTGGTCATGAAAAAAAGAGACATTTTTTTTTATTGGCTCTTTACACTGATCAGGAATGGGCTGTGTCCCGATGGACACGCCTCATCCCCGATCGCCGCGCTGCGCGCCCCCGAGGGCACGGGAGGGCGGCGAGAACGGGCGAACAACATATGACATCCACCTGGAGGGAGGAGACATTCCTGCCTTTGTCATTTTACAATGCGCCGGTAGTGAAGAGGTTAACCACTTAAGCCCCAGCCCTATTTCGTACACTTTTTGTTTACAAGTTAAAACCAGTATTTTTTCCTAGAAAACTACTTAGAACCCCCAAACATTATATATATATATTTTTTTAGCAAAGACTCTGAAGAATAAAATGTCGGTCATCGCAATATTTTTTGGCATGCGGTATTTGCGCAGCGGTCTTTAAAACGCCATTTTTTTGGAAAAATTTTGAAAAATCACATTTCACTGCATTTAAAAAATACTAAACAGTAAAGTTAGCCCATTTTTTTTTTGTATATTGTGAAAGATGATGTCACACCGAGTAAATAGATACCCAACATGTTATGGTTTAACATTGTGCCCCCCCCGTGGGATGGCGACAAACTACGGTCAAAAGAGATCTCAATAGGCGACGCTTTAAATTTTTTTTAACGGTTACCAGTTTAGAGTTAGAGTGTAGCTCTTTTTTTTATTATTGCCCACGCTCTGGCGATCGCGGCGATACCTCACATGTGTGGTTTGAACAGAGATTTCATTAGTGGCGCGACTTCCATATATGTTTTTTTTGTGCGTGAGCTAACGGTGACGGGGGCGGCTAAAACATTTTTTTACTTATTTATTTTATATTTTTTTTAACTTTATTACAGGTTTTTTTTTTAAAAAAAAAAATCTGATCACTTTTATTGCTGTCACAAGCAATGTAAACATCCCTTGTGACACCAATATGCAGTGACAGGTACTCTTTATGGAGGGATCGAGGGTCTAAAAGACCCTCGACCCCTCCACTACACTTCCATGTATGCAAAACGCCGAAAACAGCGTTTTTGCATACAGCCGTTTTTTAAATTTGCCGCCTTTTGCAGCACAGTAACCCGGAAGTGACGTCATGGACGCCGCCTCCGAGTTACGTCATCGGAGACCCGATCAAAGCCGTTTCCGGCTTTGAACGGGACTCCATACAGCCGGCGGACATGCCGGCTGGGTGCTCGGGGCTCCCGGTGGGATAGGAGCCCTGAGCAAAGTCACGGAAGGCGGCGGGAGGGGGGGGGGGGAACGTCCCCTCCCGCTCACCCGGGTAACGATCGAGCGGTCGTTACTGACGGAAAGCCGACCGTTGGCTCTAAACCACGAAACCCCGGTACTGGGATGGTGTCTCTAGCTAGAGGCATCATCCCGGTATACTACCACAAAGTTTGCCGACGTAGGGCTACGTCACTTTGCGGTAAGTGGTTAAGCAAGGCATAGACTCCAGAGAGAGAGAGATATAATTTTGCCCCTGTACAATTTATTAGTAAGACCTCATCTGGAATATGCACTTTAGTTTTGGGCACCAGTTCTTAAAAAGGATATCGGGGAACTGGAGAAAGTGCAGAGAAAGGCAACCAAACTGGTAAAAGGCATGGAGGAGCTCAGCTATGAGGAAAGATTAGAGGAACTGAATTTATTCTCTCTTGAGAAGAGGAGATTAAGGGGGGGGGGTATGATCAACATGTATAAATACATGAGTCCATATAGTGAACTTGGTGTTGAACTATTCAATTTAAGGTCATCACAGAGGACAAGGGGCATTCTATACATAGAGGAAAATAGATCTCCAAATACGGAAAGGTTTCTTCACAGTAAGAGCTGTGAAAGTGTGGAATAGACTCCCTCCATTGGTGGTTCTGGCCAGCTCAGTGGATTGTTTTAAAAAAAAGCCTGGATTTTTTCCTAAATGTACATAATATAATCAGATACTAACATTTTTAGGTAAAGTTGATCCAGGGAATATCCGAGGAATTTTTTCCCCTGCTGTAGCCAATTGGATCATGCTTTGCTGCGGTTTTTTCACCTTCCTCTGGATCAACTGTGGGTATAGGATTGTATGATTTATTTTTTTTTATGTTGGTTGAACCAGATGGACTTATGTCTTCTTTCAACCTATGTAACACTTGCTTGTTCATGTGAATTGGATGCGGCGAAACTTGCATCCAATTTGCATATGTGTGAACCCAGCCTAAGACAAGTAAATGACATCCTTTCCTATTTGCTAATGCTAGCAGCATGAGGATTATTAATAGTCAATATTGATTGAGAGAGAGCAGTTCTGCTTAAAATAACAGGCCTCAATGTGTACAAAACTGAGCTGGAAAAAATAAATCCCTGATGTTTTTCTATCTGTGATTCTAGTAAGCCTGATTCTCATTAAAAGCCCTGTCTGGGCTGAAGCCAGTCTGATAGGCTGTAATGACTACACCTCCCAGCATTCCTCGTTCTCTGGGCACAGGTTCATGCCGGGAAATGTAGTTCTTCGAACCGACGGTGACGTTGCTGTGAGTCTACACGGAGAATGACTGTGTTGCCCCGTTCATCCCGTCCTCTGCTCTCTGGACTGACACGGACAAGGGACGAGAAGCAATGCAGCCACGCATTCACACACTGCTTCCTGTTGGTAGGCAGACACGCCTCCTGTCACATGACTGCCTCCCGTCATGCACCAGGGCAGTGTCATGGAAGCCTCCTGATGCGGTATAACAGCACATGTGTACAGGTGAGAGATGCTGTACACAGCACATGACATGTATGTGTGTTCTCTGCATGGATATGATAGGACAGCGCCCTGCACATTGCTTATCACACTCACATCCCTTCTTTATAGTCAGTCTAGCCACTCACTAGGACTCCAGGGGTCCCCAGCCTGTAAGCACATCACTGATTGTACTTTTCTCTTGTATGACCCATCATAATGAAGATTTAGAACTTGTAGCAGATTTTCTTTTTGCTGAAGTTTGTTCTAAGCCCGTTGTTCAGAATTACAACACAGAGATAATCAGATATCCCCAAATGTTTTAAGGTAGATCTAGACATACACTCGCTTTCCTCTGAAGCCCGAACCCTGTTCAGATTGCTCTTCAGAGGTTGCTGACCGATGGGGAGGAAGCACATCTGCAATGCCTGTTTTAACCCCGTTTTTGCTGACAAACACGCTAGAATGAGTAGTGGGCAGCAAGGCCACCTATTGCTGCATGTTGGGTAAACCTTGCTGTGGGCGCAAAGCATCTTGACCGCAGCATGTAAACACCCTGTCCCGCTGCCTATTGCAGTTTGGAGGGAGGGGTTGGATGGTGGCAAAAATGTGGCACAACTGCTCATCTCCCCTCCTAACCGCATGTCTAAACTTAGCCTTAAAGAGGAAGTAAACCCTCCTCGGCAAGTTGTACCTATAGGTAAGCCTATGATAAGGCTTACCTATAGGTACTGTAAATATCTCCTAAACATGTACCGTTTAGGAGATATTTACCTTACATGCAGCCAGTGACGTCACTGGCGCATGCGCTATGAAGGAACGGCCGCTGGTGCCGTTCCTTCAGAACTCCGTGCCGTGACCGTCGGCTCCTGCGCGGGAGTGACGTCACCGCGGCTCCGGCCAATCAGATGGCCGGATGCCGCGATCCCAGAAGACGGGCGACTGGATATGTCACCCATCATACAGGTAAGCGGGCGGCACGGCGGGGGCTCGTTCTAAGGTAAGTATTTCATAATGAGCTAGTATGCGATGCATACTAGCTCATTATGTGTTTGTCTTTCAGGGTGAAACAAAAAAAAAAAAGGGTTTACAACCTCTTTAATCACATCATAGAATAATTAAAAGAATGGAATTTGTTGCTCAATACAATGTATTGCAGAAAAGAAAGATATTTATATACATGTATATCTTAGCTCTATACAGGCAGTCCCCGGGCTACAAACATCCGACTTACAAACGACTCCTACTTACAAACGGAGGGAGACAACAGGAAGTGAGGAGAAATCTCCCCCTAGTAAGGGAAATTCACTCCTGTAAGAGTTCTCATGTGAAAAGGAATCTCCACTGAAGCTTTATCACCAGTCCTTGTTTCCACAACAACCCAACATTTTCAAAATCCAGTTGTCACATGGACAGAAAGTGAGGTGAAATATTCGGAACAGGGGTACAGACAGCAAAACAAATGGTACAGGGGTGTTGACACTACCCTATGCTATCCAAAAAACGTAAAAACTATTCTTTTGACTGGAGCTAAACTTAAAAAGTGTACCTTTTTTCCGACTTACAAACAAATTCAACTTGAGAACAAACCTACAGTCCCTATCTTGTTTGTAACCCGGGGACCGCCTGTACTTGGTTTTCTATTTTGAAGATAGCAAGCAATGCATTTTGTAGATAAATCCACTTCATCAGGGCTGGCAGTAGTAGAAGTGTTTATAAGGGAAAACCTTTTTTTTTTAATTAAAATTATAAGCATGTTATACTTATTAGGTCTGTGCAATGGTATTGCACAGAGTGTCACTGAACCTTCACTTCTGCCGGCAGTCTTGGCTCTCTCTTTTTTGTGTCTGCCCCTATAGCAAGCTGCTTGCTGTGGGGTCAGGCATGCTGGTATGCTCCTGAGCCGGGCTGTGCACGTCCAAGACACAGGGCGTGGATCAGCCTTGCCCCCTGCTCATAGGATTTGACTGACCGTAGCAGAAGCCAATGGCTGCAAGAGGTAAAATATTTTTAACAATGCAGGGAATGCATTAAGGTAAAACAACATTTTAGGTTTAGAAGTTAGAACCACTTTAAAGGAGAAGTATAGAATTAAAAAAATACATAGGCATATGTATGTAAGCATAATTGCCTGAATGCTCCAGCATCAGTGTGATGCTGCAGATGTACCAATTCTAAAATGGAGAACTGATTGATCAAATGACTGCTGATTGCTCAATTTGTGGTGTGCTCCAAGTAGAGAGCAGTGAGTGTTATTCACTGCTCTCTTCTCCTCCAATGCTCTCTGGAGCACCAGGGTGGGCACAGCTGGCTCCAGCTCTTAGCCATGCGCTGAGAGGCAGGGGCAGCTGTTAATTATGCAGTGGTGTGGATACCGACAGTAATTTCCAGATCCTTCCAGAGTTTGGTAGCTCTGCTCCATCAGCTGATAGGCCCATGCATGTGCTGCTTGCTTCTGCTTTTGCTTTCTTTGAAAACGCTGTCCTCTGATCCTCCCCGGCCAAAATCTTCTGGTTTGGCAGAGGTATATAAAACTGAGGGAGCTGTGATAGGCACTCATCGAGCGTGCTTGACTATGCCTGCCCTTTCCCCCCCAGCTTCTCCATGTATAGAAGCCATACTATAGCTTCTAAGAATGAAGGATGATCTATAAATAGAGGACAAGCAGATGATTGACTTGCAAAGTTAACCACTTCCCATTCAGTCCTGGAATTTCTTTATGTTGGCCTATATGCCTGGAGTTGGGATGGACTTCCTGATTGGCTGTCACAGTGGTCACCTGATCAGGAGCCCATCCCACTGGCTGCTGATCATAACTAGAGACCAAGAGCGGTCCATGGCAGGTTGGTCACTGTGCTCGGGAGTGCGATCAACACAGAAACCTCAGCCTTCTATGGATGTATTTGTGTAGTGTGCAATAAATCTGTCAAAGTGGAAACTGTGTGTTGTATAAAAAAAAAAAAAAAGATGCCCATCGCTGTAAGGGAGAACACATGTCGAGTGGCTGCATGCAAAGATCTAATTTATTCTGTAGCTGACAAAGGCTTTTGTATTGTTAAGAGATAAGGTTAGATCAAGTTTCAACTGGCTGAGACAGAATACAACTTTATGCGGGCAAGGTCACAGCTGGCTGTATGCCTGGAACATTGAATACCCATGAGAATGTAGTTGACGCAAAGACAGCTTTAAAAGGAAACTCACTGTTTAACAAATACAAAATGAAGTCTCTAAACCATAACTCTGAACAAGGTCCACTTGCTCAAAGCCCACCCTCTTCGCTGCTGTGTTACACGAATGCCAAAAAATTTAGGTGATATGTCATGAAAGAATAATGGAGGCTACAATTTACTTGTTTGACCTCTCTTTTATGAATGCTAGTTCCTGGCCATTGTTCAGATGCTTGAAATGTAATGCTGTCTGAATTGCTGATCTGGACCTATGTTTTGACACTCATTTACACCATGCTCGTGCTAAGGCTGTGACTCAAAGAATACTGAAGCCAGTCAGAGTCTGGAATCTAGGATTTTGAGAAGGCAGTCTTGCAAGTAACCTTGTGTTTCTCTGATGCACATATCACTTTAAAAAAAGTCCCCTTTGAGTCGGTTCACACTATGGCGACACGACTTCGGGGTGACTTGAACAAGTCGCTGTACACCGCGACTTCGGCGCGGCTTGCACTGACTTCACATAATGGAAGTCAATGTAAGTCGCTCCGACTTCGGCCAAAAGTAGTGCAGGAACCTTTTTCTAAGTCGGAGCGACTTGAGTCGCTCCTATTAGAACGTTTCCCATTGCACAGAATGGAGCACGTGTGTGAACTGCCACTATTAGTGTTTTGATAGTGGAAACTTGCTGTTAGCAGTAACTGAAATATATATGAAGAATGTTTTTATGTAACTGATGTGCTGTGTGTGAAGTAACTCACTTAGTTTTACATCTGTTTGCATACTGCAGGTTTTATCGTGGTATTAGGGCACCATCAGAGGTCATCTAATTATTTTTCTTGGTTCCAATTTACACTTTGTCAGCACACAATCGTCTGAATGGGGACTGCTCTGGAGCTCGATGTGTTGAGGGGCTTCCAAGCCACATCATACAAACAGAGAGAACCTGAAGACAATGCCGGTAAGTGGTATAATGCAGCCTACTTTATATGGCAAGGATAACCCCATATAGGTCAAGAAGTCTTAAAGGGGAGCTCCAACCCCCCACCAAAATATTAAAAGTCAACAGCTACAAATACCGTAGCTGCTGACTTTTAATATTAGGACACTTACCTGTCCTGAAATCCTGCGATGTCAGCACCACAGCCGTTTTTTAATCAGCTCTCGGGTGCTGCCCTTGCCGTTCCTTGTAAGAAAAACTGGTAGTGAAGCATTGTGGTTTCACAGCCGGTTCTTTACTGTGCATGCATGAATCGCGCTGCACTTTGCAAATGGGCTGGTGGCGGGGGAAGGAGGGGGGGGGGGACTTCCGGAGGACCTTGCCACGGTGAGGTCACCTTGCAGTGGGAACGAGTACCTGTCAAAAACAGGTACTCGCTCCCCCTGAAAAGGTGCCAAATGTGGCAGAGGTGGGAGAAGCAAGCAAGTGGAGCTTTCCCTGTTAGGTGGAGCGCTGCTTTGAGAGCAATAATTGAAGTATAACTGTGTGTCCATATTTAGTTATGCTTACAGTATATATCTGCTATTATATGCATCATGAAACCCTGGATATCCAGCCCAAATTTAGCAGCGTCAACATTTTTTGGCTAGCTTTGTTCAGGACATTTTATAGATAGGCAACTCCTATCCTCATATTGATTAGTGGTTCCAAATGAATACCTACTGCAGTAGGGAAGACACAAAAAGATACACTTCACATCTTTCCAAAAGAACTGTTCTGCTTTATTTGACGCAATTGAAGGTTTTTATACACATGATTACATAGGTATCACATTATTATTACAATTGTACTTTTATGGTAACAAGAGGCGTAACATAGGCAGGCTAATTCTAATCAGGACTTGAAAGAATGCAAACGTAATGAAAACATTATTAGTACTGTGTGCACAATGAGTGCAGTATGCAATACATACAAAATATAATACAATAATATACAGGATGTACAAATTTCCTTTACAGCTTGACAGTAGCTCTTTGTCTTTTTTTCTACCTAAACAATTTTTACATTTTTTAAGGACACTACTATGCTCTGTATTAGAGCCAAAAAATATATTTCTCTTACGTCCTCCGACAGTCGCCGCCTCTTCATATTCGTCACATATGGGGGTATTAGACTTTGCTCCGAAGGAGTAGCTAGGCAACAGAATATGTTAACATTAAAGCTTTTAACATATCCCACCCTCAAGGGGTGGTCCCCTCAGTCAATACCCTCCTACTTCCTGCAACCATATCTCAGTTTTAATGTCTAGCTTGTCAGGAGTGGCTGGCTTTCTCTGTGCTGGGGCTTTCTGCCCCAGACTCTTTCTTCTTTTTGAAATTTTGTTTGAGTTTTCTCTCTACCTTTACTTAGCTGTTATTTTTGTCAGCGTTAGTTAGTTCTTCTGATGAAGAGGATCATGCGGGCTGGGTCTCGGGCTGATCCCCCTGGTCGCAGGTCGTGGGTCAGTGGCTTCCCAGCCTGCCATCGAGCGTTCAGCCAGGTAACGCTCCTGGCACAGTGAACGACCCATCCCTGTTAGGTGCAGGGATGATTGGTGAGGTGGCTACCTCACTGGACGCTGTGCGGTTTCTTAACCCCCATTTTGTGCGTCTTGAATGCGACTCTCCCTGCCTCATGTGCAGCGGCTTGTTCGCCTGTGCGGGTCCCCCACGCCATGTGAGGTAAGTGTATTTATGTGGGGACCTGTCTGTCTGGGGGGGTGTCAGTCTGGGACTGTGTAACCTGCCTCTATTCACACTGCTTGTCTCCCTATCTCTCGGCTGCATGCTGTGGGCTGCAAGGGGGGGGGGGGAGCTGTGTGACACTGTGTGTGTCAGCCTGGTCAGTGTGTGAAGCTGTGTGCTGTGGGGCATGTTTTTTTTTGGCATGTTTGGGCATATACAGCGATCGCTGCGGCGATCTGACATGTATTCTTATACAGGGATGTCATGTGTGCTTTACTGCACTGTGGAGCGGCGGTTTCGGCGCCAAACGGCGCCATTTTGCCTACACTCGCTCCGGCCGCATGTTTTACATGCATGGCGGCCATTTTCTTGTAGCCTCCATAGGCTTTCATAGAGCGCCCTGGCAGCATCACTTCCTCTTTCCAGGAACACCGATCGAGGCAGCAGCAGCGGCGAGGGTCTCCTCAGGTTTTATCCTTCTGTTCTTGCTATCCATTGCCTGTGTTCAGTTTGCATATTCCCTGTGGGGGTCTCATTGTGCTTGAGTGTGGTGCGGTGGGCTGCGCTTGCCGCGCTTGCTTAAAGGGGCAGTTAACCCTTTATTGTCCGGCATTACAGGGGCAATGGATTCTCAGGAGGGCAAATTTCCTACCGCCTTGGTGGAAAGCCAGGGGACCGCTGTTTCCCCCCCAGGGGGGGATTTAGCCACTATTGTGGCTGGCCTTGCTGCTCAGGTACAGATGCTGGTGGCTGCTCAATCTACTAAAAGGCCCAGAGTTGCTCTTTCCTCTGATTCTGAGGGTGAAGGTGATGGGGCTGTTATGGCGGGGGCCTCCTTATCGGGGTCCCGCTCCTCCCTAGATCTAGTGGGGTCCGAGGTGGAGGCTGAGGTTGAGGGGGTTGATAATTCTCCCCCTGGCTCGCCTGAAGAGCTTGCAATCATGGATGAGTTGATTGCTTCCATAAAGCAAACGCTGCGTTTGCAGGATGAAGTGTGTCCCCCCGCCGCCTTGGCGGCTTATGGGACGCAGAGAAAACGCAGGACGCCGCAGGTTTTTCCCTGCAATGATGATTTTCAGCGCGCTGTTAAGGAACAATGGCGCAATCTGCGCAAACCTTTTGCTGTACCAAGTAGATTCAAGCTGCGTTATCCTTTCTCACCTTCCACTGATGAAAGGTGGTGTGTGCCTCCCCCAGTGGATCACGCAATTGCGGTTTTAAACAAAGCCACTGCGATTCCTGCAGAGGATTCCCCTGTGTTCCGTGATGCCACGGATAGGAGATTGGAGTCTCTTGCCCGTCGTACTTATTCTGTTACGGGTTCTATGCTTAAGGCTCTGTTTGCTTCTCTCATGGCGGCCCAGGCGATCGCAAGTTGGACGCAGATGCTTAGGCGCGTCCTAGTGGCCGATTCGGCCTCGCCGGCGACCCTGGATATGGTGGATCAAATCCACCAGGGTGTCATGTATCTGTGTGATGCGGACCTGGACCTGGTTCCGTTGGCTGCACGTGTGCACAGCGTGGCGGTGTTGTCTCGCCGCCTGGTTTGGTTAAAATGTTGGTCGGTGGACCAGTCCTCACGTAAGACCTTAGCCAATCTACCTTATGATGGGTCTCGCCTTTTTGGGGAGTCCTTGGATGTGTTGATCAAAGGGATCACCGGGGGTAAGAGCACTCTCTTGCCCCATTTCCCCAAGGCTAAGGGGGCTTCTGGGAAGAAGCATGCTAATTTCCGGCCCCCTCAGGGGTCCTTTCGTGCCTTTCGGCCGCACTACAAGGGCAAGCCGTTCAAAGGTCAAGGCTCTCAGAAGAAGCCCTGGTCTGGGAAACAGAAGTCCGGTCAATCCGGATCTGCAGCCCATAACAGTACGGCCTGAAGGGGCGCCCTCACCCAGTTTTGGGGTGGGGGGACGCTTGCTCGGTTTTCTTCAGCCCTGGTTGGCCCGTGTGCGGGACAGATGGGTTCAGGAGATCGTTCGATCTGGTTACAAGATCGAGTTTCTCTCTCGGCCGGAGAGCAGATTTTTTCCCTCAAATCTTCAACTGTCTCCAGAGCGTTTGCGGGACCTGCACCTGGCGGTGCGGGACCTGAGGGCTCAGGGAGTGGTAGTTCCGGTGCCTCATCGGGACAGATTTCGGGGGTTTTATTCCAATCTGTTCACCGTGCCCAGAAAGGAGGGCAAGGTTCGTCCAATTCTGGACTTGAAGGCTCTGAACAGCTCTGTGCGGGTTCGCAAGTTCCGCATGGAATCCCTGCGGTCGGTGGTGGCTTCCCTGGTTCCGGGGGAATTCATGGCCTCCATCGATTTGAAGGATGCGTATCTTCACATCCCCATTTTCGAGGGTCACCAGAGGTTCCTTCGATTTGCCGTTGCGGAGGATCACTACCAGTTCGTGGCGTTGCCTTTTGGTCTCGCCTCGGCTCCGCGGGTCTTCACCAAGGTGCTTGCACCGGTTCTGGCATTATTGAGGGCCCAGGGCATTTCTGTCCTGGGGTATCTGGACGACATTCTGGTTCGGTCTGCGACCAGCCAGGGTCTGGAGAAGGACCTGTCTGTCACGATGCAAACTCTGCAGGAGTTTGGTTGGACGATAAATTTTCCAAAGTCGACACTGAGTCCGTCGGTTCGTCTTCCCTACCTGGGAATGATTCTGGACTCCTGCCGGAAGACAAACTCAGAACTCTTCAGGAGGAAGTCAGGTCCCTCAGGGACGTTCCGCACTCGTCTCTGCGGACGTGCATGAGATGTCTGGGATTGATGGTCTCGGCCTTCGAGGCGATTCCCTTCGCCCAGTTTCACACGCGGGGTCTCCTGTCCAGGTGGGATGGGCGACCTCAATCTCTGGATCTTCAAATCTCGTTGAGTCATCGCACCAGAAGAGACCTTCTGTGGTGGCTCCAGTCCCCGATGGTGTCCGGGGGCAAGTCGTTTCGTCCTGTCTCGTGGACGGTGATCACAACCACCAAGGGGGCACCAGGAGTGCCCGAGCGGCTCGAGAAGTGGCCGACATTCTGTCTTGGGCCGAGACTCATGTCCCGGCGATAACGGCGGTTCACATTCCGGGGGTGGAGAACTGGCAGGCGGACTATCTGAGTCGCCAGACCCTGGATCAGGGGGAATGGTCTCTCCACCCGGCTGTCTTCCAGATGTTGTGCGCGAAGTGGGGTCTTCCAGATGTGGACCTGTTCGCGTCTCGTCTCAACAACAAGGTGAGAAGGTTCGTGGCAAGGACGCGCGATCCTCGGGCAGACGCGTCGGACGCGTTAGTGGCCCCGTGGCATCAGTACAGGCTGATGTACGCGTTTCCACCGATTCAGTTGCTGTCCAGGTTCCTTCGCAGGTTACACTCGGAACGCAGCACGGTGATTCTTGTGGCACCGGACTGGCCTCGCCGGTCCTGGTACGCAGACCTCGTGAATCTGGCGGTCGACGCCCCGTGGCGTCTGCCTCTTCGAGACGATCTCCTGTCTCAAGGACCAATATACCATCCTGCTTTACAGTCTCTGGCTTTGACGGCCTGGCTGTTGAGACCGAGGTCCTGAAGGAGAAGGGTCTCTCTCCAGAGGTCGTTCATACTATGATCAACGCGAGGAAGTCTTCCTCGGGGAAGGTTTATTACCGTACTTGGAAGGCCTATTTTGCCTGGTGTGAGTCCAGGGGGTTTTCACCCCGCACGTACTCGGTTTCCCGTGTGCTGTCTTTCCTTCAAACGGGTGTCGATCAGCGTTTGGCGCTGGCTACGATAAAGGGTCAGGTGTCTGCGCTGGCCGTTCTGTTTCAACGTCCCGTGGCTTCCAACTCCTTGGTTGGCACTTTTGTTCAGGGTGTGCGGCATCTGGTTCCTCCTAGGAGGGATCCTTTGCCCCCTTGGGACTTGAATCTTGTTCTGTCTGTGTTGCAACGTGCTCCTTTTGAACAGATCAGGGAGATCTCGTTGTCTATGTTGTCCAAAAAGGTCGCCTTTTTGGTGGCGATCACTTCGGCTCGCAGAGTGTCGGAGCTGGCAGCTTTGTCCTGCAAGTCTCCGTATCTGGTTGTTCATTTGGACAAGGTGGTCTTGCGACCTAATCCTTCTTTTCTTCCGAAACGGGTTTCGGAATTCCATCTTAATGAGGATATTGTCTTGCCTTCGCTGTGCGCGAAGCCTAAACATCCAAAGGAGGTGAGATTACATTCTCTGGATGTTGTTCGGGCGATAAGGGTTTACCTTAAATCGACTGAGTCTTTTCGAAAGACGGACTCCTTGTTTGTTCTTCCAGAGGGTCCTCGGAAGGGCATGGCGGCTTCGGCCTCTACCATCGCCAAATGGATCAGGCAGACCATTGAACAGGCCTATGCCTTGCAGGGGAAGGTTCCTCCTGTGCCTCTGAAGGCGCACTCTACTAGATCTCTGAGTACGTCTTGGGCCTGTCGCCATGGGGCTTCTGTAGCCCAGGTGTGTAAGGCGGCGACTTGGTCGACCGTACACACGTTCACAAAATTCTACAAAGTAGATGTTCAGGCATCGGCGGATGCTTCCTTTGGCCGCAAGGTTCTTAGTGCGGCAATTCCCTAGGGTCCCTTATGGGGACCTCTGGCTGTTGGGATAAGTTTTTTTATCCCCTGGTTATTTGTCTTTTCCTGGGTTGTTGCTCCTGTTGAGCACTTGTTTTTCCTGTTGCCCAGCTGGTTTCCTTCCTTTGGTAAGGTTCCTTTCTTTGATGCGGAGACTGCGTTGCCTTTTCGGCGCGGATGCGTTTCCCACCCCTCATGTTTGCACTGCTTTGGGACGTCCCCATATGTGACGAATATGAAGAGGCGGCGACTGTCGGAGGACGTAAGAGAAAACTGAATTTTTGTAAAATCTTACCTGTAAAATTCCTTTCTCTGAGTCCTCAGACAGTCGCCGCCCCCGCCCCTCTTTTGGGGTTTGGTTGTATACTCTACTGCTATTCCACTAAAACTGAGATATGGTTGCAGGAAGTAGGAGGGTATTGACTGAGGGGACCACCCCTTGAGGGTGGGATATGTTAAAAGCTTTAATGTTAACATATTCTGTTGCCTAGCTACTCCTTCGGAGCAAAGTCTAATACCCCCATATGTGACGAATATGAAGAGGCGGCGACTGTCAGAGGACTCAGAGAAAGGAATTTTACAGGTAAGATTTTACAAAAATTCCGTTATACAGTATCTCACAAAAGTGAGTACACTCCTCATATTTTTGTAAATATTTTATTATATCTTTTCATGTGACAGCACTGAAGAAATTACACTTTGCTACAATGTAAAGTAGTGAGTGTACAGCTTGTATAACAGTGTGACAGCGGTTTAGAATTTAATGGCTGTGTATTGAGTTATTTTGAGGAGACAGCAAATTTACACTGTTATACAAACTGTACACTCACTACTTTACATTGTAGCAAAGTGTCACATGAAAAGATATAATAAAATATTTACAAAAATGTAAGGGGTGTACTACTTTTGTGAGATACTATATACTATATATATACACACACACACACACACACACAACTGTAATGGTATATCATCTTTACAATATTAAGCAAAGGTTACTGCCATCAACAAGTTGGTGTGGCTCCTGGAAGCTTTAAAGTAGTTGTAAACCTCTGTAATGAGGTACTTGCCTCAGTCGATAGCATTTATTGTGGATCCTGTCTACTCCCTCCGTTCTCTGCTTTCTGCAACCTCTGAAATGAAAAATGAACAAATCATATTTTAATATAGTCGGTATCTGCCTCAGTCCACAGCACTTAGTGTGGATGAGTCATTTCTGACAATTTGTCTAGACACCAGGCAATCCTGGGACCCCTCTTTCAGCACATACCAGGTGATTGACAAACTTAGATGTGCATATTTCCCAATGAGACAGTGTAGAATGGTTATATGTCCTTACCCTCCACTCAGATCTCAGATTATACTCAGCTCTTTGCTGCGCAGTGTGTTGCATAAAATCCCCACCTCTGCATCCTGGAAGCTGAGAAATACCATCTTAACGGTGTACTCTAGAAGACTGTGGAGAAAAGATACTGCAGATAAACAGGTACAACTTATGTAGGAGGATTTTATTTATTAATCACTGTATCACCTGAGGACTTACTATATGTAGGGGTTTATTATCACTTAAGGCTGGATTCACATGTCAGCGTATGGATTGCGGGCAGAATCGCCGCGATTCCGCCCGCGATCCGGAGATTATTGCAAATCGCGGGACGCCTGTGTGTTGCCTACCAAACGCTGAGCGATGTTGCCGCGATTTCCGCCTGCCGAATCGTGGTAACATCGCGCAAAAAAAATCGCGGGACGCAATACGCTTCAAAGAAGCTCTTGTACTTTTTTGGGCGTAATGCGTCCCGCGATTTTTTTTTTGCGCGATGTTACTGCGATTCGTCAGGCGGATATCGCGGCAACATCGCTCAGCGTTTGGGGGGCTATTGCAAATCACGGGCAACGCACAGGCGTCCTGCGATTTGCAATAATCTCCGGATCGCGGGCGGAATCGCGCCGCGATCCATACGCTGACATGTGAACGGAGCCTTAAGGTTTGTTTGTAAACAAACCTGATAGCTTGAATGTGATAACTATGTCTAAGCTGACATAGTGATCACATGATTGGGTACCATGCTGCTTGTTTCCTGATCTTAAGGCTGCATTCACATGTCAGCGTATTGATCGCGGGCAGAATCGCCGCGATCCCGCCCGCGATCCGGAAATCATTGCAAATCGCGGTACGCCTGTGTGGTGCCCGTGATTTGCAATAGCACCCCAAACGCTGTGCGATGTTGCCGTGATTTCCGCCTGCCGAATCGCGGTAACATTGCGCAAAAAAAATCGCGGGACGCATTACGCTCCAAAGAAGCTCTTGTACTTTTTGGGCGTAATGCGTCCCGTGATTTTTTTTGCACATGTTACCGCGATTCGGCAGGCGGAAATCGCGGCAACATCGCACAGCGTTTGGGGGGCTATTGCAAATCACGGGCAACGCACATGCGTCCCGCGATTTGCAATGATTTCCGGATCGTGGGCGGAATCGCGGCGATTCTGCCCGCGATCAATACGCTGACATGTGAATGCAGCCTGAGTAGTGATTGGAGACGTCAGTGTTATTGTGATTTGACAGCTATCAGTTAGGTCCTGAGTATGAGGTGGTGACCTGCTATGAGTAAAGTCATCTTTTGACGGAAATGCGTTAGTGTTGGTTGCCCTATGGAACATTTTACTCCTTGGAATTAATAAAGAAGAAGCTTTTATACTCGCCTTGTTGCCGACATGTTGTGATTTGGATGTCTATACACAAGCAGCTAGAGACTGCTGGTCTGGCACAGTGAAGTTTAAGCCTTAGCCTGAGAGTTGTTTATCAGGTTGCATCACCTTAATCCCCCTTTGAACTGTGATCATTTATATATATACAGTAAAACCTTGGTTTGAGAGTAACTTGGTTTAAGAGCGCGCAAGACAAGCAAAATTTTCAAATAAATTTTGACTTGGTTTACAAGCGATGTCTTGATATACAAGTAGCTTCAAGTCACAGCTGAGTATAAAAGAGAAGAGAGGCGCCTCTAAGTGTAGCAATATGGTTACATGTAATGAAGGTACAACATTTAGCAACTCACATGGTTAATGATTGGAACAGGCACATCTAAGTATGCAGGCATCCAGGCTAAAGCTGTCCACATAGACCATCCTCTGCACCGCCATCTACGTCATCCCTTCCATGCTGCCCCTCGCTTTTAGATCGCTTTACTGCAGGGTGGTCTTCCCGGTCAGGATTACAGACTGGCAGCCGGCGGTGCAGAAGATAGTCCATGTGGACAGCTTTACCCCGGATGCCTGCATACTTAGATGTGCCTGTTTTATTCATCAACCATGTGAGTTGCTAAATGTTGTACCTTCATTAAATGGAACCATATTGCTACACTTAGAGGCGCCTTTCTTCTCTTTGATACTCTGTAGCTCCTACTGGATTTTGCTTCTTATCCCCTTGTGGAAGTGGCTATTTGTGGATGGACATTTTATGGTTATATAACCTATCGCAATGCTATAATCTTTTTATATGGACTATAAACTGAAGGACTTATGAATAAATGGTTGTGGAACGAATCATCTGAGTTTCCATTATTTCTTATGGGGAAATTCGCTTTGATATAAGAGTGCTTTGGATTACAAGCATGCTTCCGGAAAGAATTATGCTCGTAATCCAAGGTTTTACTGTATATATATTTAAAATACATGCCTTATGTATTTTCTGTCTATTATGTAGTAGAGGATTGTCCCAACAAGTAAGAAAATCTTCCAGTGTGATAATAATAAAAACCTGTAAAGTTTGATGTGCTTATGACTTTCTGCTGGGTCAGAAAAGTCCCAGCTGTCACAAGTGGAGTGTCTTACTCCTTGTACTGATTAGTTAATAATTAGACTACAATTAAAGGCAA